>NC_069389.1:106886692-107233358 GCF_027475565.1 Acinonyx jubatus | reverse complement strand
ATATTCTAGAAAAATAAAGTTTTCAGGTAGGCTTCTTCCCCCCCCCCCCCCCCCCCCCCGCCAATCTCTGGACCCGGGTAGATTCAAAGGGTAACTTCCTGTTTGTTATTTTATCCTCTGAAATGAGCTGACCTAATCACTTGGCTCTGTTTCCCATTGGACATTTCCTTGGTTCCTCTCAGTTATAAAAAGCAACGCAGTCTTCGGAGTCTAGTGAAAACCAGCAGTGAGGTAACCTTGGAAGGAAGCATAAGAATACCGTTCCTGTTTCTGTCTTCATACCATTGCTCATGTTTATTTCGGTAGAGATGCTCCTCTTTTGACCCGTCTTAAATTACACCCATCCCTCCGCTGTATGTTGACTAACCTGGCATTAAAACTTAATACTTTTTCAAAAAAAAAAATTACAGCCATCCCTCAAAATGCATTTCAAGTTTGCTGCAGTAAAAAAGAAAAAAAAAAAAGCTTTAGGGAGAGAGCGAACTTGTATTTGCATTCTGGCTGTCTTTCTCCTAAGACTTCACTCCCTTGTTCACCAAACGGGGGTCATTGCCCCGACTTCATAGGACTACTGCAGGATTAAATCAGGAGGGCAAAGTCGTACAGCGTCTAGCCTGGTACCTACCACATTCTTGGTGCTCCATAATTGTTAGTTTCCTTGAACGAAATCTTTCACAACCAGGCTACACGTGTCTCCATCCTCTCTGAATTACTAAAACAAACTCTACCAACGCTTTCCAGAAATAGTCTGCAGTGGCCCCCACGTTCCATTCCTAGGGCACAAAGCGATCACCCAGAGGCTGGCATCTTAGAATCAGTAAAAATAATAGAAGCCAACACTCGATGGACATTAACCATGCTTTAAGCACTGTGCCGAAATTTTAGCTGCATTGCCTTATGTCATTTTCACAATGAACGAGGGGTTGTCCTTATTCCCGCTTTACAGATGAGCAAATGGATGCTGGAGTAGAGTCATTTGCTTACAGTCGTGCAGTCGCTAAGGGCAGAGTCAGGGTTCAGAGCGAGGAAATGAGATTCTGGAGGCCACTCTTGGAACAGCTCCACTCCGATTCTTCTTTCTCTGCTCATCTAGACAATTGTAGAAAGACTGAAATCTGCTTTGTATTTTGCTACCCAAGAAAGCTTTCGGTCATCGAAAGCTTGCCTGCATGATTCTTCAAAATATTGACTGGTCCTGGCATTGATCCTTAGGGCACACCAATTTTCCTACTTCTCCAAAAATGCCCCTGCCTATCCCTGCTCTTGCTTTTCTGCCTATAAGCCACTTCCCTATCCTTGTCAGAACACGACTCCACAGTTCCATGGTGACTTAACTTTTTTCAACAGTGTTTGGTAGGGGACCTTGTCAAGGGCCTTTTCAAAATCTAAATAGATTACATCCACTGGTTTTCCTTTGTCCACATGCACATTTATCCTCTCAAAGAATTCTAGTCAATTAGTTAGGCATGATTAACCCTAAGTGCTTTGTAAACTGTAAAACACTACACAAATGGCGGTTAATTTAATTTACAGGAAAAATGATGCCTTACCCCCAATAGGTTACACTTGGCTAACATGTTCAGTGATCCTACCAGCCTGGAGCTCCTTCGGTCCCCTTTGAAATGTTTCTCATGGAGAGGAGACTCACTGGCAATCTGCCAGGTTCATGGCACAATAGCTGTTTGGAACGACAAGCCGTATACTGTGGTCAGCTGTTACACAATTTTACCCCAAATCTGGGTAGATGCCATCTGGTCCTGGTGATTCATCAACATCCATTTAGTCAACCAGGCTTGGAACACTCTGTGCGTTTACTGCCGTCTCACTTAGAATTCCAGATTCCTTCCTCCAAAACACAACTTGGGAATAAAAAAACAAGGCTCAGAGTGGGTTCAGACTCTATTCTGTCTCCCTCTTGTCCCCGCCCAGACCTTTTACACCATAACCAGCAAGTGGTCCTACTGGCCAGCCGCCCTGGCTCACATCTTCCCTTGTTTCGCTGAACTGGATGAAGTGCAGGACACGTCGTTTTCTCTGTTCCTGACTTTCTTTCTAGCTCCCATGCGTCCTGGGCCAAGCCCCTTCCTCTTTTTGGAAGTCAGTTAGTTTCTCCATTTGTGAAACAAAGAGCGCGCCCAGTTCTTGCAGGCCATTCTAGTGCCAGCAATCCGTGATGCTGTTCATTTATTTGGCTTTGGTCCCCGGCAGGGTGCTTATTTGGGTCTCGGGGACATCTTCTTTTGTGTTTTCTTCTGACCTCATAGGTTCCCTGCTTTCTTACTTCATGTCTCTTCTTACGTAAGATCGTGGCAATGAAATAAAATCATCATCGTCATCATCATCGTCATCATCATAAAATCAGCCACACAAAGCATTTGGCATGGTGCCTGGCACCTAGTAAGCACTCAAAAAAGCCTATCTACTATTAAAGCCACTGGTCTGTTGCTGCTAACTGCTGACCTCTGGAGCTCAAAGAGCCTGCAGATGTAGCTTAGAATTAGCTTGTTTTATTAGTTTGTCTGTTTAAGACTCATAAAAGGCAATTACAACCAGGTAACCAACACGCAGCGATATCCCCAGTACCCCTTGCTACTCCAAGTGGGGTCCGTGGACCAGCAGCATCCATATCATCTGGGAATTTGTTAGAAACGCAGACTCTCAGAGCCCACCTCAGACCTGCTGGGTCATAAGGTCATGTTGACAAGGTCCCTAGCTGATTCGTTTGCCCCCTTTCCACCTTGTAACCGAGCACTTGTGGCATTTAGGTTTAATACATGAAGCATCTGAAAAGCCACTAAACTGGCCACAGTGAGCCAAGTGTTCCAGGAATATAAAAGATGCCTGAGGCCCGGTCACCCATATGACACATTAGGACACTTGGGTTCCAGTTCTAGCACATTTATGCACAGCGGGACCTTGAGCAAGTGATGTCGTGCTCTGAGCCTCAGTTTCTCCAGCTGTAAAGTGGGGCTGCTCACCCTCACCGGTCTCAGTGAGTTGTTGTGGAAATCAGAGGCGATAATGAGTACCCAAGTGCTTTGCAACCCGTTAGGCTCTACAGATATTTATAACGACCAGGAGACATTATTAATGCAAAAATCTCTGGAAGCTCTTTGGCTTTCTCAGTGTCCATAGTTCGGCACGAATTTTCTGCAAAGATTGAATTTAGCCCATGAGTTAGAAAATGCTCTTGCGCCAAACACCGTGTTCAAGCTCCCTTCCAGGGACGGATCATCCGTGATGGACCTGGTTGCCATCAGCACTGTTCCCAGTTATTGGCCTTGTCAAAGCTCTTGTTGTCAAACTGTTTGGGAAGCTGGCTGGTCCCAGCGCTTTGGCTGGGGCTGACTTCTGAGAAGCTTTGCAAGCTCTGGCCAGGTGTCCCCAGCCAAGACATGATGACTAAGCATCTTAAGCATCTGCCCCCTCTCTGCCAAGTCCCCACTCTCACCCACACAGAAAACCATGCATACACAAGCACATACTCACGTAGGTGCTCATGTGTGCGCGCACACACACGCCTGCTGTTGGAAACACAACTGAAACACATGCTCAGAAAACAACCCAGCAAGGAACACGCATCTTAGAGATATCTGTTACCACTCCCTCACCCCCTTCCTCCCTGGGCTTGTTTTTACTCCAGCTTGCACTAGTCCGTGGGTACAGCCAGAACATTCCGGTGAGCCTAATGTCTTTATAACTGCGAGTCAGGAAAAGAAGGTAATCTTGTCTCGAGCTGCGTCAAAGACGGGGGAAGTGATCGTGGATGCCGTGAGAGCCTAGCTCTTTGGATGAGGGATGTGGAAACAGGCTGTAGAAGACAGACACGTTCCTTGTTGCTGTGTGGGAGTAACGTGGCTTGAGCTGGTTGGTGGGGACCCGAGGAGTAGACTTCGTGAAACGCGTCTTGGGCTTACAACTGGAACCGATATTCAAACCGCATGGACGTTTCTTACCCATTCAAACAGATGTTTCTTGTGAAAACGTTCGCCCTCAAGAAACTTTCAGTTTCACCATTGTCAGTGTGGGGACTGAAAAGAGAAAACCTGCCACTTGTTCCTTGGCTGGAGGTCAGGGTGAAGGTGAAATCCAGGCCCAGACAGGTCCCTTTCGCCAGCCTGCACGGTCGTGTCCAGGCGTTGTGACACGGAACAGCTGTTTGCTCTGCCCGACCAGTCACCTCCTCCCAGCGGTGCTGGAGTGAAGCCATTAAGACTCAAAGCTGTGGGCCCCATGAGTCTCTATACTCCATATTTCCTCCTTGCTGTTACTTTGCAATCTGGAGGCAAAAGTACAACTCAAATGAAAAACCAAAAAAAACCGAAACAGCATTTAAAAATACTTTTTAAGCCAATGATTTTCATTGATTTTTTTTTTTTAGTGCATCAAGTGTGACCTTATATTCTGACTCCTAGCAAGCCTGTGCACATAGGGAGACGAAGGACACTTCGATAGCTTAACTCTTCTGAATTGTGCAGTCAGACCTTTGTCATGTGGGCCGGTAGCCACGTTGTATGGATAAATTCATTAATGGGTTGGCTTGGCGACAAGGATAAAACCCATGGAGGAACTTTATAATGGGCCTTTTCTCATGGGCGATATCTGCAAGCTTATATCAGATTACCTGTTGCAGAATAAGTAGAAAGTTTGTCGAGGAATAAAATGTCCTGGGTGTTTTGGTGGTGGTGGTGGTTTTGTTTGTTTGTTTGTTTGTTTGTTTGTTTGTTTTTGGGAAAGTTGCTGAGTCCTGTTCAGAGTTTGTTTGTTTGTTTGTTTGTTTGTTTGTTTTTTGGGAAAGTTGCTGAGTCCTGTTCAGAGATTAAAATACATGTGAGGGGCATCTGGGTGGCTCAGTCGGTTAACCATCCGACTTCGGCTCAGGCCATGATCTCACGGTTCGTGGGTTCGAGCCCCACGCCGGGCTCTGTGCTGACAGCTCAGAGCCTGGAGCCCGCTTCGGATTCCGTGTCTCCCTCTCTCTGCCCCTCCCACCCTCACACTCTGTCTGTCTCTCTCTCTCAAAAATAAATAATAAAAAAATACATGTGAAGACAGTAATATATCTATTTATACTGCCCTATTGGTCATAAGTCCAGGAACAAATTATGACAGTTGCCCCCAAAATGTATTCTACAGTTTGACAATCCTACTTCCTCCGGACCCTTTGCTCTTCTCTAAGTAACCCGCTTCCAGAATCCTCAGGTATCTCGTAATGACTCCCTCCAACCTTCTTTCTCGTTACATCAGTCCCTCAAACACGTGACCCCAGTGTAAGGGGGCCTCACGTCATTCACTGTGATACGGATCCCATCTGATGGATGAACGCAGTACCCGCCTACCCTCGGGCTACTGACGCTTGAGACATTCAGGTCTCAGAGTCAGACAATCTCAGTTCGGTCTCGGCCACTTGCCAGTGCTGTGGCCTTAGACAAAGTCACTGAGCTCCTCTGAGGCTCCGGTTCCTCATCTGCAAAAACAATGATAAAGTATTTCCTCACCTGCCCACTGCAGAAGTTGTCGAGTGAAACACAGGTGACAAAAGACATAGAAGTCCTTTATACACCGTAAAGCAGGTGTGCCTGGGTGGCTCAGTCAGTTGAGGATACGACTTTGGCTCACGTCATGGTTCATGGGTTTGAGCCCCACTAATTAGACTCACTGCTGTCAGCACAAGAGCCCGCTTTGGATCCTCTGTCTCCCTCTCTCTCTGCCCCTCCGCCGTTCATGCTCGCTCTCTCTCTCTCTCTCTCTCTCTCTCTCAAAAATAAAGTAAAAACTTTGAAAAAAAGTAAAAACTAAAAATAAAGTAAAAACTTTAAATTGTAAGGCAGTTTCTCATTTAGGGTAATATTGTTAAGATTGGTTAGTACCATTGGGTTATAAGTTTTAGTTGCCAAAAGCCTGTAGCTAAAATTATAAATTCAGTCCCCGAGGTTCTGGCCAACAGTTTTCATTAGGATATGCTCCTTCTTCTCCACCCCCAAGGTGGCGTTTTCAGTTACTCATTAACTTGTTTTTAGCCCAGTGAGAAGGTATTTAAACAATGACAAATATGTCTGCCCTAGTCACAACAGTGGTAGTCACCTACATCTTGAAAGAATCACAGCTAGTTATGTTTTGTTTTCTTTGGTGTTAGTGGGACAGTGAGGGCAAGGGTGGATGAGTTGGGGAAGGTCAAGAAAGGGCCTGTGATTTCTTTCCATTCTATCTTGCTCTTAGCTATAAGCAATCTGCTTTCTCGCCTTGATCTTTTCGAGAACAAACGCCATAGGGAAGCTGAAGGAAGCAAAGCTTATTATAATAGCACTCTTCGTGCAGATAGAGACCAGGTGCTTCTTACTGATCGATTGACAAGACGGCCAATCCCATCTCACCCCAGAGCTTCGTGCAGTTTCCGTGGCTTACAGAGAGGGATTTTGATGCGAGCTCTAACTGTGAGTGATATTATCTGCCTGTTCAGTAAGTGTACTCAGAAAAGGCCCTTCCCCATGCTTTAGTGTTGACTAGGGAATCAGTACAGGTAAGCTGGTGATAGACGAGAGTAAGGGAAGGTAAATACTTTCCGTAAAGTTACTGTAACTTGAGATGCTTTAAGGAGTGTGTTTCTTATTATTCGTGAGTTGTTCGGGGGTTCGCTTTTCTAGGCCTACTGCCCTGTGATATTTTCCTACCTGAGCCATTAGGCTAGGAGGCTTTTATCAAGGGTAATGCCATGATAGTTCTACTTGCTGGTGGGCCTTACATGGAACTCTAAGAATTGGGGCAGTGTTAGGAGGAGTGTGAGTGACCCGTGGCCATTGTATTAGAGTTTGGGATCAGTTTCTAATTAACAGGAAACCGTTGAATGTATGAATCTCCCTAAATGGCGCAGTTGATTTTCTCTGGATAGAGCCATGTTGGGAAGTTCGTGACGGCCTCAACTGAATTGTGGTCGTCTAGTGTGGACAGAAAGGAACGGGAGGGAGAGATTTGACACTTAGCTGGTGGGAAGCTGGAGGAGGAACCAGCAGGAAGGTGGCAAGCTCAAAGCCTTGAGCCGAGCTGCCAAATAGAAGCGAAGCAATGTCCGTAAGGAAACATCCACAAGAGGTCTGGTATGCCAGCGAGGGGGAAGTGCTCGCCTGCAAGAGAAGAATACCGTTTCAGAAAGATGTGATGTCTAATTAAACTTGTGTGGTTGGTGACGATCTCTTGCGAGAGCCAAATCAGAGGAGCTCAGTAGAACAAGGAATCACGAGCCTGCAGAGCGAGGCAGAAACTGAAGGTGTCGAGTGCCTCCAGTCCTGGTGGCCGCACGCAGAGATCAGACGTGAAGCCAGGCTGAGGCCCTGCTCGAGGGGAAGAGGGACTCAGAGCCACTGGATGCTTTGCAATCACTCTCCGTCCACAAAACGCCCGCAACTACACACAAGCGTACAAACGTCTCCAAGTCTCTTTTTTCAATTCAGACCACGCTGTCCTTTCACTTTGCTTAATATGGCAAGAAGGTGTGGCCATTATCCGTTTCTCCCCCTTGTTTGCCTGTGTCAGGTGCAAGGAGAATTCCAATTTGCATCGGTAGGAATGAAGTTACTGGCAAGTTTTTGTTTGGTTGGGGTTTTTTTTTTCTCTTGTTTGATTTGTTGTTGTTGTTGTTGTTGTTGTTGTTTTTTAAAGGAAACCTTGTTATAGTGCCTGCCTACGTACATACCTGGCTAAGAGAGGTTTAATGATCTGGCAAAATGATCGATGGTGTTATGGTTCTTCACATTTCTAAATATACTTACTGATTTTTAAAAACTGCCTTTTGATCTTTTTCCTTTTTTGTTTTCTTTCTTTCTTTCTTTCCTTCTTTCTTTCTTTCTTTCTTTCCTTTCTTTCTTTCTTTCTTTCTTTCTTTCCTTCTTTCCTTCTTTCCTTCTTTCTTTCTCTTTCTTTCTTTCTTTCTTTCTTTCTTTCTTTCCTTCTTTCTTTCTTTCTTTCCTTTCTTTCTGTCCTTCTTTCCTTCTTTCCTTCTTTCTCTTTCTTTCTTTCTTTCTTTCCTTCTTTCCTTCTTTCTTTCTTTCCTTCCTTCCTTCCTTCTTTCTCTCTCTCTCTCTTCCTTCCTTCCTTCCTTCCTTTCTTTCTTTCTTTCTTTACAATCCTAATGGGTATTGTAATAAGCCTTTAAGGTGAGAATGGGAGACCAGTACAGACAGAATCTCTTAATTTGTAGCTCCGTGATGAACTTAAGTGGTAATATAATTACCAAATAAATAAAAATAAGTAGAGGCTACTCTGTAAATTCTGGTGTTGGAGACGAGTCTACGCCAGAGCAGAAAGCAATTTCATGAGCAACTTCAGGAGGGGGCTCCAGAGCAAAGTAGTGTCCTTGACTACCAATGAGCTCCTCACAGGGTAGAGAGCAAGTCATTTTCATCGTGTGTGTACCCTTGTCAGCCGTCAGTCACCAACCTCTACTTTCCTCCCCCACCTTGTCTTGTTGTTGCCCCTTAGTAGAGGTTCAGTAAATATTTCAATTTTCCACATGCGGTGCTGACTTCTCCACATTTGCTTCCTTTTGCCTCAGACTTGGTAGGCTTTAACCTCACTGCTTCTGTAATTAGCTTCCTCCACAGTAGCCTTTGACTTCTAGCAGCTGAAATTGTGAGCAAAGACACAGGAGATCCCTGTTCCAGTCAACACGAGGGTAGGGGCCCCTGTGAGGCGGGCAGGACTTGCTGTGTGGGACGCGGTATGTTGCCGCCTAGAGTGTCTCCTGAGGAGAGCGAGCAGGAGGGTGAAGAATTGGCAGACAGAGTCCGTGGAAGGATAGTGAAAAGATGTAGTGATGTTCAGTCTATACAAGAGAAGAATTAGGGAACCACGAATGTCATCTTGTAATATTTAGAGATCTTGCATGTGGAAGATCAAAGCAGATCTGGAACCAATGCATGGAATTTACCCAGGAGATCTATTTTGACTGACGAAAAGGTGAACTTTCTAACCCTTTGAGCTGTTCCCCAGTGGCAGGGATTGCTCTAGGGAACAGTCAGCTTCCTGACTCTGGTGATATTTGACTAGAGATTGAATAGCCATCTATCAGAAAGATTGGCTGGGTGAGGGTGGAGTAGGATGTCGCAGAGTGAAGAGATACCTGTATCGTGGGCTCTTGACTTCCTTGAGCCTCAGTAGCTCTGAGACGCGATGGTTTCACGATGACTCACTCATGCAAAGAGAGCGAAAGAGAACCAAGATGGCGGAACAAGCCAATGAGGCAATTTTTCTGGCTTGGGGGGGAGGAAAGAGGAATGGAGAGGCTACTCTCTGGTCGTACTGGAGCACATGTCACCAGTTTTGATTCTCTGCAGCCATTTTCCTAAGCAAATGGATCCTTAGGAATAACAGAGACTTTTCCAGGGAGCAATTCTTTTCAACATCCTGTCTGTCCCTCGCAGCCTCTAGACCTCCAGTTCTCATTTCTCCCCAATTATTGGCAGGCTTGTGGCCTTCCTGGCCCTGTGTTGAAAAGCAAACTGGGTTCCAGTGCTTCCTCCAGCTATAAGTGGTTAGCCCTAATGGCGGAATAGTCAATAGCAAGGTTGTCCAGTCCACACCCGTCTCGGGCACCACTCTCTCCCTTCTGACCCTGGCCTCACAGAATAGATCAGCGCACCTCAAGTTATCTGTGGGGAAGGACTTGGAAGGCGGGGGGTTTGCCCCTCCCAGATCTGTCATTGACCAATAGCTGTGTAACATATAATAAGAATGAATTAGTACAAAAAGGAAATCACAAAAAGGACAGCAAAGTATAAGCCGCAATTTTTTACTTAGGAGACTCAACAGGCTTCGAAATTTCTCTATCAAATTGCTATAAAAATTGCTAAGCGCTTACTTTCTTTTTTTTTTTTTTCCGAGCGCTTACTTTTGATTTCTGTGCTTATCTTCTCACAGACTGGCAAAAAATAGCAGAGCAGCAGACCGCACTCTGAGTAGGGAGCAGTAGCCTGCTGTCTGTGTCTCTGCCTTGTGTCCCCCTAACCGTCGGAGCCAATGGTGGAACAGACTCAAAAGCAGCAGGTGAAATGGGGGTGGGGTCGGTGATGTGCAGTTATACGTCTGTATGCAGTCTCATCACTTGGTAGCTTGATATTGGCCGTGATGGAAATACTTACACCGCAGACATCAGCAAAAACTACAGATCAGGGCTGGATTTATTGTTTTGTTGATCGTTTAGACTCTAGACTTAAGAAAGCGGTGGGAAAATGTTAGCAATGTGGATTAAACTCAGTCGTGTTGGCTCTGTAGCCATTACATCGTGAATCGCACAACACGCTGAGGATCCATTCTTCAGTGTTTGAAAGCTATTACCCGATTTAGCAGAGAAGTCACCGTCATCGTTGACAAAGGAGTGGGATTCTGACAGATATCTTTGTTATTTCATTGTTGTCTTATTCCTGAATGTAATATATCAGCCAGTGCTGTTGCAGGAACTACACTTGCTTGTCGGTTGCAACCCCGCTTTGGCTACCAGTGCAAGAGCCTGGCAAAAATCAATGAAAGAGGGGCGGCTGGGTGGCTCCTTGGTTAAGTGTCTGACTTCGGCTCAGGTCATGATCTCACGGTTCACGAGATCGAGCCCTGCATCAGGCTCTCTGCTGACAGCTCAGAGCCTGGAGCCTGCTTCGGATTCTGTGTCTCCCTCTCTCTCTGCCCCTGCTCCACTCGCACTCTGTCTCACTCTCTCTCAAAAATAAATAAACATTGGGAAAAAATTTTTTTTGAATCAATGAAAGGGTTCTGTGAGAATCAATTGGCTATTTGGAATTTCTAATAAGGAGTATTGTATATTTTTTAGTATTTGGAAATTGTGTGTTCCGCATCCTTTATTCCAGCAAAAATTAAAGTAAATTGACATGCGTGCTTTTTTTTTTAAGAGTAATTTGTTGAACATTTACCAGTGTACCATGGGGTGAAAAGGTACTTCGGAAAATTGTTTTCCTTCCTTCATCCCTAATGGTTCTAGGCTTAAATCAATCGCTTTTTGCACCAAGAGTGAGGGAAAATTCCTCTCTTCCTAAGTTATGCTAGAAATTCAAGAGCCCCTCATTTTCAGTTACTCAGAAATCTAGGGAATCCTAGACTTGGAAACTTACTAACTTGGAAACTGTTAACCAGATCTGTAAACTTTTTTCTCAAAGCCTCTATTGAGGTTGATGGGCTCTCACCGAAATCTCTGTGCTCACCACTGGAAATCTCATCAGCTCCACCCCATGAGACGAGAGTCTTGTAGGCCAGCTCATGGGACACCGAGGCGAGGGCCACTTTTAGAGTCCAGTCTCCCCGTATCAGACAGCATTACGGCAAATGAATACCGTGTGCCGGTATTAGCCCTGGTTTCACAGAGTTGGAGAGGAACTCCTAATATCGGGTTACATTTTGTTGGCTTCGTAATCACTTTTTTAACCACCGACCATATGGGCAGAGGTTGGAAGGAAAGCTAAATTTGGAACACACCCCCACTCTCCTTTTCAACATTTCTTTCTTGTTTGTGCAGGGAGGCAACATATTACTCATACGCTCATATAGCACCAATTGCTACAGGTCTAAGGAACGAGATTCTCCCAAAATGTGGTCAGATCAGGGAATTGAATAGGTTTTCTCTACAAATATGCAGGGGCGTGCAGGAGTATCTGTGCTCTGCTTCTGCAGGTTTCGGAACCTGTCTGTGACACACAGCACTGGACGACTTAAGTCCGTAATGAACAGAAACTTGGGGATTTTGTGTCTGTGGGTTCATAAGTTCTTTCTCATTTCTAGTCAGCATCCAGGGATTGCACCTTTCTGCGCTAATATCTTTCTGACTTGGGCTTTTTGGAGCGTGGAACCACGAATTTTTCTATTAATTTGTTGTCGTTGTTGTTCCTTCCAGCTTTCCTTCTCCCCACACACCACTTCACGTGGAATGATCGAACAGGGAGGAGGGATTTGTCTGGGGCAATGGTAATGCTTCGGGCAGTATCGGTGGAAATCAGGTGCGTTTCAGTTCTAGGATGTCTTAAATGCGACTCCGTAAGTCATACGTCAGCCTAGACCCGTACTTGTAGCACCTCAAAGGGATTTCGAACCAAGTTTGGCTTAAGGAATGGAAATGAGTCTGCCTTCCTTCAAAGAGAGGTTGCAGTCTTCCCGCTGACTGTTCGCCAGCCTGGGGTCCAATGGGCGTTTTCCTTGCTCTCCCTGGATTCTGGGCATGAATGAGGAATGATGGAGCCAAATCCTTGAGACCAGCCTTTCTTAATCTAGATTAAGCCTCACTCACTGTTCCTGAACTTGCTGTTCTGCTCTTTAAGGCCTGCCTGGGCCTTTATGAATTCCTGTCTTTGGAATATATATAAAGCACTTAGTCCTGGCCCTGCTCCCTAGTGGGTTCCAATAAATGATGGCCGTTAATACTATGCATGTGCTGGCCCATTAGCCCATAATGCTTTCCCTTTCTCTACCTTTAAAACTCAGTTCATGGGGCGCCTGGGTGGCTCAGTCAGTTAAGCATCCAACTTCGGCTCAGGTCATAACGTCATGGCTTGTGGGTTCGAGCCCACGTCGGGCTCTGTGCTGACGGCTCAGAGCCCGGAGCCTGCTTTGGATTCTGTCTCTCTCTCCGCCCCTTTCCCGCTCATGTGCACGTGCGCGCGCGCTCTCTCTCTCTCTCTCAAAAATAAATAAACATTTAAAAAAATTTTTTTAAATAAGAAAGAAAACTCAGCTCAGATGTAGCTTCCTTGTCGGTGAAGCTGTGCCCTAGATGGAGTGCTATGTTAGTACCCATTCTAGCATTTATCAGTTTGAAGTTAGACAATTCCCAATGCCTGACACAGAATTGGTGCTCAACGAGTTTTGGTTGTATGACTCTGGCCGTACACAAATGAATAAGCACAGTACCTACCCATGTAAGCTCCTGGTCTAGTTGGGAGCGGTGAGGGGAGGCAGAGAGGACAGATACCTAACCAGATAATTATAATGTAATATGGTTAAAGCACTGATTGCAGCATGCACGGGGAGTTGTGGCAGCACAAAGGAAAAGCTTCAAACCCACACTGGGGTGGTGAGAAACTGAGCTGAGTCTTAAGCAATGTAGAGGAGTCAGGAGAAAAGGGGAGAGCATTGCATGCTGGGAAGATAGTATGAGTTAAGACATGGTGGTGAGAAAGATCATGGTGGTTCTAGGAAAAAATACGCAGTTTGGTGTGGCTAGAGAAGAAAGAGGTAAGAGGTTAGGCTGGAAGATTAGTTAGGGGTCAGATCGTGAGAGCCTTCTATGCCTTGGTAAGGAGCTTGGCCTTGATCCCATAGCAGGGTCTATAAATTCACAACATATGGCTCATCAGCCTCCTGAACCACCACCCCTCTCATGGCAGACATCGGTAATCAATCACAGCACCCCACTGCACTTGGGCCCAGATGTGACCTCACAATCCTTTTCAACATAACGCTGCAGGGAACACCACCAAGAGCTGGAAGGCAGCACTCTGGTTGGCTGCTGCTGCTGGTGTGTGTGTGTGTGTGTGTGTGTGTGTGTGTGTGTGTGTGCGCGCGCGCGCGCGCGTGCGTGTGTGTGTGTGTGTAAGTTGGGAGTAGGAGAGAGTGCAAGTTATGAGAGAATTATGACTTGGTTAGAATTGCATTTTGGAAATCTTTATGAAGAAGAAATCTTTAAGCAGAAGAATCAACAGAGCCTGATTGTTCAGATATGGCAGGAAGAGGAAGAAAGGGTAGTCAAGGACAAGGTCAGTGTTTCCACTCTGGGCAAATGGACAGATGCTAATGCCCTTCAGAGAAAGAGTGAGCATGAAAGAGGTAATGATAGGTTTGGTGTGATAATAATAGTTCATTTTTTGAGTGCTTACTATGTGCCAGGCACTCTTTTAAGCATTTTGCACGAAGCAATTTATTTTATCCTCCCGACAACTCTGTGGGGTGGGTACCATTATTATTTTTGTTTTGCAGATAAAGAAACTGCACAGAGAGGTGTAAAATATTGAAGAACTAACAAAATCAAGGGCACTGAGAGAGAACACGAGGGCAAGAAAAGCTGCAAACATATCACTGAGTCATTTGGATGAATATGGATAGAGCCAACCAGGTCGCCAGGCACCCATGCTAGAGTTTATCGATTCATCTTAAATGTTTTGGAAACCAAAGGATTTATTATTCTTGGAAGAGGCCCACCACGATGTGTATAAATCCATCTGGCCTTCACCATGGCTGTTCTGCTCACAAGGGCACACATCCGTAGGAATATGAATTGAAACAAGCATATCCAAATGATGACCTCAGTGGTTTCCAAATGAATTTTCAAACCTAAAACACATCTAGCGTTTGTAAAATTAAAAGGGCGAGGTTAGAAGGGTACTGAATTTTAAGAGAGTACATCACGTTAAATTGTGCTGCTTTTTTCCGGTGATTAAGCTTTTCTTACTTCAGTAATCATACTACATACATGTATATTGTGCAAACATATAACTTGCTTCATTTAATAACTCCATACTTTCCAAGGCACTTCCTCATCCCCTGTTGGAATGCTCCAGTCAGGAATCCAGTTTCTTTAAGGAGCATGCTGTGTCAATGGCTAATACACGTGTTCTTATTTTCCTGTTAGCTTCACGTCTGCTCTCTTGCTATCTGGGCCGTGTCAGTGTCACGGTGGCAAAAGCACTACCAGGAGTCAGGCACCGTAGCCAGGAGGTGACAAATGTCCGTGCCCTGCAGGCTGAGAACACAGGTCAGCACTGGAGTCCAGGTGCAGTGAGGACTGTGCTGTCTGGGATTTCAGACCCCGAGGCCATGTTGCCCATTAACCCTGAACTCAGACCATGAGACCATGAATTTGCTAATGATCCCACAGTGTCCTCTGGAATTTTTTATAGCTATAAATGAGCTATAGATGTGCATCTTTTGTCCGAACATGCCAGTCTCATTACCACGTCTTTACTTTTGCTGAGACCATTACCTCTGCTCGCAATGCCCTCTGTTCTCCCGTCCTGATGCCTCCAAATACTTCAAGACCCACCTTCTCCACAAAGGTCATTCTTGTGGCCTCAGCCTTCCAGAACTCTTTCTTTTCCAAACTCCTTATATCCACTATTCTGTAACAACAACAACCAATTAGCAGATTGTGCCTTACAAATAACTTCCAAATTCATCATCTGCTTAAATCCTTCTTACAACCCTGCAAGGTTGGCTTTAATGTTAGCTCTTATAGAAGAAACAACTGAGGCCCAGAGAGTTAGTTAGGTAACTTGCCCAAGGTCAACGGGGAGTTAGAGCTAGAATCGGAGACCTGACCTTTCTGATAACAAAGCACACTTCCATAACCACCTCGTTTCATGGGCCAACACATGTAGCTGATAAACATTTGTTGATGACCATTCTTGACCTTTTCCATGGAGTTGATGATGCTGAGAATCAAAATAACCTCAGCAAGGATAGTTTGGAGCCCCTCCAGCCTTTAGGGCGTGGTGGCATTGGGAGGGGCAGAAGGAACAGTGCTCAGCCCAGTTGAATTGAACTACTTGGAACTATTGGGAGAATTTTATGTTTTCTCCATCTTTCTTTCTTTCTTTCTTTCTTTCTTTCTTTCTTTCTTTCTTTCTTTCTTCCTTCCTTCCTTCCTTCCTTCCTTCCTTCCTTCCTTCCTTCTTTTTATCTTTTTGTTGTTGTTGTTTAATGTAAGCTCTACGCCCAACATCGAGCTCAAACTCACAACCCTGAGATCAAGAGTTGCATGCTCTACTGACTGAGCCAGCCAGGCACCCCTTTTCTCCCTCTCTGCATATACGTATACATTCCCCGTGTCTTTCTCATGAATCATAGTTCCTCTGGGTACCTGTGCCTGGGCCCGAAGAGGAGGGACTGAAGAACGCATGGTCTTCAAGTAATTCACTCCTCTTTTCCGCTTGAGAGCTGTAATTATTGATCCACAGCATATTCTTGTGCTCCGTGACCATCTGGCCTAAGTACATCCTAGGCTATCATTTGCTGGGGCGGCAGTTGGTTTGGACAGCTTATCCTGAAGGTAACTTTGGAAATGTGCATAATCTTGGTTCTGGGAGACTGAGCAGGCAGCCAGGGTAAAGGCCCCATGTGCCATTCTTGGGCCCAGTGCCCCAGCTAAAATAATACATTCAGAATTATTCATGATCCCTTCAGACCAACTCTCAATTTTAAGTTGTGTGCTTGTGAGCGAGCCTGGCTTCTTGTAGGTCTTTGGTATGTAACAGAATTGCATGTTACAGAGATTCATAATGAACGTGGGAGTGAATCTTATTCCAGCAGTAGTGGTAACAATAATAATAGCAGCAGTCAGAAACAGAACAATACTTACCACTGATCTCTCCATGCTGACATTGGCCTAAGTGGGTCCCAGCCACATTTATCTCTACAACACCCTGCGAAAGGTGGGTAATACTATAACTCCCATCTTACAGATGAGGAGGACAATGAAACTCGGAGAGATTATGTCTCCAGGTCACACAGCTAATAAATAGTTGAGCCAAGGGTCAAACCCATGCCTCTTTGGCTCCAAAAGCCACGAAACTACAAATACTAACCTCTGCTCTGCCGCCTCCCTTTCTCTTCCTGTTTCATGGTACTCTTATCTGTGCCACGTGAGCCTTTCAGTCTGCAGCCCACAGAGACCCACAGGCACTGCTTCAGCCAGCGCTAAGGTCAACAAAAGGGTAATGACCAGCATTCAGCACTAAGGGTCTGAAACTGGTCGTTCTTACCATGCTGTGCTCCACTGGCCAACCCTTGAGCCTCATTACTCTTGGCTCTCCCAGCAAAGAAGGTTGAGATAAGAATGCAAATGGAGTGCTTGGGGTGATATGACTAAATTCATGTGATCATCCTGGACTTTTGTAAAAACATAAGACAGATCTGGTCTAGTACTTCTACTCCACTTTCCCTCGGGTCAAGACAAAGAAAACTCATAGTCAGCTTTGCTGGCAAGCCAAGATTGGAGATGTTCCATAAAGAAGAGGTCGGTTTAAAAAATCTACCACGTTAGCTAAAAAGTATAAATTTGTTCATAGAGTCTAGTAAGAAATGATCAACAGGTCTAACCAACTTGAACCGACGGTTATCTTTGGTTCATATAATGTGGCCAATGAGAATGGATAATCTCTTCTGTATAAAGAATGTTGCTTTTATTAATATGGGTCTCTGTTGAATCTCATTTTAAATATGAGCTGATGAACTGATCCTTTTTTTTAAGTGACACCTTTATTAAAGTATAATTCACATAACTGTACACTTCAGCCATTTTAAGTATAGAATTTTATGGGTTTTAGCATATTCACAGAATTGTGCAACTATCACAATCAACTTTAGAACATGTTCATCACCTTAAAAAGAACCCCATATTCCTTAGTCACTACCCCCCACCTCTGACTACCCCCTAACTCTAGGTAAACACTAATCTACTTTCTATTTCTATGGATTTGCCTTTTCTTGAAATTTCATATAAATGGAATCATACTATTTATGTGGTCCTTTGTGACTGGCTTCTTTAACTCAGTATAACATTTTTAAGATTCATTCATGTTGAAGCACTTATCAGTAGCTTATTTCTTTTTATTGCCAAATAATATTCCATTGTATGAATAGATCACATTTTACTTAACCATTCATCACTTGATAGAAATTTGGGTTGTTGGGGCGCCTGGGTGGCTCAGTCGGTTGAGTATCTGACTCTTGATTTCAGCTCAGATCATGATCCCAGGGGGATCGAGCCCCATGTCAGGCTGTGTGGAGCCTCCTTAAGATTCTCTCTCTCTCTCTCTCTCTCTCTCTCTCTCTCTCTCAAATAAAAAAAAGGAATTTGGGTTGCTCCCACCTTTTGACTATTGTAAATAATGCTGCTATGAACAAGATTTTGTATGGACATGTTTTCATTGCTCTTGGATATATAACTACGAGTAGAGTTGCTGGGTCCCAAGGTAACTCTTTAATATTTTGAGAACTGCCAGACGTTTTTTTCAAAGTGGCTACACTATTTTCCATTATCACCAGCAGTGAGTACTCCAGTTTCTCCACATCCTCTTCGATATGTGTCATTACCTGGCTTTTAATAATATAACCTAGTGGTTGTGGCATGGTATTCACCTGTGGTTTGGATTTGCATTTCCCTGATAACTAATGATGTTGAGCATCTCTTCATGTGTTTATCAGCCGTTTGTGTATTTCTTTGGAGAAATGTCTATTCAGTTCCTTTGCCTATTTTTAATTGAGTTATTTTCCTTTTCACTGCTGAGTTTTAAGTGTTTTTTATATTCTGGATACAATAGCTTGATCAGATATATGACTTGCAAAGGTATTCTCCCATTCTTGAGTTGTCTTTTCACTTTCCTGATGGTATCCTTTGAAGCAGAAAAGGTTTTAATTTTCATAGTGTCAAATTTATCTATTTTTCTTTTGTTATTTCTACTTTTGTGTCCTATCTAAGAAACCATTGCCTAGTCCCAGGACACAAAGATTTACGTCTATGTCTTATTCTAGAAGTTTTGTAGTTTTTGTTTTTATATTTACATCTTTAATCCATTTTAGTTAATTTTTGCATATGATGTGAGGTAGGGGTCCAAATTCATTCTTCTGCATTCTCCAATTATGCCACCACCATTCATTGAAAGACTAGTTTTTCTCTTTTGAAGTCCTTGTAACCTGTCAAAAATCAATTGATGGCAAATGTGAGAGTTTATTTCTAGACTCAATGACTCTATTCTATTAATACATACTTATGCCATTTACACACTGTCTTGATTACTATAGGTATGGAAGTAAGTTTTTAATTGGGGATGTGTAAGGCCTCCAACTTAGTTCTCCTTTTCAAGGCGGCTTTGGCTATTATGGGTCTTTTGAATTTCCACATGAATTTTAGTATCAGCTTGTCAATTTCTGCAAATTGTAGATCAATTTGGAGGTGTTGACATCTTAATAATAAGTCTTCCAGTCAAGTGGGATGGCTTTCTGTTTTATTTAGGTCTTCTTTAATTTCTTCCAACAATGTTTTATACTATTCAGAGTGTAGGTTTTGTAATTCTCTTATTAAAGTTGTTGTTTTGTATTTTATTCTTTTTGATATTATTATAAATGGAATTGCTTTCCTAATTTAATTTTCAGATTGTTTCTTTGTACGTTCTTGTATAGAAATACATTTGATTTTTGTATATTGATGTTATATTCTGCTTCCTTGCTGAACTCATTTATTAGTTCCAATATTTTAAAAATAATTTCCTCATGATTTTATACACATAGGATTACCTTATCTACAAATAATCATGATTCCACTTCTTCCTTTTCAATCTGTATGCCTTTTATTTTCTGGCCTGATTGCACTGGCTATAACCTCTAGCTCAATGTTGAAAGGAAGAGGCAAAAGCTGACATCCTTGTTTCTGATCTTAAAGGAAAAGTTCTCATGCATTTACCTGTAAGCATGATGTTTGGTCTGGGTTTTTTTGTTTTGTTTTGTTTTGTTTTTGTGTTTTTTTGTGGATGCCCTTTATCAGTTTGAGGAAGTTCCCATCTATTTCTAGATCATTGAGTGTTTTTATCATGAAATGATGTTGAATTTTGTCACATCCTTTTTCTACATCTGTTGAAATAATCGTGTGGGTTTTTTCTTTATTCTGTTAACATGGTATAGTGTTTGCATTTTGTATGGTAAACCAACCTTGCATTTTTGGGATAAATCCCACTTAGTCATGGTATGTAGTCCTTTTTTCATGTTGCTGGATTTGTTTTGCTTATGTTTTGTTGATAATTTTACACTCATATTTATAAAGGATATTGGCCTGTATTTTTTTTTCTTGTGATATCTTTGCCTAGCTTTGGTATCATAGTAATGCAGTCTCTTAGAATAAGTTGGAAGTGTTTCCTTCTCTCCTAGTTTTTGAAAGATTTGTGAAGGATCACTGTTAATTCTTATTTCAACATTTGGGAGAATGAAGCCATCCAGACCTGGGCTTTGTCTATTCAGATTTTTTATTTCTTCTTAAGTCAGTTTTGCTAGTTTGTATATTTCTATGAATTTGTCCATTTCATCTAGGTCATCTAATTTGTTGATTAATAGTTGTTCATAATATTCCCTTTATAATCTTTAAAAAAATTATTTCCATAAGGTCAGTTGTAATGTCCTTTTTTTCATTCCTGATTTTAGTAATTTGGGTCTTCTCTATGTTTTCCTTGTTCAGTCTAGCTAAATGTTGGTCAATTTTGTTGATCGTTTCAAAGAACCAGCTTTTGGTTTTATTGATTTTCTCTATTGTTTTTCTGTTCTCTGTTTCATTAATTTTACCTCTAATCTTTACTATTTCCTTCCTTCTGGTTGCTTTGGGTTTAATTTGCTCTTCTTTTCCCCATGTGTTAAAGTGGAAGATTGGGTTATTGATTTGGAATCTTCTTTCTTTTTTAATGGAGGTGATTATAGCCATAAGTTTCCCGCTAAGCACTGCTTTCCCTGAATACCATAAGTTTCAGTATGTCATATCTTCATTTTCATTTATCTCAAAGTATTTTCTAATTTTCCTTGTGATTTCTTCTTTGATCGATGTTTATTAGGATTATGTTGTGTAATTTCAACATATTGGTGAATTTCCCAAATAACTTCCTGCTACTGATTTCTAGTTTCACTCCATTGTGATTGGTGAACACACTTTGCATGAGTTCCGTCCTTTTTAAATTTACCAAGATTTATTTTATGACGTCGTATATAGTCTGTTCTGGAGAATGTTCCATATGCACTTCAAACGATTGTATATTCTGCTGTGAGCTGGTCCATTTTATCTGCAAGGTCAATATGAAGGTAGAAACTACTTTCTCAACTTCATAGTTTAGAACAAGATTCAATCGATAACCCTCCACGTCCTTCTGAAGAGGGCACGTGATTCACAATTACCGTTTGACTTTAGAATTGAAAACAAGCCTACAGGAAGTCTTCTTTCCACTCCCAATTCTTCTGCCTTTTAGAACCATAGAGGCAGCACTTAATTATCCACAAGGAGATGTTTCATTTTGTGGCCTATCTGAAGTGATCTACAACGTTGAGTCCTTCTGCCATCCCTCCCAGGCTGAGGCTACTGGTGTAAGCCAGGACAGGAGAAAGGGGATTTTGACTACATGAACATGGTTGTTTGTTAACCTGTTACTGAAGCCATGAAGACTCAGTAAGTATGAAACCTACATTTGACTAATGTTCCTCAGCCTCCTTGATGACCAAATCAGATCAGCTGTAGAAAATGGCTCTCAGGACACCTGAAAAAAGTAGCCAACCTAAATGCATAGAGCCCAATGGCTGAGTATGAGTGGCTGGATGAAGTCACATGTGATGCTTAAATTGTCTATTGGTATCATTTATGGCATTTTTAAAAAGCTGGCTCTGCCTCAAAAAATGAGTTCTGGAACTAATTTCCTATTTTAAATGGTGTTCAATATTGTCTTTTGTCAGCAAAACCATTCTCACTTGTAGATTTATAAGCTAATGCAAATAAACATCAAAGAAACAAAAATATTATGATCAAGCAAGATGTGGGTTTTAGGACAAAAAGAAAAAAAATTTGATCTCTTTTCATGATTCTAAATTCTCATATTTATGCCATACACATATGTACAAGTTTATAAAGCTATGTAATAATAAAATCACAGACTTTCACAGTAGGTAAGTTTAAGATTGAAACACAGGAGAACCATATCTTATGAGATTTTTTGAGTTCTTATATGAACGCTCTTAAAATCCGACCATGGAATATCCTGTCTCTAAGTAATAAAATTGGGTACACTTGCTACAGCAATATAAAGATGGCCAAGGACCAACATGGAATGGTGAATCACTTTAGGCATTTGGTCATGGAGCCAAAGACCAGGCTCTCGGACCTAGACTGTGCATCTAATTATCTTTCAGTAAATCAGGCTAGTGAAGGCACTGAATCTCCTGCTGGGAAAAGACGGAAGCCCAAACTCAATGGGGCCTAATTCTACTGGGAGCTTGGAGAATGGATGCCTTTGAGGGAATTGTTCTGTTCAACTTAGAATGAGTCATCTGCAGATGTGCCCATTTCATATTATATTCGTTAATACCTCTGTTTTAAAATGTTCTCTTTTTTTGTACAAATGTGTTAAAGCTGATGTTTCTAGCGTAACCAAAATTTATGTAATCTAGAAATAACTTCCATCTGCTAATACTTATGCAATATGGAGATGGCTTTTAAGAGCTTACTGTCTGTATCTGTAGGGACACTACATGGATAGGTGTTTATGGCCACATGTGTCTCACATTTAACCATAAAATGGATACCAACATCCATCCAACACAGGGTGATTTGAAATACGACATTTAATTCTCAAATGTTGGTTTTGCTCAGAAAAATATACAACTTTTCTGGTTGGAGAAGAATTTATGGAATGTTGGTTAAAGGCTATTATAATTAATGTTGCATCTTTAGTTCAGTTAAAGCTCCCATAGATAGTGGTGATGATGAGCAAGGTTCACGGCCATGGACTGTCCTATAAGGAAAGGCAGCTCTTGTCTCCAGCTTCCAGGAACTGCTGGGATCATGATTTCTCTCTCTCTCACACACACACACACACACACACAAACACACACACACACACCAGCATCCTACTCTTGGCTCTGAAATCTTCCTAATTGGTTGGAGACAGAAAAAGAGCAGAGACATAGCAGCTTTTAAAGGATTGTGGCTCCAAGGTTAAAAGCTTATCCACACTGAACAACTGCTCTAGCTTGTTCATTCATTTCTTCATCTGTTACTCATTTTTTCATGCCTTCTGCAATTTCACCTACCCAGCCTTTCCAATCGAATCCCTTGCTTCTCACACAGTCCAGCCAAACTGTTTCCTGAAAATTTTCCGTGTTTTCATGTCTCCATGCTCATATGCCTTTTTTCTCTATATCGGAATACTTCTGTCTTTCCTTTCACATAGCCCTTCCCCTTAGCCTCCAAATATCCAAACCCACCCATACTTTCCAGCCCCAGTTTAAATGCTTCTTCCTCCATGAAGTCTTCCCTGCTCTTAAAATACTCCTACCCAATCTGGAAGTGATCACTCCCCCCTCTAAATTCCCTGTTTCTCTGTACCTGGTTGAGACAGTGTGACAACAGATAAGAACATAGCCACTTATGAATTTTATAGCTTTGGACAAGAATATTCTCTGAATATTCTCAGGTCTTCAATTTTGTAAGATGGACATAATGCC
Source organism: Acinonyx jubatus (assembly GCF_027475565.1). NCBI lineage: Eukaryota > Metazoa > Chordata > Mammalia > Carnivora > Felidae > Acinonyx > Acinonyx jubatus. Next base: position 107,210,129 of record NC_069389.1, on the reverse strand, counting down.
ACCTGTCTCATAGGATTCTTAGAAGGATTAAATGGGATTATGTATCTAAGAATCCACACAGTAGATGCTTTAACAATGACAGCTGTCCTTGTTGGCAGGGACCATGTCTTGTTCAGCTTTGTACTCGCAGCACTTAACATTGTGCCTGGCCCGGAGTGGGTACTATGTGAATGTTTGTGCACTGAATAGGCACCCATTTAGTTAATTTGAATGTGATGGAGAGGGAGAATGGGCTTTCCAGCCATCTGGGAGGTGATCTGTCATGTCTGTCCCTTGCCTTCCAATGGCTCCCCTGTTGGCCTATTAAAGGGGAACTGCCCTTTGTGGATTGTCTTCCTTCCTAAGTTGGGGATCAGGTTGAGCAATGAAAATTGGGTGCTTAGTGCTTCGTTTTAGCCTCTGGTTATTCCCTGAGCATTTGTTCTTCTGTGTAGGGCTTAGAGCTCATCCTCTGCTAAAGATTGAATTCATTCCAAATTTTGCATTGCTACATTTTAAACTGATTTCAACCGGTTTGGTAGTTTGTTTATCCTTGGCCAATATGACTTCCTTTTCTCTCATAATCTCTTTGAAAGGTTCCATAAAGTTTTTGGTACATTCAAAAGATCATGAAATGTTTTATATGTAAATAAATAAGAAATGCTTTGGTTTCTCCTAAAGTGCCCCCTCTGGTAAAGTCAAGAGGAAAACATGTGTTATAAATGGGCCCTAGTTTTTATTTGTTGGATTTGGGCCTCTCTGCAATCCCTTTTTGGCAGATACATGGAGCATGTTGAATTCCAAGTTGACTTTCAATTAAACTGCATTTCTGTATTTCCTTAAGAAAAGTACTCCTAGGGGAAAGGCGAAAGAATCTTCAATGCCAGAGACCCCGGTCACTTTTGACCACATTTTTGGGAGATAAGGGCAAGGATAAATGCAAACATGAGTCAGAGAACTCAACTGGAAGAAAAGCAACAAACTGAAAGGGCCCCGCTATGGACCATTGGTCTGACTGCCAAGGAGAATGTGAGGTTGGTCCTTCACGGGCAAAATGTGCAGCTCTTTACCGTGTTCTCAGAATTGCAGGATGCTGCCTGCCCCCTTAGGTGATTTGACCACACCCGTACATTTGGCCATGATTTTTACGTGCTCAGGGCATTTAGTCTGTGTTGTTTCTCTTTTCTTGGAGCCATGGGAAAGGTCTAGTGGGTGAGACAGACTGGATATGCAACACTGTGCCATGGTGACATCACCATCCTCCTCACTCACCTGCTCGCCAGGATGGGAGAGACAGGGTTTGCCTGGGAAACTCAGCATTCGATCCATGGCCTGGTGCACAGTAGGCACTCACAAAGTATTTGACCAAATGAAAAGTACTTGCCTGACAAGGAGGACGGCAGTGTAGGAGAAATGTTGGGGAAATACTCGTTGGCCTTTCCTCTGCCCTCTGACTCAACGCAGTTCCTGCTTAGGAGTCGTAGAAGTTGGGAAGGAGGTGAAGGAAGGAAGAAGCTTCCCTTTTTAGTTTTATTTTATCTTACCTGTCTCTACTCGGGAGTCAATGGCATCTGGACACACTTCGAGGTTTTTGTTTCTGTTAATCTTTCGTTAACTTGAACAAATCTCTTTCTCTGGCCTAGAAGCCAGGATTGAACTAGACCACAGTACACTGGTATTGCCTCCTTGGGCTCCGTGTGTCTGATAGAGGAGGTGAAACTGAGGAGACGTGGCCCTCTCTGTAGGAGGAAGAGACCTGAGACCATGTTTCGGCCTAGAGTCTGCTTGCCTTCCCAAACGCAAACCAATTGGTCAATATTTTATTTGCACAGGACGCCCACAGCCATCTGTGTATGTGATGTTCAGTGGTCCGCCACGCGGCCTTAGGTTTTTTAGCTTAGCTGCAGCACAGCTGAAGATCTTAGGGTGGCAGGTAATGGTACCTGTACATGTATCACTTGATATCACCACCATGTTAGCAGAGTTGTGGTTGTTGTTGCTGTTGGTGTTGTTCGAAATTGAAAGCCAAAACAAGCCTTGGTGCCACATGCTATGAATGGAAGTGCCTGTGTGTACATCAAGCCTCATGTGTCCTCTCCATAGGAGGGCCACCCTGCTGGGGTCTGGAAGTAGGTGACGGTTTCTGAGCTAGACACCTGAATCCATCCCTCCCTTCCCTGGCACCTGCACTCTAGAAAAATGGCCCCATCCATCTTGCCAGGAGACGCAATGTCATCCAAACAGTTGGCAGCCTTCAGAAGAATCCACCAGGCCAACAGTGCACGTTGGGGGGGTACCATGATGGAGTCTAGTAAGCTCTACATGTAAAGCTCAGTTGTGTTTAAAAGGAAGCTCTATGGCTGGTCCACTTCTGGGCCTCCTTTTTTTGGAAAAATTAAACAGCCACTCTTCCAATTTTGACCAACAAGTATTTATTGAGACCCCACTAATTCCAGGTTTTACGTGAGGGACTTTACATAAATGCTGTCATTTAATGCTCTCAGCAGACTCGCGAAGCAGGCAGTTATGCTCACTTGAGAGATGACAAAACCGAGGCTAAGAGATATAAAGTGATTTTTCCAACATCTTACTGTTGTCAAGGGGTAGAGCTTGGATTTGCATTCAGGTCTCTGTCTTCCTTAAACTCTCCCTATTCTGTTTTACGGCATCTCAGGAATTCTTTTTCCTTCTTACTTCAAATTATCTTCATGGCTCAGCTCTACCAAAAAGCATAAATCTGTTAAGGGCTCCAGAGTTACAGGTCCCTTGGCGATGGGCCATTTAACCAGCATAGCGGTGACCTTCAGCGTTTCCCAAGTTCCTCCCTAGTTAATTGCACGCAGATAAGCGTGAGTGGCAAGGCCTTACTGATGGCACAGGAAGCCTTCCTCATCTCCATTAACTTGGGAAGGCACAAGGCATGAAGAGAAGGTGCTCGGAGAGAGGGAATTCAGTTCAGCCAGGTATTTCAGATGAACTCAACAAATTTTTACCGAGCCCCTCCTTCGCGCCTAGCCCAGTGTTAGGCCTGACGAGGATAAAGAGGCTGTGTGTGGTAGCACCTTCTCTTTGGGAGGAAGGAAGATACAAAAGAATCAAAGAGCTTGGACTTCATCTTACGAAGAACAACGGTGAGGCCCTGGGGCTGTTGGAGCCGAGATGTGACAACCCCAGAGGTATGCTTTTATTTGTCCCTGCAAGGCCACTCTGGGGGTCAGAAGTAGCACAATGGCTACAGCTGAGAAGAGCATGGGGCAGTAGGTGTTGGAAAGCCTGACTATACTCTACTGGGATATTAAAGATGTGACAGTTTCTGCATCTTTGCCTAGCACCTCCCATACATGTGAAATCCCACAGTTTAATGGAAAGGATATAAACCATCTGCAGCAACATATTTGTTTAAAAAGGAGGCACCAGCATGAAGACTTAGCAACTTTGAACCAGTTGAAAGAAGAGAATCCGCCTGATATTTTCATAGTGGTTCTATTGATTGTTCATCTTCCATTCTCCTTGTGGTTTGTGTTACTAGCATATTTGTGTTAGGTCTGCCAAAAGAAAGCGTTGCGAGAAAACAGAATTTTTAAGTTGTTACTTTAGAAACATTAACATCTAGACTGGAATTAAAGTCCCCTGTAGCTTGGGCCCGTTGACGTTCACAATTCAGTACATGTGATTTTGAAAGGCCTCTTGCATCTTGAGGGCTTAGGGAGGTTGGGAATTTCCCATCCTTTTCCATCTTTTCATGGAATGCCTCAACTTATTAGGCACCTACTGTATGCCAGACACCATGCTAAATGCTTTTGCACGCCCTCCGAGCAACTCTGCTTTACAGGTGAGGCAACCGTGGCTCCGGGAAGTTGTGTACCTCGCCCCAAATCAGAGCCGGGATGTAGTAGAGCCAGTGTTGACAGCTGTGTTTTCCGGTTCCAGGTCCAGGACTTTTACCACTAGACACGCTACTTCCCTGTCAGATCTGTTTTGTACTCCTGCAGTGTGAACTGTGTGAATCACTGGAAAGGGATGAGATTCTCTGATTTGCTCATGACGGACCACTGCCACTTAGACAAAACCCAGGGCTCTGCAGAAATGAGGCTTGTCAGACTATTAGACTTTGATGAGGCGGGGAGACATGTTGAGAGAATTGGGTACTGATTGGGCAGTGCCAGCCCAGGAAGGTCGCCCTGATCAGCTATGAGATGGCATGAAGTCAACACGTCTCTTCAGAGGATGAGGAAGGACAACGGTGCAAGTGAGATTAAGAGGGGAGCAGAGATACGCTTGTCTTCTCAGTTTTGTCCCAGGTAGAATCATTAACAACAATGGCAGCCATCAAATTTGTTGGTGCGTACGGATCCCGGTCACTTCCGTGCAACCATCTCTCCTAAGAAACTGATGGGCTGATAGCAGAGTTCGAGGTCGATAAGTGGACCCAAACCAAACTAACAGTGGCAGGTGGCCCAAATCCCGGGCTTGATCCTAGGATTCCTCTCTTCTCCTTGACTCCTCTATTAAGTTATGAATTCATAATTTGGAGTTGGCCTAACCTCTCCAGCTCATTCTTCTCCAAAGTACTTCTAGAAGCAGCCCGGGAGTGGGAAATGTCTGACTAGATCCCTACCCTGGCCTTGACGGAGGGCCAGGGCAGAGGAGCACCTCATCTTTAGAAATGGACTAGATGTGCACAGTGGAAATAGGAAATTGGGTTGAGTGTGGCTAAATAAAATACTCACTGATGCCTCGGCCTGGGGTCCTGGCCATAGGGGAATCACATTTAGGGAAACTTTGTCAGAAAACAAAGAGCCAAGTAAACTGAGCTGCCTCAAAAGGAAAACGCAAGTATTTGAACTTGGTTATTTTCAAAAATGCCGGGTGTGCTAGTTCTTGTTGTTGTTGTTGTTGTTGTTTTTATCAGTAATGATGCTATAAAGGAGTGACAACTTGATTTATATCTGAAAATCTGGGATCTGGCATTTTAAAATACTTGTTGGAAGTTTATATAGGAAAACATTTCATATTGGGACCCTGGCCGGCCAAGTTGGTGTAGCATGCAACTCTTGATCTCGGGGTCTTGAGTTCGAGCCCCACATGTGGTGTAGGGATTACTTAAATAAGTAAAACTTAAAAAAAAACAACATTTCATATCTTTAGTTTTAACTATTACCTGTAACTGGCTCTTTATTTTCTCATTTGAGCAGAATTTAGAAGAGTGTTTTTAATGTTTTTTATGCTACGTACGAGTAACGGTGCATATTCAAACTCAGCCTATCTAGACACAGAGCAGTTGGATTGACTTTCTAAAAAGGAAAGTTGAATTCAACGAAACAGCTCTTTTGTCTTGTGTCCATAGCATTAGATCGCCAGCTTGCCTTTTTATTCCCCGCCAAGGGTGTTGGAATCTTGTAGCCCAGCTTCATTTAATGGTTCCGAAACAAAGTTTAAATACACCCAAACTCAGCCTTACATAATTCTTTCCTAGTCCTCTTCAGGACAGAGACAGATTTCAGTTGTCCTTTTTCTTTCTCCCCGTTCCTGACCGTTTCCCTCTCTTTGGTCTGCGAACTGGGACATGTACGCGCACTATCTGTTAAATCCCTCCACGGTCCTGGAAGGCAGTGGTATTGTGCCCATTTTGCAGATTAGCCAACAAAAGCTCAGATTTAAAGGACTGTGGTCACGTGGCCGGCAGGTGATGGAGGTGGGAGAAAGGTTTAGGATCCTGGGACACTCAGTCCCTCACGCAGCCTTTTCAGGATCCTAACATTCACATGGTGGTTCTGGGGTTCTAACTAATCCTGTGGAAACAGACTAGCATCTGATCAAAATGGACCTGCCCAAGCAAATTCCATCCAAGTCCTACTTTACTACATTAACAACATTACAGGTGGAGACTGAGGCACAGATGTGAGTGTGTTTATTCTTAATCTTCAGAAAATCAAGACCAGGACCGAATACCTCTACGGGGGGAACTGACCAGGCTGTTTCCTTGCTTGAACGCTGCTTGGGAAGATTCTCGTGACTCCTCTGCCTGTTTGATTTCCCACAAATATCCCAGGATGCCCCAAAGTTTTTTAGGCACTATTTTCATTCTTTTTGTGTTCTCTCAAAGTTGAAACGGAAAGCCTCTGTGTGTGTGCGCGCGTATATATTTTAGAGCTATGTGCTTTATGTACTGTGGCTTGAAAACCTTCCACGTTATTACGCTTTTATAAATGTTTTCATATTCACCCCAGTGCTGCGGTTCATGCTTTTGTCATCAACTATAAACTGGATTTCCTAATGGGAAATGCACTTGTTCTGGAACCATGCCAAAAATAGTCCAAAGAAGAGACTTGAACTTGGCTTCCTGGAATATCTGTGATGATAAATCATCAGCTGTTCAATTAAAACCACAGAACTGATTTTTAATTCTTATTGAAATCGTTGCAGGTGCTCCGAGTTCTAGCCCTTGTCCACTTTACATGCCTTCCCCTTAATTAACATAAAGAAATTAATGTCTTACAAGCTTCAATATTTGATGCCATATGAGTCCCGAGGATATTTAAAGGGAGAAGAAATGTAAATAGAATGAAATTCTTAAGCAAGATTACTGATATGACAGGACTAAGGAGCCTGGGAGTGTGTGAAAGTACCTCTTTTCTTCCCTTTAATAAATCCATTACTTGCACTTGGGCATATTTTAAGGTCCTTTTCATGCTGAATCTAGAGTTGAGCATGCTTTGCATTTCAAGCTTTGTCTATGAATCAGTAGAAGCCAAAGTTATTTCTGCTTTAAAATAACAGGAGCCAGGAACAGCTAATCTCTTTTCATTCTGAGTTCCTGACATTATTTTACTGGACAAAGTTTGTGTTGGCTACAAAACAGGCCATTCATAACATCTATGAGAAGGAATTTAGGTAAGAATGGAGAGAGACTGTAGGATGTAGAAAGACTCCCTCTCCTGAGGCCATTAAGAAATTCCAAATTGGCACGGTTTTGAATAGTGACATGGCATTAGCCTTGCTAATTTCAGTAATTCAAGCTCATAGCCTCTGTTTACCAAGCTAGCAGATGCAACCTTCCCATAACTGCAGTACCGGGACAGGACGCGCTTATCCCCCAAGGTGAGTGGATATTTCAAAATAGGTGATTGGGGGAAAGTTGAAGGGTGATCATGGCTAGTGCAGTAGCGCCTCTCAGCCGAAAACTCTTCAGAGAGTAGTCTGTCTTTACTCCCCCGGCCAGACCTGCCCTACGTTGCCGAGGCGAATTCACTTACCTTTTCTTTAAGCAGGAACGGGAATAGGAGGCTCGGGATCTGTCACTGTCTTGTCTCATGGCATCTGACTTCTCTGTGTCTGGCTTCTAATTGTGCTCATTTCCACTCTCGGGACTGGCACGGGAACCCATCCGAGTTTGTGTGTGTGTGTGTGTGTGTGTGTGTGTGTGTGTGTGTGTGTGTGTGTTTAAGTGGGAATACATCCACTCTTCAGTTCATAAGCTGTGCAGATAAGCTGACAGATAGTTAATGGCCAAAACCCCAGGGAAAAAGGAACCCCGTTTTAAAGGAGTGTACGTTTAAAAGACATTCTCCTAAATGTCTCTTGACTAACCGGCACCTCACATCGTGCTGGAGAAATGGACGGAGGGAAATCTTCAGAGCCTCACAAGCTGAGAAAGATTGCCGAGCGTTTGAAAGGGTTTAGGGTTTCATCTGGAGACCAGCTGCACCCCACCGCGCCTGTACTCGGATACGCGGCACACCAGCCAGGCTGGCGGTGGAAACGGGCCCAGGGCCGCCTGCAGGTAAGGGGGGCACGGCCCGCACACCCGCACCTTTCTGCCCGGCAGGCCCTCGCTCCCTGACTTGCACTTCCTGTCAGTCAGCGACTGTGAGACTAAAGCACAGGACCCTTCCCTGAACACTCCGGATCACCAGACAGTAAGGAGGAGAGACGGACGGACGGACAGACACGTGGACCGTGGGAGGGTGGGCATTAAGGGGGGCGGGGGGCAGTGTGAAAGCTCGAGAGCCTTACTTAGGTTCCAGAGCAACGTGTCTCCAGAGAAAGGTCTCTTGGTCATGGTTTTCTCAAGCGACAAAAATAACCATGCTCGCGGAGCACGTTGAGGTTTGGAAGTCACGTTATGGAACTTCTGTCACCTGAGACGTAGCAGGACCCTGGTAGTGTTAGCAGTGTTCTCTGCTCACAGGCCGGGCGGCGAAGGGCTGTGGCTCAGGCTCCCTCAGAGCCCTCAACAGCCCCCCGCCCCCCACCACGCTCAGAGTTGCCACAGCACGTGGTCTGTGCTTCTCTTGTGGCTCTTCGAGGGCAGGCCCCGTGTCTTCTCCCGTTTCCCCTGACCGGCCTGGCCCCCGCCCCCGTACAACCAGGCGCGTTCCTGGCACGCACCGAGTGTCATTAATTCATGGCACTGACCCAAGCAGACGTCACACGAAGCCTCCCCGCCCCCTGTGGCTGCCGCATCCACCACCAGTCCACTCCCAGGGCTCATTCTTGCGAACACACTGAAACCAAACTGTCTTAGAAGGACTCAGGTGATGGCAACAAAGATAAGGACCCAGAATCGGATACATTTCAGCCCTCTTTCCCCACCAAAGCCACCCTGGAAATGGCCAGGGTTCCAAGAGGTCTCAGGGAAGGAAGCTAGAGAGGGAAGAGAAGAAAGTGAGGCGAAGAGAGGAGGGCCACTGGCCGGTGAGGAACGCCGCCGAAGTCTGTGTTCGGCCCATTCCCTCTAAGCGCTGCCCGGCCGGCTGCCTGGGGGCTGGGGCATGAGAAAGGTGACACCAACAAAAATCAAGTTGAAAAGGAGGCCTCCTAAACTTGGTCTTAGGCTTAATGCTAAGGGAATAGATTTGAGGATTAATTTACCTTGTTGTTAGTCAAAAGGGGGCTTCGGATTTCTCCCCTGGGTGACCTAAGCTGTAATCTGTCTCTACGGCCCTCCGTTAATACTTCTTCCATTTGGGAGGAAATCACAGTGACTGGAGAAGCTCAATTTACTTCCTCTAATCTCTCGGCAGAGAAATGAAACAGACAACAGAATTTCTGCGGGACGCAGGGAGACCTCTGATAGGGACAAATCAGTTGAAGAAAACCATCTCTACTTAGGGAGACCGCATCTTTAATCGTGGTAATCCCTTTAGCAAATTGCTTTCTCTGGTGACACTGCATACCTAATTGCAGTTTGCTCATTTTGATTTTTCCCTTTACGTCAGTTGCTTAGCCGCTTATGCAGTTGTGGACGTGCGGGCCGAGCAATGAACTTATTACTGGCATTAAGGATTCTCCGCCAACTGAGTCTCGGGACCAAAATGTCACCACTTTGGGAAGTGAATCAAAGGTCACCAGACAATTAGGTTTCCCTTAGCACCTCCTCAAAAGACCGCTTTTCCACCCCTTCATGATTAGGAGTCTCTTCTCTGAGAAGTTTTCTCAACATCCACCTAAAATTGTGAAAATAAAAATGAAAAAACCACAGCAAGATGGGCACGACCAAGGATTGTAGTGAAGTTTACGTACTAGGATTTTGCTCCACAATCCAATTTCTGTGGCTTTGTGTAACAGCGCTTTTCTTGATGGACGCACTCTATTGCCAAGTGACATTCAGCGGTGGGTTACTGGACCTCCAGGTTGTCTTTATGACGCTGTGCCCAGCCAGATTTGTCATAGCTCGGAAAGCCATAGTTTGTTTCAAATGAATCTTTAAAAAAAAAAAAATAGCTGTTGCATTAGGGTGATAACATTCTAAGATGGTTTTTCCCTAAAGATTTCTTAATGCCGTCCTACGTCTTGATAGTCTCTACATCATCTTTTTAAGAAAAAATACGTTAATTTCCTTTCCGTCCAATCTTCTCCAACCAGTCTTTCCCACTGTCCCGCAAGCTAGCTCCCATGCAACCTCCCTCGCTACATGCCAGCATTATCCTAGGAATCCATCTTCTAGAAATACGCCAGGTATCCAAAACAGATAGTGTATGTCTGCAGATGTTCACTGTAGCGTTGTTTGGGCCAGGGAGGAAGGAGAAGCAAACTGAATGCCTCTCGGAGGGGGAACAGCTAATTGTGATATTCGTCCTGTGGGATTTCTTGCAGTCAGTAAAGGAACGGGGCCATTCTACATGTATTAATATACAAAGATTTCTCAGACGTTGTAGCATATGCATATGCATAGAAAGGACCAGTATTTCGTTATTTACCAGTAATTACCCCTGGGGAGTTATGGGAGGTGGGGGAAGTTGAAGAGGGGGCTTTCTTTGTTACTCTATCTACTCAGGTGTTGTTTGAGCCTTTTTGCTTCAAGAATGCATTCATGTGGTGAGTAGTTTAAAAATTAACAAAATAAAAGGACCCTATCCACCGTGCGGAGGATAGTTTGCATGAGGACAAAACCAGGAGGCTGCTAGTCCAGGTGAGAGATAGAGCATAATGTAAGCAGTCCCAATGGCAATGGAAAGGAATTCACAAAATAGTCAGAAAACAGAATTTCCCGGATGCGATCATTAATTAGACCCGGAGGATGAAAAACGAGGAGGAATCTTGGGAGTCTTGCAGGTTTCGGGCTTGGGCAACTGGGTGGCCAGTAAGCGGATATCACCAAACCGGGAGGGGAAGGGGGCAAGGGTAGGGGGGACAGGATGGGAGGGCGCACCTAAGGGACTAGAGATGCTGCACTGTTTGTGGCTTGTTGGGTCTGAGTTGCCTGAGAGCCATCCAGGTAGAAATGGCCCGGGAGCAGGTGGATCTCTAGAGAGCTGTCTGAGCAAGAGAGAGATTTAGGAATCCTCAGTGATAGCTACAACCAGGGGCACTGAAGAGAACATGCGAGATGACTCGTAAAGCAAGAAGAGTGGAGGGCCAAGGAAGAGAGGAGGAAACACCCATCTTATTTAAGAAAAACAGCCTGAGGAATCCTCAGAGGAATCTGAGCAGGATCCCAAGAGGTAGAGTCCTGTCAGAAAACAAGGGGAGGCCGAGCTTCAAAATAGAGAGTGGCCAACAGTATTGGATGCTGCAAGAGAGCTCAAGAGGAAGAGGTAAAAAGACTCCATTGAAGGTTTAACTGTAAACTGGCATGAGGGATCTTTCTGGGTATTGTGCTGATGAAAATGCTCTAAAATTGAATGCTGATGAGGTTGCGCACCTGAATTCACTGAAACTCATTGAATCGTACACCGGCAATTTTACTTGAAATGGGTGAATTGCATGGTATTTAAATAATATCTCAATAAAGTTGTTCAAAAGGTCAAAATGTAAAAAAATAATGACAATTCCTCAGACTTTAGCTTGGAGCAAGCTAGTGCCAAGGGGAACTTTCCAGTCTAATCTCTTCTTCCTAATTGGTTCGGAAAACCCGGTGAAACAGAATGACAGACATCACGCGAGATTACTGACGCTACTTCCTGATCCCCTCCCATTCTCTTGCAGTATCAGAAACTACTTTATGTTTGATTTGCGTTTCACCAAGCAATGAATATTACTACCCTATTCCCTGTCTTCCTTTGGAAAATTGGAGAATAGTCGATGTGTTTACTTTCATTATTTTCTTAGCGTATATTACCAGAAGAAGTTGAGGGTGCCAGGCTGTAAGGCCTCGGTTTTGGTCTTTTGTTGTTGTTGTTGATTGCATTTCATGTGTTGACACGTGGCTTCTTTATTGGCCACGCAAGACATATTCACTCTGACATGCCATCATTGATTTCCTTTTTTTCCCCTCAGTTTTTATTTAAATTCCGGTTAGTTAACACACAGTGTAGTGTTAGTTTCAGGCGTACAATATAACGATTCAACACTTCCATACATCACCCGGTGCTCGTCACGACAAGTGCCCTCCTTAATGCCCATCACCTCTTGAACCCATTCCCCACCCCCCTCCCGTCTGATGGCCATCAGTTCGTCCTCTTGAAATCCCACCGTTTATTTTATGATGCCTCTGTTATGCCTATAGCTTGACACCTTGCTCCTCTCAGCCATTTCCTTCTTCACTTGATTTGGCCGGTAAGAAGATGTATTTATGTGGGTTGACGCGCACATTCGATGTATTCTGCGGATAGGTAAAGACAATGCCAAAAATTCCTGTCCCTTCTTAGTTATAAGGAACCAGGACCACCCTTGACTCGACTTTAATTAAAGCATTCGTTTCTTGCTAGTTGCATCTTCTTTTTATTTTGGTTTAACATCTTCCTGCTGCTTTTTCTGCTCCTCCTTAGTGATCTGGCTGCCCCACTCTTTGTAGTAGAATTTTCCTTTTTCCTTGTTACATCTTTATAGCTGTGGGTTTGGGCCACTTGGCATCTTTTTACCTTTCCTGGCCTCCCTCTGGACTTGCCTACTTTGTTCTAATGCCCACAGAGCTATTTGTATGAGGACCATCCAGCTTTTTCTCCTCAGCTGCCTTCCCCCTGGGTCCTTCAGACTTAATGTCCTAATCATGTGCCCAGAATGGCTTTTCTCCATCTGATGCCTCTTCTTTTCTTCCTTTGGATCCTGGTACCATTATGTAGCCGCACTGAGCAAGATGTCTACCCCCTGCACGTTACTGCTAATTATCTTCTATTGGTAGGGAAAAAATTCAGTGTAAACATTTCCTGAGTTCCTTGCTTCACCTTCTGCAGAGGTGGTGACCTCTTTGGCCACCCCGTACCCTGTACGTACATTTCATATTGCCTGATAAATATTCACACTGCTCCCTTAAAATTATGTCTTGGTCGATAGCTCCTTGGCGCAAACGTAAAGCCCTCCTCTCTAAGCTCGCCATGGTCTCCAGAAGACAGCATCCCTGTCTTTGGGAGAGGTTCCAAAGATGCCTCTTTAGATTCCTCTCCACAGAGTATCTGTGTCAAAGGGAGGAATGCAAAGGTCACTTTGACCCTGTCCCTTCACCCTTTTCCCTGCCACGAGACCTCTAAAGACCGAAATGAAATCCTAGAGCCTCAGGGCTGGAAGGGCCACTGAAAGCGATTTAGCTTCACCCTCATTCTATGTTTGAACCCCTTTACCAATATCTCTACCAGATGGCTGTCCCAAGCTCTCCTGGACCACCTCCAGAGATAGAGCTCACTGTCTAGGGGCAGCCTGTGCAATTTTCAGATTGCACTAGCCGTTAGAAAGCTCTTTATTGAAGCCCAAACCATTTCCCCCTGGGGAGAAAGACAAGGCCATGAAATAGCAGCAACTGAAACGGCGTGGCGGGGTGCCTGGCTGGCTCCATTAGTGGAACGCGCGACCCTTGATCTCAGGGTCGTGAGTTCGAGCCCCACGTTGTGTGTAGAGATGACTTAGGATAAAATGGCGTGGCTATAGAGCCAGAAGATTCTGAGATAGAGAAGGGAGATCACAGAGAGGGCATGAGTTGAGGGGATCAGGCAGGACCAGAGAAATGGCGCTGAGCGGTGACCGGGTGGGATTGAAAGGTTAAGGAAGGGGATATTGGAGCTGCTTCTAAAACAAATGGAACCCTGGTGAGAGGTTGAAATCAAAGTGGGAAGGAACAGAAAAGCATCTTGAGGATTCAAAGCCCATCTGAGGATCCCACCCTTGCCCTTTGCTGTATTTTGACGTCACACAGCCAGGCGCTGACATTTCCATCACCGGCAGCCCCTGGGCTCGGGCATCGGTGGTGATGTAAAGGGCAGGGTGTGGCCCAGGGGTGGGTGGATCTGGAGGCAGAGGCCGGGGTCAAAGGTATGGGAACCCAGTCGTGAAGTTTCCAAGCAAGAAATAAACGGAACCCGCTCACCAGAAAACCCGGTTCCTGCCCAGCGTGGCACACGGAATGCCGGCGTGTGTCAGCTGCTCACAGAGCAGGGCATCAAGTTCCAGGCAGCAAAAGGGAATGAGAAAGTAATCTTTGTAGATCCCATCCACCCTGAGCGCAGTGAACTGATGCTGGGGGTAATGAGAACTGGCTGTTGTCGGAAGGGCTTTGGAATCCAGGGGTCAGGGTGCGAGCCCTGCCATTTGCTTCCTGGGCCACCCCACCACTGGCCTTGCCTTTGTCTTGTCTTCACCGTGGCTCAGCGGGACTCTTTCCCCTAGGGAAATCATCCGTTAGTGGGGATGGACTCTTCCGGAAGGGAGTCTGCCAAGCTAGTAGCCCTCAGTAGACTGAGGACAACGTGTGTGCGCGTCCCGCCGTTGACTCGTGCATTCATTCAGTCGGTCAGCTAACAAGCGTGTGTGTAAGCATCTGTGCTAGCCAGGTGCTGTGTGGCAGCTACAGGGAGGAAAGAGATTGATTTCTTGCTTTGATAGGGCTTATGGTCTAGCTAAGGACAGGAGCGTAGAAATCACTAACTTTCCTATGAGATAAATTGAAAGGAATGCCATAATAGAAATGCAATCCAATTAACAGCCAGAGAGAGAGGTGATTAATTTTGGCTGGGGCGAGATGAGAAGGCTTCCTGGAAGAGGTATCATGTAAGCTGAGACCTGAAAGAGAAAAACGAGAGAGAGAGAGACCGAGACCATCCCAGGCTGAGGGAACAGCATGGAGAAAGACATGGAAACTTCAAAGAACTTGCCTTTTCCAGCAAATGAATGGGACGGTATGACTACACTCCATGGTACTTGGAGAAATATATGGGCAGTTGAAACTAGAAAGCAAGACGAGATGAGATGGAGATGTTCATAAATGCCATGCTAAGGAAATGGGACTTGATCCCACACCCAGTAAGGAGCCATCAAAGGATTCTGAGGAAGAGAGAAATGTGATTCAACCCATGATTTAGGAAAAAGCATGTTGTCTTGTTCCTGCCATCCCAGAATAGAATGGTCTTTCCTGCATAGCGGTGGGCCATTGGATTGGAATGGGTATCGTATTTAGCTGGGATGCTGAGGACTCCAGGGAGGTAGGGAAGGGGAGAGGGGCTGAAGGAAAAGAGAGAAATGGCCAGCGTCCAAGGACAGAGGAGAGAGCGCCTGTGTGGGTGTGGGATCAGGTACTCACTGACAGTCCAGACCTAAAGATGGGAAGGTAGGAAGATGGGTCCAGGAGGACAAGGTGTTCTTCCAAGTAAATTGAGGGGAAAGTGATCTCAATTCCCCGATCCCATTCATGATGATGGAGGCATTTCACAACTGGAGAGATTTTGAGGAAGAAATTCAGGTGGAACAACTTAAGGAAGCTTTTCATCTGTCATTTGGGAGGACACCTGCCTGCTGATGACTTCTGGCCTGCAGTGTTCCCACATCCAGGCTGAGTGTTTTCAGGGACTGGAGCCATTTTGACCCATTGGCTCTTGTACCCATTTTCTTTGCTGTTGGGCATTGACAGGACGTTGCAAACATTTTAGTTCTCAGGTACATTTTTTTGGCAAGATCCACCGTGGCTTATTAAAAATGGAATATTACCAAGCTTTGGGTTTTCCCATCTAAGTATGTCTAAAGCTTTACCCCAAATGCCATCACAGTGCTTTTCATTGAGCATCTTGGAGCCTGGGCTTCAAGGTACCATAAGGCCCCCCCCTCACTCTCCTGACACCTCGCCAGCAATTGGATGTGGCTACAATAAGAGACATTTTGTGTTTTCCTTCTGTGTCCTCAAAGCCCAGTGACGCATACCTCTGTAGCTGCATCGTGCCTGACATTTATTTTATAAACAGAGCTCCGTGAATCTAAGCCATTAAGTGCTTTTTTAAGTAATGAGGACAGAGTGCATCCTTTAATTGATTTTTTTAATATGGTGTAGCAGCTTAGCATCATCTGTGTGAGCCACAAAAATAAATGTAATCTTCCTGAGATGGTATACAAATTTCTCTTCAGCAACTGGTCTCCAGTGAAAATCCTTGACAAAAGCTCCCCTCTTCCTCCATTCCCAGTTGAGGAGCCACATCTGCAATTCTAGGGTAGTGTTAAATATCCATTCAATTTCATTCTTCTGGCCAACTTGACTTTCTTTTTCCTTTTTTTTTTTTTTAGCATTTATTTATTTATTTTCAAGAAACACAGGGCGTGAGCAGGGGAGGGGCAGAGAGAGAGGGAGACACAGAATCCGAAGCGGGCTCCGGGCTCCGAGCTGTCAGCACAGAGCCCGACGCGGGGCTCGAACTCACGAACCGTGAGATCACGACCTGAACCGAAGTTGGCCGATTAACTGACTGAGCCACCCAGGCGCCCCTGGACAACTTGACGTTCAAAGCACTGAAGGGGTATCACTGGGGGGTGGATGCTGTTGTTATAGGGTACATTCACACACTCACCCCTCTCCAAAGTAAAACCCTAGAGTTGCAGTGCAAGTCCCTTCAGGAACTGGCATGTGCCCCAAACGCCACTGTCTTTTGGTTTCTATAGTTTTTTGTTTTAATCGTGGTAAAATATGTGTAACGTGTAAAGTATTAAGTGTGCAATTCAGTGACATTAATTACATTCAAAATGGTGTGCAACCATTACCACTCTTTCCAAAGTTTGCTTATTCTGCCTATTTCTATTTCATGTCATGGAGTCATATAATGTGTAGCATTGTGTGACTGGCTTTTCACTCAGCACGTCTTCAAGTTTTACCCATGCTGCGGCACGTATCGGCACCTCGTTCCTTTCGATAGCTAAACGATATCCATCGTAGGAATGTGCCACCTTTTGTTTGTTCATCCACCGATGGACACGTGGGTTACTTCCACCCTTTGGCCATCGTGAATAATCTGCTATAGACATGGGCGTGCAGGTATCTGAGTGTCTACTCCAGGCTGCCCGTGTAGCGGGGATAACAAGAATACGGCATTTCCAAAAGCCGTCTCGAGTTGGTGCTCTGGAGGCACCTTCTAACGAGGCGTGGCGGCACAGACGAGTTAGGTATTGTGACAGGATACCTCAGGCCCCGTCGGGGTGACGGCGCCTCGTCGCATTCACTCTCCAACTTCTCCGAAGGCTGATCAGCGGTCAGTGAACCCATAGTACCTCCCGCTCTCTCCTCAACTCAGTACTGTCTGGTTTTTCACCCAACCACCCTACTGAGCGTCTCTCAGCAATCTCCTGGAACCATCTGGTTGACACATCGGGTAGCTGCTTCTTAGTCCTTACTTTGCTTAACCTCTCAGTAAACAGTGGACCATGCCACCCCTCCCCTCTTTCCAATGTTCTCTTCCCTTGCCTTCTCGAAGCCCATTCTCATCATCTTTTCCCCTGGAGCTTGCAGAGCAGTGTCTCTGTCCCATGGCATGATGTAACTTCTCCTGTGGCAAATGAAGGCTTTGATGAGGTATGATTCCCGTGGAGCCGTCAGGCAGCTTCGGGTCAGAAGGATCTGTCAACATGAGATCCGCAGAAGGCGGCGGTAATTCTGGGGCTGGCTTAGGAGGGCCAGCGCCCACGCCACCCACTCGTACTATCAGGGTTTCTAGGACACGGTTGTTCTGCTGCTGGGAATGTGACTTGACTCATGATGTACCTAGATAGGCATGGTGGTGGCCCCTGTCACAATCAGATTCTGTAGTCAAATGGTTTAATTTCCAGAGGGGTTAAGTGATATTTTCGTTTCTCCCTTTCTTTTTTTTTTTTTTTTTTAATTTTTTTTTAACGTTTATTTTTTTTTGAGACAGAGAGAGACAGAGCATGAATGGGGGAGGGTCAGAGAGAGAGAGAGGGAGACACAGAATCTGAAACAGGCTCCAGGCTCTGAGCTGTCAGCACAGAGCCTGACGCGGGGCTCGAACTCATGGACTGCGAGATCATGACCTGAGCCGAAGTCGGCCGCTTAACCGACTGAACCACCCAGGCGCCCCTCATTTCTCCCTTTCTTAATGGCTCATGGCAGTAGCGAAGCATCGGTAGTCGTCGAACCTCCTGGAAACCGTTTTGTATCCATAAACTTAGCAGTCTGAGCCCCAGTTAAGGGCAGTTACCGTGGCATTCCTCTCAACGAGGAAGTTGCCATAGAAAAGCCTACCTGAGGTCATTAATTAGGAGTATGTGAATCCGAGCGTCCAGCTTTGAGTACTGTACAAAGCCCAGATGACTCAAGTGTCCTCACAGTGCTTTGAAGATCTTCCAACCGAAGCACCCCGTACATCGGTGAACAGAGTGGAACACCCGTTCCGGAGGACCTCGGACATGACCCGAAGGTCCTAGTAAACGTGAAATGATTTATGAAGTCTTAAATGCGTTTGCAAATGGTACGTTTCTTTTTTATTATTATTTTTTTTAATCTTTATTTATTTTTGAGAGACCGCGAGAGCGAGCAGGGGAGGGTCAGAGAGAGAGGGAGACGGAGTCCCACACAGGCTCCACGCTGTCAGCACAGAGCCCGACGTGGGGCTCGATCTCGAAAACTGAGATCGTGACCTGAGCCGAAATCAAGAGTTGGATGTTCGACCCGGTGAGCCACCCAGGCGCCCCGCGCGTCGTGCGTCTTCTCCATCATACGGCCTTGCGTGGTTTAGTATAAGATGGTGTGCTTTCCCCTCCCGTATCTTTAGGAAAAAAGCATGCCATGGCTTTGTGTACCCACACACCGCTGCAGTGTAACCTGAAGCCACAGCTACCCGGATCGAGCGACAGAAGCCACCGTAGGAGAGGCCACGCCTCTACTGATGGGGAAAGCCACCGTATTTTTCCACATCCCATCATTGTGACTGAGGACGTTGGCAGCTGGCCCGGGCTGTCGGAAATGCAGTGAGCATCTCCTCGCCCAGCCCTCTTCCAGGAGAGGCCGCTGGGTTAT
Source organism: Acinonyx jubatus (assembly GCF_027475565.1). Classification (NCBI taxonomy): domain Eukaryota; kingdom Metazoa; phylum Chordata; class Mammalia; order Carnivora; family Felidae; genus Acinonyx; species Acinonyx jubatus. Next base: position 107,191,492 of record NC_069389.1, on the reverse strand, counting down.
TCCCACAACTTACAGTCATTTCGCACACAAAATGGGCAACTCACTTGCACGCCGCGAAGGCGTATCATGAAACGGGCCCATTCCGAAAGGGGTCCCAGTAGACCAGTTAAAAACCGGAGGCCTCCAAATGGGCCGGCTTCCACCTGCCCGACCTGCGAAGCAGAAAACCTAGACTCCCGGAGGCCCCCGGGGTCATGAACAAAGTCACTTTCTTCCGCTTTCAAGCCCAGGTGGTCGTTTGGCACCCGAAAGCTCACAGAGGAGCGGGGCTCCATGTGGCGCGACGGAGGGTGGCGTTGACGGGAAGGGCGAGGAAAAGCAAGATGGGTCCGGGATTCTCAAGCGAGTGGCAGCGCCCGAGGGCGGCCGTGAGTGGGCGGCGGAGTGAGCAGTAGCGCGGGGAGCACGCTTTGTGCCGACGTTTCCCCACTTTTAGCGTCCGGGGCCCGCCAGGCGACGGGCCGAAGGTTTCACACGGCCCTGCCTCGGGAGCCAACCGTACACGGCAAGCGCGAAGCGCGGGGATGGCGGCGTCGCTCCGCTGCTCCGTCGGGGCGGGGTTGAAGCCATCTGCCGCCGCAGGCTTGGCAAGGAAGAGCCCCCCAAGCCTGGCTCAGTGGCAGCGCTCTCTCCCCTGGAATTTTGATAGCCGCTCTCCTTCCAGGCTGCCCTGGGAGGCCCGCCCGCTGGCGCGGGTGAGGCCCGGCAGCAGCGTGCTGCTGTCCTCGGGGGCCCGTGAGGTCCGAGGGTGAGCGTTTGCGTCCCGTTACGCACTCGAGACCCCAGCGGCTTCGGAGGAGCCCGCGGGCTTGTCTCACTGGCCGACAGATCTTCCGGCGCCGCCCGTGCGCGCCTGCTCGGTGCACCCCGGGGTCCGGCCACTTCTCCCCCGAAGCTTCGCGTGTCCTGGCTTCAGCGCCAGTCGTTACGCCAGGATTCAAAGAAAACCGCGGTCCGGCGCACATCTGTGTATTGCCGCGTCTCTTACGCAAGATTAGATCGGCTCAAGCAGAAAGAGGATGCAGAATTTGGTAGCCGATGAACATCACCAGGAAAACTCACATCCGAAGAGAAGCGGCTTGCTTATGGAGGCTCTGCTGGGGACAGAGCCGCTTGGCTGGTGTGGGTAGAGGGAGGACGGCAGCCTGCAGAAGACCGTGTCCCCCACTTGGGCCCCGGGAGCCCGGGGATCAGAGGGAAATAAAACCAGAAGGGAACGGAGAGTTCATCCACTCCAACGCCCTGATTGGGGCAGATGGAATGGCAGACGCTCAGAGTAGAGGAAAATGAGTTGCCAAAGGAGAACTAGTCAAGACAGTGGCTGAGCCAGGGCTCCAGACTCTGCGGGTGGGACAGCCTTTCTTAGGGACTCCACTGGGCGACTCTGAGTAACTAAGGCTGGAGGGTTCCCCACTGAGTGCTTGGCGCAACTCAGAAAAACTTTTCAACGCAAAGCTCAGCCCTTCATGACTGACAGCTGTTGTAAAGGGATTATCTAGGGGCGCCTGGCTGACTCAGTCAGTAGAGCACGTGACTCTTGATCTCGGGATTGCGAGTTCAAACCCCACACTGGGTGTAGGGTTTACTTAGGAAAAGAAATAAATGAAGAGATGACCTAATCTGCAGCACTAAGGAGGGCAAAATGAGAGTCAGAGCTGAGTGTGTAATTAGTACAAATTGTTGGCTCTATCCTCTAGGTGTAGTTAAAGCGATTACACATAGAAGCCAGTTTCTGGGTTTAGCGTGAGATCTCCTCGCTGGCCTAAAACGTTTCACCGACAATCAGTCGCATGGTAGAAACAATTTGTGTGCGTTTTCTAGTATGTACCTAATAGAGCAAAGATATTTTCTGGAAAATCACTGATAAACGAAGACATGAATGATTGAAAAGAGAATGGTTTAAGGGGTGCCTGGGTGGCTCAGCTGGTTAAGCATCTGACTTTGGCACAGGTCATGATCTCATGGTCCGTGGGTTCGAGCCCCGTGTCGGGCTCTGTGCTGACAGCTCAGAGCCTGGAGCCTGCTTCGGATGCTGTGTCTCCCTCTCTCTCTGCCCTTCTCTCTCTGTCTCTCTCTCTCTCAAGAATAAATAAGCATTAAAAAATAATTTAAAAAGAGAATGATTTCAAATGATTGTCATAATCTAGTTTGTAGCAAAATGAGAAGGTTTTGGTATGGTGTAGATTTAGCTCTTTTGTAGGTTTGGTTTTTTTAAGTTTATTTATTTGGAGAGAGAAGAAGAGTGCATGCATGTGCACAATGGGGAGGGAAGAGAAAGGAAGAGAGAGAATCCCAAGCAGGCCCTGATGTGGGGCTCGAACCCACAAACCGCGAGACCATAACCTGAGCTGAGATCAAGAGTCAGGTGCTACTGAGCCACCCAGGCGCCCCACTCTTTTGTAGGTTTTTTTTTTTTTAATTGTATCTGCTACTGGCTGATCTCCAGATAGTTTTTCCACAGGCTTCTTGTATTTTCTAAGATGTCTGACAATCTCTCCCACTTAGGGCTGTCCTACAAACTGTTAACAATGATCTTCCTAAAAAACACAGATCAGACTGTGATTTTCTTACTTTTAAAAACCTTCAGTGGCTCCCTATTGCCCACAGAGTGAAGTCTTAGCATTCCCAATCCATCATGATTTGGCCCTTACTTGTCCTTCCTGCCTTACCTCTCTCCCCCTGAGCATGCCCTACCTGCACTCCCTAATATTGATGGTTTCGCTCAAGCTGAACCCCCTGCCGGAAATGAATGACCATCTCATTCAGCTCTGCCGTAGTTCCATCCATCCTTCATGGTGTAGATTATATCCCAGTTGTTCTGAGAAGTCTTCCCAGATCCTTCTATTTGGAGATCTCTCTCCCCAACGTATTCGGCTTGTGCCTCTATCTGAGCCCTCATGACCTTCTGCCAAGTATCTGGTTGGTTTGTCTATTAGTCTGTTTTCCTTGCCAGAGGGCGGGATTCCTAAAGGCAGGCACTAAGTCTTTCTCCAACCTTCTAGCTCAATGCTTGGGACCTTGTAGGCTACCATTAAGTTTGTTGAATTAAACTGGATTATACCCCCCACCCCCATCCAGGGTTGTCCCCATTCATCTTTGACCAAAACTGGTCTTTCCTCTATCTCCTATAATGCTTCATCGTCATACTAAGCTGTCCCCTTTGTCACTAATCTCCATGATGGTGGCCCAGGCCCAGAATGTGTCTTTGGTGAGACTCGCATCAATGTAAGCCATAAAAGCCCAGCCGTAGGGTTGCTGCTGTTAGACGGGGAGCCTCACGAAACCTTTAGCCACAGCTTCGGAAGCATACAGAGGTATTCCAAATATTCCCGGGGGCCCTTTGGAGATGGAAAGCTCAGGCCAGCTTTGTGCTTGGGGAATCGAATAGCCCTGACCATCATAGCTGATTTCTTCAGAGAAATAGAAGGGACATAATTTCCATTTTCGGTCCTCAAACCCAGAGCTCTTTTCAGAATTTCACCATGCTTAATAATGCTACTCAAACAAGTATGCGATCACTTTCACGTGGAAACACTGGACTCTTCTCACGCTTTTGAGAAGTTCTCTTTGGCAGTACGTATTTTCCTAATCAAGGTGGATTTTTTTTTTTTTCAAGAAACAAATCCATTGCTACTTAAATCGCTACAGTCTATTTGATACACAGAATTGTTCAAGAGGTGGCATAGCTTCATGTGAAGTTTCAGGGTCAGACCTGTGTTCAAATAGCACCTCTGTCACTTACCAGCTGTGCAGATATGGGCAAAAAAGTAACCTGGTTTGGAGCTTCCTCATCAGTAAAATGGGAATCATAATGGCTACCTTGCAACACTATTGAAGAGGTTAAATTAAATGAGGTAACGTATGTAAATATCTTAGTACAGTGCCTGGCACACAGTGAGGACTCACTAACTGGTAGTCCTTTTTATGATTCCCAAACAAAGGGTCCAAGAGATAAAAATAACGAAAGAGGTCTTTGGTGGCACGGGAGATTAGAAACTACCAGACTTAGTGTCTGCCGGGCTTACCGTCACTGCTCTAGTACACGAAACCGTTCAGTGTTCGCGGATTATTTGAAGAGCAAAACAAATAGCACAGGGGCCCGGTGGTAACATTAATAGATGTTGTTTCATCTCGACGTTGGGCAAAGGGAATATCCGGAAAAGGAATCTGGAAGCAAGGCTCAGAGTTCTGTCATTCAGGTCAACCCTAAAAATACTCCCCTGCATTTAAGTTGAGAAGTTGCCTCGAGACTCAAGGCTGCGCTTTCAACGGATAGAGCCATATGTGTTCTCAGCTTTGGTGAAATCCGATCATGACCTGAGCCCGTGCTGACCTCGGCCTCGCCTGTGTGCTCTGCATAGTTCAGCTTTCAGAGAAAGACGTCTGACCTCCAAACAGAGCACTGCTCTTTGTTTTTTTCTTCTTTTTATTTTCTTTGTATGTATTTATTTTACAGGGAGAGGGAATCCAGATTAGAGTCTGGTGAGTCGCTTTTCCCTGGGTAAGAGGGTTCCCTGGAAAATTGGATTTGAATTCTTACTGGCCCTCAAGGCAAAAAACTTTCTCAGCTTTAGAGAAGCAGAATGTAGTCAGATTCATATATGTGAAAAGTTTCTTGGTACGGCAATGAAAAGCAAGTGTACTTAACAACAAAACAGAAACATTGTATCAAATATGATCGGCAAAGGATTCAATAAAATATATATTCCAATGAATAGGAAAACCTTAATACCTGTCAGATAAAAAGGCAAAGGATATGAACCGTTAAGCGTTAAGAAACGTAACTAGTAAACTAAGGCAGAGAAAAAGTTGATCTGTGCAGTAATCAAATACATACAGTTAATGAAACCTTGATATATCATCGAATGCTGACCACGTTATCTTTTTGCAAATGAGGCCGGTAAGTCGCTTTTCTCATCATTTCCGGTGGCATTAGAAACTACAGTAGCCCTTTTGGAGAGGAGTGTTGCAGTCTGTGTAATCCCCCCTGGCTTTGATCACCTTGACCTTGCTGCCTGCTCTAACCATTGCCAGCTTCAGAGCAGCCCCGGGCCCTGGCGCTGCTCTGCAGGCATCCTGGACCAGCTGAGTCCCCACACTGTCTTCCTGTGACTTACCGTTTCATCCCTTGTAAGAGGAGCTCTTCCTTCCCCTTCCTTCCTTCCCTCTGTAGAATCCCAGTCATTTCCTCTGTGCCTTTTGCTCTGCATCTCAGTGTCCCCAAGGGATCTTTCCAGCTCCGCTGGCCACAGGACAGTTGGCTGCTGAGGGCACTCACATCACATCACCTTCCCAAGCTATTGAGATAGCCACATTGGCGACAGAGTCTAGAAAAGCCATGGGAGTAGAATTGAGTTCTAAATCTGGAAAAGCAAATCTGAAAGAAACTGACCTCTGCTCCAGGGTTGGCCGTCTTGAATTTCCTGATACACCATTATCTACTCAGATTTGCCTTCTGAGAGATGTTCAAATTAGGCCGACGTCAACATCCCAATTTCTTTTTTAGAATCGTGAGCATATCTCATAAATGGTGGGTGGTCAAAGAAGGAAAGCCCTTGCCCTTCAGCCTCTCCTTGGTCTTTGCTTAGTATCAGTTTAAATCCTATGCATTAGATTGATTTTGCTGTGTGTGTGTGTGTGTGTGTGTGTGTGTGTGTGTGTGTGTGTGTGTTTTAAGGGGTGGCATGAAAAGACGACTGCAAAGATCGGAGAAGAAATATTTGGGAAAAATAAAACAACTTTTAATGGCCAACTACACTGTCTCAACTCTAATTCAAGCAAGGTTCCCAGGAGAAAATCTATGGGGCGCAGGGCCCAGGAAAGGCACACTGGGGGTCTGCAACATCTCCCAGCCCTCTGACACACGTACACACAAGGGCACACACATAGTCACCCCCCACCCCCCAGCACCTTACATTTTAATACCGGTGAGATGTGGTGAAAATGACCTTCCAGCACAGCCTTGCCTGCGGGGAGATGTTCCAAGGTGACAGTGTGCCCCCTTGGGTGTGAGTGGAGCCAAAGGGGGGAGGGAAGAAGTCAGCTTCTCCCCGTTGGTGTGACCTCTGCTAAGAGCCCCTCTAGCCATCCCCTTCCGCTGGGGGGCCGCACCGCCCCCCCCCCCGGCACCTCCCCATCTCCTGGCAGCCATCCTTTCCACGAGAGCTGGGGCATCCCAACATTCCAGACAGATGCTGGAGTCACGGCTGGCCCACAGCTGATGCTCTCCTGTATTTCACCTTCTTCTTTTCTTTCGGCAGAACTGGCTTATGATCTGGATGTGGATGATGCTCCTGGAAACAAGCAGCACGTGAATCAGAAGGACAATGAGATAGCGGCCTCTCACAACCTGGGGAGCGGCCACTTCCCCCTGAAGGTTCTAACCAGCTTGGCGATCTGTGTGGCGTGGTTTTTCTTTCCGGTGCACTGACTTCCTGGTGCACCGCACACGTGCTGCCCTTCAGCACCCTGTGGTCCTCCCCTAGAAGGGGACCCACCTTCTTCTTTTTTTCTATTTTTTTATCTTGTATACCTCCTCCGGCCATTAAGTAGAAGACTAACCGCGTGTGACGTTTTCGAAAATCAAATGGCGTCTTTGAGGAAGGTAAATTTTAGTGGTAGTGTAGATCGTCTTTTTGCAAAGAAAAAAAAAAAACACTCAAGTTGTGCCAAATTATTTTCCTATGTTTGGCTGCTAGAACATGGTTACCATGTCTTTCTCTCTCCGTCTCTCTCTTTCTCTTTCCCTTTGCATGGATTTCTTTGGAAAAAAAAAATAATAAATGCTCAAATAAAAGTGCATCGGGTGTTTTTTGTAAGCCCTTGTACATGGCGACCGTGTGGGGATTCTCCTCCTCCTCACCCAGCTTTCTGTTCGGCAGGAGAAAATCCCATCAGGTGTCAGTGAGGTCCTTCAGCCCCACCTCCTTGCCCACCTTTTGACTGGGTAGGAGTCCTGGCCCCCCGCCCCAGTCAAAGCCACCCCTGGCAAAACACTCCCGGTGCATAATCTGCACGTAGAAATCTTGGAGCGTCGTAGAGTATGTTTCTTGCCTTTGAGACCAAAGGTGTCCCAGAAAGTTCCTATCTCCATTGACAAATTTCCCTCTGCTGAAAAAGCTTTGCCCAAAGAGAAACCCTCTGTGTGACTCGCGTACAGTCACGTGATCGACATTCTCCCTTCCCCTAACCCAGAGACACGGGTCCGGGAAATCGTAACGGCGCAAAGACACGCTTCCCCAAGCCTCTCTGCTGTTGTCTCAGGCTTACTCTCTGTCACCCGTGTCCGGGGGCCACCACGTGGACAGGCCCAGCACCTGCCCTGGCTCAGGTTGCAAAGGTTGGCACCAGGAAAGCCACAGTGTACAGGAAGCAGCCTCGTCACTCTTGGCCACAGGCGGCTTCTTCAACACCTGTTTATTCAGCAGCTAGGTTTCGGGTCCCCATTGCGTGTCTGCTACCGTACCAGATGCTGGAGACGGGAGAAGGCCAACGATGCGATCCCTGTTCTCCCGCAGCAAAAGGTCTGATGGCCGTGCTAACTTCAGTACCTGCTCCCTGTCCGTCCGTCGTAGGCCGGTATGACAACTTGGCAGCTGGTCTCCACACGCGCAACATCACGGGCGATAATGGCCCAGGTGTTGAGGTTTAGACGTTCTGCTGCCAGGGCACCTCGGGGATCCCCAACTTGCCGCTGTTACGATGCCCAGCGTATTGCCTGTTTAGCCAGCTCAGCTCGACGGAAACGTTATCGATTCTTTCTCGTGAGCAGAAGCTCAACTCCCCCCTGAGGGCAAGGACAGGAGGAGCCGAATGACTATAAAGTATAAGAAAGAGAGGCTGAGACACGGCCAAGGAGCATGAGCAAAGATCAAGGAAGGGACCCGAGAGTCCCCTTTGAATCTAGAAGCTGGTCCCAGCCAGGGTCTCCAATTTCCGTCCCATGGCAAGAGGTCACCGTGCGGGATGCAGGAGGCGTCATTTCTCACGACTTCTCGTCCCCCCTCGTCCTGCTGTCACCAACACACTTCTGTCAGGGTCTCCTGAGGACCCCAGGCCTCCATTATTTATTGTCATCCGTTGCAGACATTTTCACAAACACAAATTGGAGACGTTGGGTGCAGCGTTTCCTTCGGTTGCTTTGGTCGTGGACCACGATCAGTTGTATTTGTGAATCTGGTTTCAGTGATTTGTAGCAGCTGGTAAGACTGGAAAGGGAATTATCTTTTTCAAACCATCATTATTTCTGTGTCTGAACGGGATTTGTAGGAATCTTTGTTCTTGGATTCAGGAAACCCGAATACTGCGAAGGTTTCCTCCTCGGACTCGGAGTGCGATACTATAACACCGGACCAGAAGAAGGAACCAGAGCTGACTTATCGCCTAATAACGGCCCCTTCTGCAGGAAGGCTTTTATTTAATGTGGTAAACATAATTTGTGGTTCTGAGGCCAGGTTTTATGCCTGTGAGCAGGAGAGGACTGTTGTAAAGTCCATTCTTCCTCTCTGGGAGATGAAAGGAATTGTCAGCTTTTATTTTTTTTTTTAAGATTTTATCTTTAAGTAATCCCTACACCCAACGTGGGGCTCGAACTTACAACCCCGAGGTCAAGAGTCACATGCTCCACCGACAGCCAGCCGGGTGCCCCAGGACTGTCAGCTTTTCCACGACCTTCTCATTCACTTCCCCTCTCCAGGCCTCAGTTTCCCTCTTGTAAAGTGGAGAATCAGGGCAAGATGTCTAGCCTCTCTGTTGCTCTCATTTTGTAGGGCCGTTCGTTGTCTTGCCCAGCACTGACGTCACGTACGTGCTGTTCCTGGACACCTCTCAGGACTTCTGTAGCCTACGGTCGTATATGACATGCTTCAGCGGCCAGAACACGACCCAAGCCATCCAGTGCGTGTGCTGTCTTGGTACACGGCCCGTCCGCTTGGGTCCGTCAAGGCTAAGTGATGGTGGCAGAAGACCGCTCTTCTGGGATGTCCATGGTCCGCTGGCTTCAACTAAATGCTCGGGATTAAAATGGATAACCACACCCATTTACAAACCATGGACACTCTGCCATCTTTTATTGACGTTTTCTTACACCCAACAACCTGTCTCTTTTCACTTTCTATCCATGTCTTTTCCTATCCTTCTATATTTTCTATTCCTCTAGTTCGGAATCCAGTTGCACGGCTAGTTGGGTGGCTTTTCAGTTTTGAAGTGTTTGTTCTACCCTTTGATTTAAACTTCCTACACATGAATTATGGTAAGATGACTATTTTGTCCTTAGAATGGGCCTGGCAGCTGGGAAGTTGGCCCGTCTTGTTGGAAGTTTCTAGACCTCTGTCTCATCGAATGCACGTGTGAAAATCCACCAGCCCCACTCTGGTACTTGAACAAGGTTAAATCATAGAGGGGTATATGGAATCCCTAGGCTGGAAAAGACCAGCTGGCTCATCCCACAATCTTCATTTGATTACTGCCTAAGGCAGGGCTCCTCACTAGGTCATAAAGTAGCCTATTTGGTTGCTGGTTACCTCCAAATTTTAGCAAGCTTATTCTATGCAAAAGAAACACATATAGGTGATAAAAAGTCTGTTTTTTAAAATTTTTTAATGTTTGTTTTTTGAGAGAGAGAGAGACAGAGTGTGAGCGGGGGAGGGGCAGAGAGCGAGGGAGACACAGGATCCCGAGCAGGCTCCAGGCTCCGAGCCGTCAGCACAGAGCCTGACGTGGGGCTTGAACCCACAAACCGTGAGACCATGACCTGAGCCGAAGTTGGACGCTCAACCGACTGAGCCACCCAGGCGCCCCCCCAAAGAGTCTGTTTTTTAAAGTTTATTTTGAGAGAGAGAGAACCTCAAGCAGGCTCTACACTGTCAGCACAGAGCCTGACGCAGGGCTCGAACTCACAGACTGTGAGATCGTGACCTGAGCCGAAGTGGGACGCTTAACCGACTGAGCCACCCAGGTGCCCCAGTAATAAAAATTCTAACAATACAGCATTATATAAAGTTTTAAAAAGGGCATTTACCCCCTAATTCCATCCCCCATGGATATTTACTATTAAATATTTTTATTTATATCCTTCCAGTCTTTCTTTCTCTGTGTATGTATATTCACACACACGAGACTTATCCTAAACATACAATTCCATAAGAGGAATCAGTCTTTATTAGCTTAAGCCTAAATCTGCCTTCCTGGATTTTCCACGCCAGGAATTTTCAATCACTGACTCTTGCCTCTTCTGGATTTGTCTTGTTGTTGTTCGAAACAGCTCCTTCGTCCCCTTCAGCCCTGCTCCGTGCTCCAGGGAGTCAGTGGTCCTCTTGTGCTGTCCTGCTCTTGGCTGAGCCCACGGTGCTGCTTGAGCCCGGGCGGAATGGAGCGTGGGTAGTTACATGCCACGGAAGCCTGGGACCTCTACCAGAGCAGTCCTGGAAAACAGACACTTGTCTAGAAGCCACGGTACACACCACGTGAACAATGAGCCTCGGGCCAACTGAAACCCCCAGGTGTCCTTCTTACAACTAAATTCCAAGGGCTTTTGGTTTTACTTGTCTGGATGCTGGGGCGGGCACCATACGCCGTACGTGGGGCAGTGGGGAGAGAGAGTGTGTGTGTGTGTGTGTGCGTGCGTGTACTAGAGCGATTTTTTTCTTGCCAAGGCCACAGCATTTTTGGAAGTCTTCTTTTGAAGTTGCTCTCGAGCCAGTTTATGTAGCGTGTAAGAAAATTAGGCTCTGTTTTTTATAGTCACACCTTGTTTGGAACCAAAAACTAATGTTCTTCGGCTTCATCACCCACCTCATTCGCTGGATTTACTGCCAAGTGGCTCTTAGCTGTTTCCAAAAATCGGGTCTGCCTTCGGGGAAGAAAGGCCTCCCTGAGAAGATTCCAAAGAACATGCTATGGGCTGTGGAGGGTTTTTTCCCCAAAGAAAAGTCCTAGACATTTCGAAGACACTGTACCTCTTGAAAGGAGATAGCACTCGTCTGGATAGAGGTCTGCTAGGTTGGCCAAGGAGCCGACGAAATAAGCTCATGACTTTTCATTCACTTTTATAGATTTAGAAGTAAGTATATGACTTTGAGTGATTCGTGTCAAAAATAGAGGGCAGGACTCGCATGCAGTTGGTGCTTAATCAGTGTTTGATGAAGCCAGTAGTCATTATCGTAAGAATTGCCTGAGCGATGCTTTGTGCCAGAGCCTGTGTCGTTTGGGCTTCGTTCACATATACTGAGGGAGACAGATAAGAAATCATGGTACTGGGGGCACCTGGCTGGCTCAGTTGGTGGAGCACACAACTCTTGATCTCGGGGTTGTAAGTTCAAGCCCCACGTTGGGGGTAGAGATTATCTCAAAATAAGTTTTAAAAAAAGAAAAGAAATGACTGTGCAATAGAAACGCTATAACAGGAGTGTATGTGGGATGCTCAAGAGACCAGAATGGTACATGTTATGGTCGATGGTCCGGGATGTAACCCTTGAAGACAGCGTAGAAGAAAGGATAAGATTGTCCCATTTTTGAAAAGAGCAAGTCAAGAAGACTTGAAGAAACTGTAGAAATTGTCCAGATTATGAAGGGGGGAAGGGTGTCTCGGGCAGAATAGCGTGACACGGGTCCGTCACGGACCCCACACGAGGCTACTCGTCGTGGGGCCCTACTGGACACCAGCGTGCCTGTCCACGGAGAGGGGCGAGGCAAGGTGCGGGGGGCGCGTGGAGTGTTACGTAGTGGGTAGGAGCAATGGACAGCACGTACAGCCAGCAGCGTGGATGTTTCTTAAAATCGTAGGGGGGGGGGGGGGGAGACAAACCAAGAAACCGAACAGGCTACATCGGTAGCTTCCCAGCATTGAAATGAACCAAGGTGTTTTCCCGGAGGACAACACACATTTTCCAAAAATACACACGCACCGGGAGATACACACTGGCCGCCTACACGTTGAGAAACGAGATGAACGAGCCAAGGGTCCCGCCTCAGGCGACACGAACCTGTTGGCCAAACAAATGTGCCTTGGATCACGTGGCGTGCCGGCCACCCCGTTGCGGGCCGACCTGGCGTCGGTCGGAGGTGACTCTGACGTGACGGTCGCTTAACTGGAGCTTCGGCTTGAGACGGCATGTCTGAGAGCTCTTTCGGACAAATGGTAATTATAGCTTTCTTTGGGGGTGGAAATCCCCGGTCTCCGGTACCTTTAGGCACTGAAATTGTTGCGTTTGCTCTGCTCTGCTGGAGCCCCAAGCCCACCGTGATACCCCCCGCTCGCTCGTTTTACAGACGTAGAAGCTGAGACCCGGAGAGGCCAAGAGACACGCCTTAGGTCGCACGGCCAGGCAAGTACAAAGTCAGAACGGACTCAGGGCCTTCTCCATCACCTTACATATGCTGTGTCCCCTTGAAAGAGCAGAATGAACCAACCGTCACGTTGCCCAGCTAAGAGCCAAGGCTGGTTTCTGAAACCTGCGTTCCAGAAACGTGCGTACGGACAGACTTCGTCGTACGGATCCGCATCTTGATTCTCGCGGCAGTCGAGGAAAAAAAAACCCTCATCTGACAGAACACATTGCCTTTCCAAATGAACGCGTTCAAGCCAGGGCCTGCTTCGAGACGGTTAATGTTGCCCTTACAAACTGGAACCTGGGGGTGCGGGAATTCAGTCATCCTCAGCAAGACTCTGTCACAACAGAGGCATTGTTCTCCTCGTTCGTACTGTTTGCTTTCGTGCCTTTTCTGTGAGACGGTAGGTATTTATTTTGTTTGGTTGGCGCTTTTGTAATCAGTCTAGACACGGGCCTACACCGAACCATCCAGGGAGCGGATGAAACTCCCACGGTGGAATCAGGTAAACCCCCTTTTCCCCGCGCCCCCAAGCCAGACTGCTCAAGAAAACCACCCCCGAAAGGACAGAATTCGCTAAGGAAGCAGAGAGGAAGTGCTCCTGCTCTCGAAAACACCCCCAGCGGTCGGTCATCTTCATTCGGTGCCTCAGATGACGCCGCTGCCCAGGCACACGTTTGTCCCACTGGAAACAAAAATGTCTCTTTTCTGCAGGGGTCACCGGGACCGCTCACCGAGGTGCCCCCGCAACTGAGGATTTGCAAATTTTACTTCACCCCGAAGGAGCAAAGGTATATGCGGCAAGACGAAAAACGAGGAGGGGGGTAGGGCACAGATTACTCGGATTTAATAGAGGTGGGTTTCTTCTGCCCTCTCCCCACAAACCGTTTGGGATTTTTTTTTCCTGCCACAGAACAAAGAGAGGCATGACTTCGGTTTCACAGTTCACGGGGCTGATGAGGTTTACTTCACGTTCCATAGATAGTGATGCCGTTTCAACCTTCTGGAAATTATAGAAAGGTGCGGCCTTCCCGCATTGCCTCCCGGACATCATCCCTGTGGCAGGAGAAGCTTCTGGAGCACGGGGAGTTCCAAATAACAACGTGTGTCTTCTGCTTATAGTCAGTGAGACCATTCAGCCCGGGATCTCGCCCAACACTGAGCTCCACTCTTACACAAGGCAGTGCCACAGAAGTTTGTGGAATGAACGTCAATTTGAGGGGCCACAGCGCTGGCACATGGGGTGGAAACTACTCACTTTCCCTCAGACAACCAGTACCTAAAGTCCCCACGTCTACACAGCGAGGCCGCCGAGCACTGACCTGACCAAATGTGAAATTTGACCGTAATCCTCAGGTCTAACCTACCACCGATAGAGCGTTCCTTAGTAACCCTTGGCTTGCTTAACTTAGACTGGTACGTTTTCTGCCATTTTACCAACAAGAAAGTTTTATTGTCTCACGCTTTTCTAGAACTTGGGTATGGCTATAGTTGCGAAAACACCACAGGGCAAAGATGTTGGCTGGGAACAACAGTAAAAATAGGGCTGTTTGCAAACGACTATGGATTGTCTAAACTCCTAAGTGAATGTCCTAACTCCTTATTTAGAGCCCTAAACCGTCAAAGAAAGATTTAGTGCTTTCCCAGTACGTCTTTTGTTCAGAATTTTAATTCTGGGAATATCAGTAAACTGTGTATGTATACATACAAAAAGAAAAGGACATATTTATTTTTGCCAAATCTGTTGGATTATAAAAAGTTTGCCTCATTACAACTTCTTCAGCCCAGAAGCTGCTCGTTAAGAGGTGTCCTTCTATTATCATGAGAATTTATAACACAGTTTCAGGCTCCTAACAGACGAGAATCTGTCCCAAACTGATCGCCACAGACTCTCGTTTGCAAGGGTAGGTTTTTGTCTCCTTAGCTCTTTAGGTTGCCGATAAGCTTTGGTATTTTTTGTGTCATCAAAATGGCTATTTCTAGTGTTGATGGTCTCATTTCCCGGATTTCAGACGCCCATTTAATCCTATGGCCCTGATCACAAAATAATCTTTGGTTTCCTAGCACGGATCCCTCACATGAGTTCGAGAAAACCTTAGAAAAGTGTAGAAGTTTTTGTATCTTCTCATCGGCTATCAAGTCAGCCAAGGTATCAATAAGAACATTATAGGGGCGCCTGGGTGGCTCAGTCGGTTGAGCGTCCGACTTCGGCTCAGGTCACGATCTCACAGTCTGTGAGTTCGAGCCCCGTGTCGGGCTCTGTGCTGACAGTTCAGAGCCTGGAGCCTGCTTCAGATTCTGTGTCTCCCTCTCTGTCTGCTCCTCCCCTGCTCACACACTATCTCTCTCGCAAAAATAAAGATTAAAAAAAATTTTTTTTTAAAAAAAAGAACATTATAGTAGATTCTCTGGGGCACCTGGGTGGCTCACTCAGTTGAGCATCTGACTCTTGACTTTGGCTCAGGTCATGATCTCACAGCTCGTGGGATTAAGCCCTGTGTCAGGCTCCACGCCGACAGCACGGAGCCTGCTTGGGATTCCCTCTCTCCCTCCTTCTCTCTGCTCCTCCCCCGACTCTCACGCACGCTGTCTCAAAGTAAACAAATAAACTTTTAAAAAAGAAGAGCACTCTAGTAGATTCTCATCACAAGGAGAAACAATTTTTGTAACCGTGTGACATGATGGATGTTAACTAAATTTGTCGTGATAGTCATTTCACAAACTACACACATAGCAAATCATGTTATACACCTTAAACTTACGCAATGTTGTAGGTCAGTTATATCGCCATAAAACTGAGGGAAACCATTATATATTATGTTCTTAAGCCCTGTACTGCCTACTCAGGCTTGTCCTGAGGCTTGCATGAGGGAATGGGCAGGACAGCGGTTTTTTAAAAATGTTTTCTTAAATTTCTTGTTGAGAGAGAGAGCGCGCAAGCAGGGTAGGAACGGAGGGGCCGGAGGATCCAAAGGCCCTTTGTTACCGCCCAGCACTGCCCGACCTAACGCAAGACTCTACCTGCCACGGTGAGGATTCTCCTCGGCCTCAAGTGGGCGGGGGTCTTCGTCTTCGCATCAAAAGAATCTCTCAGAGAGACCACAATAAAAGGCTTATGACTTCCAAACCTCCTCCCTCATCACCCTCTTCCACACATTTCACGCTTGAAGCCGGGAGGTCAACTTGAAGAAAGAGACTGAAATGGCTGAGAATCGAACGCGGGCTTCACTAGAAGCAAAGAATCAACGTTCCTTTTGAAGGGAGCATCGCTGGAAACTCACACACGGCCAAGGCGGACAGCCCTCATGACCACTGAGAAAAAAAGGGTTATTAATCTGTCTTGCCTGTCTCTGACTTCTTCTGAAATAGGCTTTTTAAAGCCTCGTCGGTGGTCTCGTCGTGCCTGACTGTGTAGCAGGAATCCAGTCCCCCCATCTTTCACATCCAGAGACTCATGATTCATTTCCAGTTGTCCCCCAACGCCTCTCATATTGGCCACTTTTGTTTCATCCTTTAGCTAGGGCAGGAGGTGAGGACCAATGGGATCCCACCCATTACGGTCACTCCCAGGAGATACTCAAGTTTAACTGAAGTCACCCATCCACCGTCAGGCATCATCTAGGTTTCTGAGCCTGCCCTCGCTTATTATAAAGATGAGTATTGGTTACAGCCCAGCAGGAGCTGGGAAGCGGAATGAGGAGTGTCTAAAGATCAAGTTATATATAGCCAAACTGTGAGGGGAGCTTAGGCTTCCCAAGAGTTGACCAGAACAGCTGAAGCCTGTGCTTTGAGCCGGCCACAGACCCAAGGAAAAAGGTACTCATGTTCTCCAAGGCCCTGCCAGGCCTGTCCACCCAATTAATCCTAACGAGAACTTCAGTTACAGAGTGCCTTTTCCCAGCAGTGCGGCAGGAAGTCCACCCGCTCACATACCCACATCCTACACCCCCCTCCCAGCAGGAGCCCACAGCTTGCATAGGGAAGCTGAACAGTGATGCCTTTCTCCTTGGGAGGGTCCCGTTTTGCTCTTGGCCTTAAGCTCTAGATGGCATGTCACAACAGCTGCGCCCACCTTCCTCGGTTGCCGAGCTCCTCAGAGGTGCCATCCATAATGTTCCTGGGAGTCCAGATGAAACCGGAAGCTTCTGAGCAGGCAGCCAGCCAGGACTGGTTTCAAGTGCCGTCCACATTCTTCCTCGCTGAGTTCTCTGGAAGCTGCAGAGCTCAGTGTTTCTTATCCAGAAATCTTTCTGGCATTTTTTATTTGTAATAATTCCAAACCCACTGAACATTCTTATAACAACTGAGATTTGGGAGAGAGGGTGGAAAAAAAGGATCAGTTAGATGATTAAGGGCATACGGACTCCTAGGTGCTGATTTTCGAAGGGAAATGAATTCGATGGCCTCCTTTGAGCTCTCAGGGAATGTTGATTTCCTGCCTGAGCCCCCACACGGTTTTTCTATTGTTAATCAGGGTGGCTCCTTTGGATGGTGGGGGTGTAGGATTTGGGGTTGCCAGGGGCTGTGCTCCAGTAAGACTGGCCGGGGTCTGGGAGTATCTGAGTTTATGCCTCTCATACAAGGGCACTGGCAGAGCTCTCTGCTGCGGCTAGCCCAAGGCCCGGAGGGTGGGTTTCCTCACTCTTGCCATGTGCTATTCTGCGTGCTGCATCCAGAAAGAGATGGCAATCATCCAGGGACAGGGCAAACAGGCCCTGGAGGTCAACTAGCCCAGCCCCCTCAGCCAACAGATGGAGAAAGTAAGGCCTCAGGGTAGATGAGGGAATTGGGATGGTTCTAGAGCCTAGGGCCTCCTGGCTCTCAGTCTAGGGCTCACGTGGTTCTAGCCCATGAATAGGATCAGAAACAAGACAGCATCTGCCAAGCCAGAATCTAGAGCTGTCTCCATATCAGAGTCCCTACTTTCTTATCTCTAACCCTTCCTGTCACCAACGCTTGTGACAAAAATCAGATCAATAAATACCTTGCAGAATCTTTGAATTGCCAAGAGACTGGAAGACAAGAGCTAGAGCAGTCAGCAGGGAACCTACTAGAGTAGGCATTTCCTGTGAGTCCTAAAAGACATGGATTTTCCTTAGAGAAACAGACAGAGATTCATTTCAAGGGCCAAAGAGAAGAAAAAAACACATTGACTCAAATGGCATCATTTCTTTCTTCTGCAATGACTCAAGCACAGGCTCTTGCCTCTCGCCCTGGGAGCTTGGTAATGCACATATCTGGAGACCTACTTCTCACATGTCTGCTCAGTCCTTCATTATAGGGAGAAAGAATTCAACCACTGGTTCCAGAAACCACGTTCCAAGAATAACAGCTTATCTGGCCCAATGTAATGCTTTCACTTCCACTTGCTGTCAGAATAAAGAGGCTGGGCATTCCCTTTTATCTCTACCCCCGTCAGTGAGGTTTGGCTAAGACCCTTCTCTGGAAATCTCAGCTCTAGGAGAAGTTCGTACACTTGGTTTTTAAAACCAAGGAGAGATGTTGACAAAGGCAGGAAAGCATAAGTGAGGAGAAACTAATACATTCCCTACAGTAGGAGCTAATTAGATTGGAACCATAACTCCAGCAATGCTAAGTGATGGGGCCACACGGACTTGGCTTAACCTGGGTCTCACTGCATCATTCCAGAGACCCTCGTGTCTCTTTGAGTATAGGGAACCCTGACTGAGAGATTATGGGGGAAACTAAGCTCCTCTGGAGAAGGGTCCAGACACTATAGAACCAGCGGGACTAGAGAGATTTATATTTGCATCTCAACTCTATTGTCACAGAAAACCATGGGGTCATTTATCCTTCCTGAGACATGAATACCACGGGGGGTGGGTAACACAGAACATTAGCAGCTCAGAAACTTTAATAAGCCTGGGAGAAAACTATATAAATTGTGAGAAAACAAACCTTGTGATCATTTTACTTAAGTGTACATTGAGTTTTCATCTTATATGGCTCCCTCTCGTTACATTTTTTTAAACATGACCAAATGGTTAAATTTTGTATTTAGCATTGAAATCTTGGAAGAAAATCTCTTCCTTAGCCAAAACCTCCATTTTAGTTCCCTCCCAACTAGTTCTTAAATCTTTTTGGGAAGGGGAGGGGCATTGAGGTGTGGTCTGAGATTTCTTTGAGAATCATATAGAAGCTTAGGTCTCTCTAGAAAGAAACCCACACAGATACACTGTGATAGGCAACCTCTATGATGGCTCCCAATATTTTCTTGGTATTCACACCCTTGACTAATCCCTTCCCCTTGTGTGTAGGCTGGACTTAGTGACTTGTTTCAAATGAACAGAATGTGGCAAAAGTGGTGGGATTAGGTTACAAAAAGACTATGGCTTCCTTATGGAAATTTTCCCACAATAATAATAAAAGACTGTGGCTTCCATCTTGTTTGTTCACTCTCTTGCTCTTTTGCTCACTCACTCTGAGGAAACCAGCCACCATCTTGTAAGCTGCACTGTGGAGAGAGTCATATGGCAAAAAACGAATATCTCTGGTCAATGGCCAGCAAGGAACCGAAACCTGCCAACAGCCACATGAGTAGAAGTAGATCCACGTTCAGACAAGCTCTCAGATGAATGCAGTACCAGCTAAGCCAAACCTGGATTCCTGACACAAAGGTCGTGTGATAATAAATACTTGTTTTTTTAAGCTGCTAAATTTGGGGTTAATTTGTTACACAATCGTAAATAACTAATGCACATCCACGCACACAAGATTTCCGATGGATGTCCAGGGGATTCCAGAATATCCTAAATATCACTCCATGGCTCCTCTACATTAACTCCATCTTAAAAATCCCTAGACTAACGATGATCAATAGAAATACGATAGAAGCCAACGTTCCCCCCCCCCCACAAAGAAATACAATAAAAGCCACAGAGTTAAAATTTTCCAGTAGCCACATTAAAAAAGTAGAAGGAAACAGCTGAAAATAATTTCAAGAGCATATTTTATTTAAACTAACATATCTAAAATATTATCATTTCAATGTGTAATCAATATTAGTATTATTTATGAGATATTTTCCATTTTTCTTGTAAATCTTTGAAATCAGTCATGTCTTTCAACGTAGAACACATCTCAATTTGGACTCGCAACATTTCAAGTGTTCAATAGCCACAGGTGGCCAGTGGCCTCTGTAGTGGACAATGTAGCCTGGGACTAAAATGAAATTCAAGTAATGAACAAACTTTGGTTTCAACAAACTCTGGCTATTGTAGCACCTGCTACCTGATAGGGAAGCTAGCAGGGCCTGTTGCTATTGAAAAGCACAAAGGGGTAAAGATGGCAATACTCTCCAAATTGATCTACAGATCCAACACAATTCCTATCAAAATCCTAGCTAGGTTTCTTTTTGGTAGAAATTGACAAGCTGGGGTGCCTGGGTGACTCAGTTGGCTAAGTGT
The DNA here is from genome assembly GCF_027475565.1 of Acinonyx jubatus. Taxonomy (NCBI): domain Eukaryota; kingdom Metazoa; phylum Chordata; class Mammalia; order Carnivora; family Felidae; genus Acinonyx; species Acinonyx jubatus. The sequence goes on along the minus strand of NC_069389.1, from coordinate 107,171,738 downwards.
CCAACTCTTGATCTCAGCTCAGGTCTTGATCTCAGGGTTGTGAGTTCAGGCTCCTAGTTGGGCTCCATGCTGGGTTTGGACCCTATTCAAAAAAAAAAATTGAGGGGTGCCTGGGTGGCTCAGTGGGTTGAGTGTCTGACTTCAGCTCAGGTCATGATCTCGCAGTCATGGGTTTGACTCCATGTTGGGCTCCATGCTGGCAGTGCAGAGCCTGCTCGGGATCCTCTCTCTCAATCTCTCTGTCTTTCTCTCTCTCTGAAAAATAAAATAAAACAAAAAACTTAAAACATTAACTCAAAATGGATCAAGGACTTAAATGTGAGAGCTAAAACTATAAAATTCTGAGAAGAACACATGAGGTAAATATATATGGCATTGAATCTGGCAATGGTTACTTAGATATAACACCAAAAACACATGTAAAAAAAAGAAGAAAAAAAATAGATAAATTGGACATCATCAAAATTTAAATGTGCTTTAAAGAACACCATCAAGAAAATCAAAAGACAATCCACAGAATGGGAAAATATAGTTTCAATCCACATGTCTGACAAGTGACATGGATGTGAAATTTATAAAGAGATCTTACAACTCAATAAAAAGACAACCCAATTTAAAAATTGGGCCAAGGATCTAATAGACTTTCCTCCAGAGATATACAAATGGCCAATACATGCTTCAAAAGATGCTCAACGCCGCCATGAGCCACTAGGGAAATGCAAATCAAAACCAAAAGGAGGTACCACTTCACGCCCACTAGGATGACTATAATTTTTTTAAAAAGGAAAAAAACAAGCGATGGAGAGGGTGTGAAGAAATTAAAACTCCTCTACACTGCTGATGGGAATGGAAAGTCGTGCTGCTGTTTTGGAAAACAGTCTGGCAGTTCCTCAAAATGTTAAACAGAGAGGTAATATATAACTCAACAATTCTACTCCTGGGTATATATATATATAATGATTAAAAATAGGGATGCAGGGGCGCCTAGGTGACTTAGTCAGTTAAGCATCTGACTCTTGATTTCAGCTTAGGTCATGATCTCATGATTCGTGGGTTTGAGCCCCACCTCAGGCTCCACGGTGACAGTGCATAGCCTGCTTGGGATTCTGTCTCTCCCTCTCTCTCTGCCCCTCCCCTGCTCGTGCGTGCGCTCTCTAAATAAATAAATACATACATACATACGTAGAAATAAAAGTAGGGACTCAAACAGATACCTCATTGCAGCATTATTCACAATAACCAAAAGGTAGAAACAACCCAAACGCCCCTCAATGGATAAATGGATAACCAAGGTAGTATAGCCATGCGATGGGATATTTTTCAGTCATAAAAAGGGGGGCAGTACTGACACATGCTATAACCTGGGCCAACCTTGTAAACAATATGCTAAGTGCAAGAAGCCAGTCACGAAAGGCCGTGTATTATATGATTCCATTTTGATGAAATGCCCAGAACAAGGGAAATCAATAGAGACTGAAAGTAAATTAATGTTTACCTAGGCCTGGGGGGGTGGGGGTAGCACGGGGAGTGATGACTAATGGGTATCACTTGGGGATGTTGAAAAGTTTATAAAATCAGACAGTCGTGATGGCCGCACAGCACCGAACATACTATAAGTTACTCTGTTGTATGCCCGAGATGGGTAAAATTTACAGTGTGCAAAATATATCTCGATAAAGCTATTGAAAAAAGCCCTAGTGGCTGCTCAGGCAAACTTGGTGATACCACATCAGCTCCGTTCTTTTCCGGGGCCGTCTGCGGGGGGGGGGGGGGGGGGGGGGGGCTGCACGGTGCAGTGGAGAGAGGGAGGGATGAAGACAATCAGAGGTATGAGCACCCGCGTGCCCGTGCCACGTGCTGTCACTCACCTCATCTCATGCAATCTGTGCTCCGGGTTTGCTCATTTTACACACGGGAGATTTCGTCTGGTGCAAGCCGTACAACGAGGGAAGGGGTGGAGGCAAGATTTAAACAGAAAGCCCCCATCTCCAAGTTCACATCCTTTCTACTCTACCATGCTCCTCTAGGAAATCAGCATCGCCGACAAGAACGGGTTGCCTCGGTCAGTATCCCTTGTGCGTGCGAGCGTCACCTCCATGGTGTGTTAGTAGGCGGTTTGAACGACCGCAGCCCTTGCAGACTCCAATGCCCACTGGGGTTCAGCGGGCAACATAAATGCGTGAAGGAGGCCGGGCTAGGGTGTGGCTGTGGTGAATTGGAGAATACGTGGCTCAGCGATTTTTTTTTTTACGTTTATTTTTTGAAAGAGAGAGAGAGAGAGCTGGGGAGGGGCAGAGAGAGAGGGAGAGAGAGAGAGATTCTCAAGCAGGCCCCATGCTGTCAGCACAGAGCCGGATGCGGGGCTCGAACTCACGAATTGTGAGATCGTGACCTGAGCCGAAACCAAGAGCCAGACACGTAACCGGCCGAGCCACCCAGGCGCCCCCGAGGCTCATCTAAAGGAAGAGATGAGTACAGGCCTCAGCTCGTTGTCACAGGGTAACAAGGGCCTGCGGTGGCCAGGTCCTGATTTTTCACAAGAAGCCAAAACTACGGATTTTAAAGGTTGGCAACCGATTCAAAGTTTTAAAAAAAAATTCTTTGGGACAAGCCAAACACTGGCACGGGGATCCGACCTGAGGGGCCACCAGTCTGCAGGTCTGAACGAGAACGTCTCTGACCTCCGTCGTGACTTCCTGCTTTTCTGAATCTCTCTGCCACCGACCTGATCCTGTGCGCTTCGGTGAATGCAGGGTTCAAACGCTGGTTTTCTGAATGCCTTGGGCATTATCCCTGTGGGAGGTCGGACCACAGAGAACAGCCTCTGTAGGCCCCAGCTCCTAGCCTGCAAGGCTTCCGAATATGGAAGACATTTTTCCTTCCCAAAGTGGGCGTTACTTCTCCTCGTGCTCTGCCCGGGCAGACTGGGCGGTTGGGTAAGTATGTGGGCGAGCTGCCAGCTGCACGTATGGGAAGTGGTGTCTGTGACTCCAAGTTTTCAAAATAAGAGGCCTTGGTTGAACGTCTCTTCCAGAGCCCCACCCAGTGCGGTAACATGGTGGCATTCTGGAACACCCACTCTTTGTTCTCTCCAGAGAGCAGGCCGGAGCCAGGAATGTGTAAAAGTAGCTCTGTGAATCGTTAGCTTTTCGCCTCGGATGTTACCAGGAGTTTTGTGATTTCGTCAAGGAATCGGCGCTGCCTTATCCTTCTGGTGGTTTGGAAGGGATGATGAATTAAATGTGACATTAACGTCTGGCTTTTCAAAACACACCTTCGTGGCTACAAGAGAGCCAGAATGAAAGAGAAAATCGCTTTGGCCAACAACTCCCCGGTGCATTGTAGTGCTCACCGGAAGCATCAGAAAGTCGAAAAATGTAAACTGTTTCCACAGAATGTTTGATGGTGATTCCATCTCCTTTGCTACAAAGAGAAAAGGCTGCCAATCAAAACTAAAGGGTTGGGGTCCAAGAGAGCTCTGATTTGTCATCCCCAAAGTCTTCCCTACCTCACTGCCGTTGACTGGCCTTGGAGGGGCTGCACTAGAGGCTCAGACATGCTCAGGGACAGGGGCCACGGGTATCGGGCCTGCTCCTGAGACGCCGATTCTTCTTAGGGCCCTCCTCTGAGGCCCATGGAAGCATGCGCCAGAAATAGGCACCAACCCAGCCTTAGGCATTTCTCTCCCTACCCCCACCACCGAACCTTATGTATTCCCATCCCCCAACCACAGAATCATCCGGACAAAACTTGTTGGTCTTCACTTTGGATTCTCAGGCCCTCAGACCTCTAGCTAGCCGGGCACCCGAGTTCTTTACCCAGGCTTTAACAACCTCTTGGGGATTTGCTCCTCTGACATCACCAGCTCACCCTCTTAAGGACACCATTCTTGTTCTTAGGAGGGGTGGTCGGCTGAAATCAGGCCCCTCAGAAGATCTGACATCCTGATTCCCAGCACCTGTGGATATTTCCTCATGTGGAAGTAGGGTCTTTGCAGGTGTGATTAAATGAAGGGCTTTGAAATAGGGAGATTATCCTAGATTACCTAGGTGGGTTCTAAAGGCAGTTATGAGGATCCTTAAAGGAGGGCGATCAATGGGCAGGAGAGGAGGAGGCGGTGTGACCTGCCACAGAGGCAGAGGTTGGAGGACTGTGGCCAAAAGCCAAGGAATGCCGGCTGCCACCAGGAGCTGAAAGAGGCCAAGAAGGGACTCTTCCCAAGAGCCTCCAGGGGTAGGGCAGCCCCGACAACACCATGATTTTGGACAAGAGACGCTGATTTTGGACTTCTGGCCTCCAGAGCTGTGAAAGGAGAAATTTCTGTGGTTTTTAAGGCACCGAGTTTGTAGTAATTTGTTGCGGCAGCGACGGGAGACAGACACAGGACAGGTGCATCTCAACTTGAGGCAAGACTCCTTCCTGGTGAGGGACCTCACCTGGCCCCTAAGGCAAAGTCTATTCCCTTTGGGACATACCAAAGAGGAGAGATCAACAGGGCCAACAAAGGCCTCGGCTCCTTAGGGTGTGACTTTGGGGTCCAGGAATCCTAGGGAACACCAGAGAAGAAAATGGATTACTTTATCTCAAGTCACACAAATTTAGAACCTACAGGAAACACAGGGGTGGTAAAGTGCTTTTGTGACAGGACTGGAGTTCTCCAAGCAGATTTATTGGCAGGCATGACCTGCTGGAGACCTGGTTCTGAAGCTTCCGAAATCTTCCTGGCAGATGGTTCAGAAAGCGCTAACCTAAAAGTATTTGCATAAACTTATTTATTAAATGCAAACTCCCCCTCTTGGCCTCGGTTGCATCCTGGTAGCATCTGGGGAGCTTTAAAAAATCCCAACACACAAGTTGCAACCTAGACCAATTAGATGGGAGTCTCTGGGGATAGGACCCTGGGATCAGTGTTTTTCAAAGCTCCCGGATGATCGTCCTGTGCGGCCAAGGTTGGGGACTGCTGCTTAAGTCGTACCCCTCAGCCTAATCTACCTCCTTGTATAATACAACATTGAGAAGTCAGGATGGAGGAAGACAAAGGAGAAGGACCTTTTGAGATCTCACCTTCAACCTAGCTAGAAAGAGGGAAAGAGAAGCAAAATGTAGGCGGTGTGAAAAGCTCTTCTGAGTCCCCTCTGAGGATCTCCAGGTCAGTAACCCAGCGGGACCCAAGCACTGGACCGTCTTACCCCCTGGTACGCATTCCAGAAATGCCTATTGACAGGCCCCTGGCCCCCTCTGGATCAGAAATGACCCTGGGGTCCTGGTATTACCTGGTTTAAAATGGAACCAGCCTTAGACCTGACAGAGGCATCCTTGGACTCCGTTATCCCGAATGAAAGCTGGTGTAGGATGTCATCAGAGCAATGACTGACCTCCTCCAGCAACAAAAGACTAAAGACAACAAACTCTACTTCTCCTCCTCTTCCAGAGTTTTCTTCCCAGAATAATTATGATGACTGCATAGAAATCAGACTGTCACTGCCATTTCCATGAACTACCAATCATTTATGCTTGGTTATCATGCCCTGTGGAACCAAGTGTAAAAACCGTCACACGAGTCTGATGAACAACGAGTGAGGTCTGATTTCAACACAGAACTGCTTAGCAGTTTTCAGCTGCTGTTCACTCTCCTAGTACTGTCATAAGTCCACAATGTTCAAATATTAGAGCAAACGTTTCTTCCTGGTTCTTGGCTGTCTGGAGTAATGGATGCTGTCCGTTAAGTCACCAACGCTCAGAGCAGAGTTCTGTCTTCTGAGAAATTTGTAACTTTGAAAAATGCCAATCGGTCTCCAGAGATGAGAAACGTGAGCCTTCAAGCTCATGTTGAATAAAACATGACCAAATTTGCACCTTCCTTGTGTGTTTTTATAGCTACCAAATTCACGGTACCAATGGCACTGGTCTGTCATGGAAAGTGTAAATGCAGCAGAACAGCTGGGAGCCAATATAACAAAAAGGTGGATCTGTGTTTTCTAGAGCCAGCCAAAAATAATGAAGCTGAAGCGGTCCTCAGAGAGAAAAAGGGCCCGGCCAGGAATGTGTGGGAAAACAAAACTACTCTGTGCCTCTCGGGCTCAACTTGGGAGAAGAGAGAGTGTCAAGAAGGTCGAGTTTCAAGACTCTCCCAAGGAGCTCATTGCAGGCCAACGGATTTGCTGTGAAGTCATGGTCCAAGAGAGAACATCAGAACTTTGAAGATGGAGGGAAGGAATGGGACCAGGCCTGGCTCCATCCAGCTCCCGACTAGTCATGGCAAGTAGAGACACCTTGGGCCGGTGCTGTGTCCGGGAGGAGGTGAGTGCGGAAAAGGGTTCGTGTAGGGGTGGGAAGGGCAGGAGGCTGGGGGCGGGGGCCGCAAGCAAGGAAGCAGAGCCTAAGAAGCCATCAGAATTTTTTGGTTACAACTTAGCGGCATTCCCCTGAGCCGAGGTAAGGGGGCTCCCGGTAGAGACAGATGGACAGCTCCTGGCATGTTTCCAAGCCAGTGATGTTGTTGTCTGAGAAAGTTGCTGTTAATCGAATAGAGTGTATTTTGCTCAGAGTTGGATCCTTTAGAAAATAAACATCTGATCTTATTTCACTGGAAATCCGCTGTTGTGGCCTATTTGGAATCTATCAGAGTTTTTCTCTCCGTGAGTTCGAGCCCCGCGTCGGGCCCTGTGCTGACGGCTCAGACCCTGGAGCCTGCTTCGGATTCTGTGTCTCCCTTTTCCTCTCTCTGCCCCTCCCCCGCTCACACTCTGTCTCTCTCACTCTCAAAAATGAATACATGTTAAAAAAATTTTTTTTTTTTAAATCCAAACTACAGCCCCAAACCATAACACTGAAAACCGTGGCCTTCGTGTCTTTGGTGGTGGCCGGGAAGCTCACTGAGGCACATTATGTTTGACCACCATTAGTTCTCCTGAAACTCGAGGACTGGCGAGCTTGTAACACCACATTTCCTTTAAAGTTCAAGCGTGTAGACACGGACAATAGATTTTTTCCCCCGTGGACATAACCAATTTTAACTGATTTCTCTGTCCTCAGGAAAAAAAAACATCAGCCCGATCTTCCCAGAGCCTAAATAAATAGGGAGAAGTTGAGTTGGTACATGCATTTTTTAAATGCTTTGAACGTTTCAACTGCTGTCGAAATATCCACGATACATTTCAAAATGACACTGGAGGAGAAGAGTATAATCTCCATACGCCTGTGTTTTAACTATCAGAGCCCTAACACTACCGGGGAGAAACATTATAATGAAGTCAATTAAGAATTAATGACGTTTACTAATTAGTAATTAATAAAGATCTCACAGTGTGACACCTGACATTTAGTTCCATGACTTCTTTTTCTGGTTCCAGATGTTTTTTAATTATAAAAAGAGCACGGGTCCCCTAAATGATGCTCTTACGTCTTTCAAATAGTCATTGTTGATTCATGGCATTTTTTTTTTCTTCTCTCTGGGGCTCATAGCAAAGGTCATTTTTCTTATTCCTTTGATGTTTTCAGAGACATTTACATTCGAACAAATCCACCAACTACCAGGAGTGGCTACAGAAAGGCACATGTCTTTGGAAATATATTTCAGATGGGGACGTTTTCGAGCTCGCTAATGTGCACATCGGTCCAGCCGAAGGTGGAGTCTCGTTCAGCTTCATCTCCAGCCTTAGACGTAAACACAGAACGCCCGGCCCGACCCGAGCAATCAGAGTTCCAGTACACAGCAAATTAGTTTCACACCAAGGGAAAGGTCATTTCTTTAATCCGCGTCTTTGGGGAATGTACACAAATGTCATTCTTCTCAACCTACGTAATTAAACGGTTTAACTGGTGTGGCCGTTCACTGTTTATTTTCCCGTCGGGTAATGGAAGGATGTTAGCACCAGGTGACAAGGAGAGAATACAGACCGTTGCAAATGGGTTGATGATCCACCCCGCCGCCCCCACCTCCACCCCGCACTCGGAGCATGCGTGCACACGCCTGTGTGGGCGTGGGTGCGGGTGCGGGTGTGGGTGGGTGTGTGTGTGTGTGTGTGTGTGTGTGGCCGCTGGGTCTGGTTCTGTGACAACTGCTAACCTCACAAAGCCAGGCGGCCCCCTGCGCAGGGCACTCAGCCGGGAGGTGCGGCACGCAGCAGGGTGAAGGAAGAAAGCACGGGACTGGAGGTTAGATACACCGGGGTTACAGTCCCGACTCCCGCACCACGTGACCTTGGATACATTTCCACACTTTTCTGAAGCAGGAAGTAAGCGCTCGACACGCGGGAACGCTGCCTCTGCGTCCGCGGTGCGAACGCAGGGACATTCCACGGGTTGCATTTAGGGGACAGGAAAGCCGTGATTGTCGGGGGCATGTGGAAGGGCTTCCAGGGCGGCTGGCAAAGTCCCATCTTGTGTCCTGGGCACTAATTTTGTGGTAACCCACCGAGTCGTGCCTCTGTTTTGTGTGCTTTTCTGGATCTGAATTTTATCTCACGATAAAAGATTACAATAAATACGGAACAAATATTTGTTCTGGGGACGAAGGAAGGGAGGGAAGGAAGGAGAAAAGAAGGCACAGAGAGGGAGGGAGAGAGGGAAGGAGGAAGGAAGGGAAGAAAAAGAAACACAGGAAGGAAAGAAAGAAGGAAGGAAGACAGGCAGGACAGACAGAAAGAAGAGAAGGAAGGAGGGAAGAAGAGGGAAAGAAAGAAAAGAAAGGAAGAAAGCCAGCATAGGGCGGAAGACCTGGGCAGGGAGAGACACGAGGAGAGAAAAAATACCAGGATAGAAAGGAGGCTCACTACCCGACATCCTGAGGCCCAGGGGCTGTGCACCCCAGGAAAGCAGCTGGCATCAGAGGGGTCCAGCTCACTGGGAGCACCCAGGGCCCGGGCCTGTCTGGGAGCCAGCGTCCCGCGGAGACATGCCGGCAAGTGGTGAGCCCGGGGCCAGGCTCAGAGGGAAGCGGTGACCAGAGACAGCGTGAGGCGTGAAGAGAAGACCGAGTGACAAGAATGACCCGTCAGAGCACCGGATGAACCGGGCCCTGGGGAGGAGACGCCCTGAGTTACCTGAGCCGGAGGGGCCTCAACTCCCTTGAACAAAGGGGAAGAAGTGGCTCCCCCCGGCCCCCCCCACCCCCCCACCCCCACCCCCGCCACTCCTGCCTGCCCTCTGACTCAGGAGCGCAGACCATTTCCTAGTCCGTGCAGGAAAAAAATCTCTTTTCACTCATCCTATGTCACTTTGTCGCTGCCGACTCCTCCCTCCTCACTCCTCTTGTCACTCAGGCCACTCTTCAACTTCCTTCTCATGCTTGCGTGTCTCTGCCGGCCCCTTGGGGATTGGGACCTGGGCCTCTTTACCTTCTCTGCCCAGAGCTCATCCCATCCCACGGCTTCCGTGCCCAGCTCCATGCCACGGCTTGCCAACACTCTACCTCCCGCTCTGGTCCCTTCCTTAGGCCTCAGACTCTTTCTAAGCACTTCCTCTGGCCATCGCCACCCACACAACCAAAGGCACCCAGGCTCACCAGGGCCTCGTGTTTTTCAGTCTCCCATGTAAGGTGTTTCCGGCCTCACCTGGCTGTGAACTTTTCTTTGTTTTCTTTTTAATGTTTATTTTTGAGAGAGAGAGAGAGAGAGAGAGAGAAAGAGATGGAGTATGAAATGGGAAGGGGCAGCGAGAGAGGGAGACACAGAATCCGAAGCAGGCTCTGGGCTCTGAGCTGTCAGCACAGAGCCCGCCGCGGGGCTCGAACTCACAGACTGCGAGATCATGACCTGAGCTGAAGTCGGACGCTTAACTGACTTGAGCCACCCAGGTGCCCCTGAACTTTTCTTTTTAAAGTAAACTCTACCCCCAAGTGGGGCTCGAATCCATGATCCCAAGATAAGGAGTCACATTCTCTACCGATTGAGCCAAACACAAGCCCCTTTTTTAATTTATATGGGTTTTTTTTTTAATTTTTTTATTTTTTAAGTAAACTCTGCCCTTGGCTCTGAACTTTTTAAAAATGTTTTATTCATTTGGGGGGGGGGGGTGGGGAGGGCAGAGAGACAGAGACAGAGAATCCCAAGCAGGCAGATCCTGACCCGGGGCTCAAACTCACAAACCATGAGATCTTGACCTCAAGAGTTGGACGCTTAACCGACTGAGCCCCCCAGGTGCTGCGGCTGTGAACTTTTAAGCACACCAACCAGGTCTTGCTCCACACTTGCCAGCATCTGGCCCTGTGCCACTGTCTCCAGCCCAGATCTGGTTTCACCTGCCACTTTATTCTGTCACTACTCTGGTTCCAAAAAGTTCCCCACCTTCCCGAATTCCTGTCTCTGACCCTGACTCAGACCCCACTCACCCCACGTCGAGTTCGGCACAGACGCTCTTCTTCTGGCCCCTGGATTCCCTTGAGTGAGCCCCGTTCCACCAGGTGCCTTATCGGTCCCACCCGGTCCAGCTCCTAACCCCAGCTGACGTGCCTGGTGTTCTTGTTCTATTTGCCCCAGCCCTGTGATTGGGAACCAGGCATCCATCCTGCAGAGAGGTGCTCTTGCCGAGGCAGGCCCCGCTGAGATGGGCCACCACCGCTGTCCCCTCAGAGAAGGTTACGGGGGACACGATTCAAAGCCTTGGCTACATCTTGGTGCTATGCATCTGGCCACTATAGACGGAGACTTTAGCCCAGGTTATGCAGCAGGAAGAGAGATGTCTGCCACGCAGAAGGGGCGGTCATTCAAGACGAGTACCGTGCTTGCATTAAGGAAGACCCCACATCCACGACTGAGCAAGGCCGTCACTTACCGGTGACTCATGACAAGACAGCCAACACATCCTAGTCTCAGCCCTCCCCATCTGACCTACCCTGCGCTTTACCAAGAGCCAGAGGCTGTTTTGAATGCCCGTGGAATGATCAGAGGACCGAGTCTGTATGTAGACCCGAGTGACAATGGACTTGGATCCAAGAGGACTCATGCCAAGGCCCCCTACTTCATAACCTACTTTATCACCTCGCACCCCTCCTAACCACTACGGACTCCAGCTGTTCTAGCAAACGTCAGCCTGATCCGCCCTTCCCCCAGTCCCCACCAGGTTCTCCCTGCCACCAAAGAACAAAGAACTTAGACTTCTTTTTTCCCCCGTATCCACTTAGGTGTAAGAGGCACCTCAAACTTGACCTGTTGAATGGATACATTTATTTCCACCTTCCGCCCCCCCCCCCCCCGCCCCAACCCTGCCCGATCTGTTCTGTCCCGATAAATGATACTACCATGCACACAATCCTATCAAGGCACCATTCTTTTTTCGGTTAATAGCTTTATTGAGATATCGTTCATAGGTCATAAAATTTAAACGTTTAAAGCATACAGTGTAGTGGCTTTACTATACTGGCCGTGTTGTACAATAATCACCATTAACGACTTCCAGAACGTTTACAATATTTATTTATTTTGAGAGAGAGAGAGCAAGCAGGGGAGGGCCAGGGAGAGAGGGACAGAGAGAACCACAAGCAGTCTCCTTGCCGAGCATGGAACCCGACGCGGGGCCCCAATCTCACGACCGTGAGATCTTGACTCCAGCCGAAATCAAGAGTCAGACACTTGACTGACTGAGCCACCCAGGTGCCCCCAGAACAGGTTCATTGACCTGAAAAGAAGCCATGTGCCTATGAGTAGTCACTCCTCGTCGGGCCCCGCCTCCATCACTTGGCCAGCACGGTATACCTGCTTTCTGTCTCCATAGATGTTCCTCTTCCGGATACTTCATGCACATGGAGTTATTGTACGTGGCCTTTGGTGGCTGGCTTCTTTAACTCCGCCATAATGTTGTCGGAGCTGATCCAAGCAGTGGCATGGATCAGTATTTCACTCCTTGTGATGACTGAATAATAGCCCATCGTACAACGTGTAAAATCCTGCTTAACCATTCATCAGCTGATGGGCATTTGGATTGCTTTCATCTTTTGGTGATTGGGAACAGTGCTGCTGTGAACATCTGAATGCAAGTTTTTCTTTGAATAGCCATTTCCAGTTCTCCTGGGTATATATCTAGGAGAGGAATTGGGAGGTATTATGCGAAGTCTATGTTTAACTTGTTGGGGAACCACCAAACTGTTTTCCACAGCGGCTGCACCAGCTCACATCCTACAAGCAAGCGTGTGAGGGTTCCCACAAGCGCGTGAGGGTTCCCATTTCTCCGCATCGTCGCTGACGCTTGTTATTTTCCCTTTTTTTTATAAAGACGTACGTTCTTTTATTTCTAATATTTATTCAAATTTACTATTTATTCACAAATATTAATATTTTTGAGAGAGGGAGAGAGACAGAGACAGAGCACAAGCAAGGGAGGGGCAAAGAGAGAGGGAGACACGGAACCCGAAGCAGGCTCCGAGCTGTCGGCACAGAGCCCGACGCGGGGCTCAAGCCCACGGAATGGTGAGATCATGACCTGAGCCGAAGTCAGTCGCTTAACCGACTGAGCCGCCCAGGAGCCCCAATAAAGATTTTTTTTTAATTTTAAGTACAATCTACTCCTCAATGTGGGGCTCAAACTCGCAACCCCAAGATCAAAAGTTGCATGCTCTATCGACTGAGGCAGCTAGGCATCCGTGTTATTTTCTTTCTTTTTTTTTTTTAATTGTAGCCATCCTGGTGGGTGTGAAGTGGTACCTCTTTGTGATTTTGATTTGCATTTTCCTAATGACTAATGAGATCGAGCATCTTTTTCTGTGCTTATTGGCCATCTGTATATCTTTTTGGGAGTGGACATTTGTCTTCATGAGTCTCCTCCCTTGTTTCCTGGTGTTTCTCCTTTGGCTCTCTTGTACCTCGTCCCCCCTGCTTCTTAGCCCCCTTCATGTCTCCTTCTGCTCTGTCTGCCCACCCCTCAGATTTGGTCTTCCGTAAGGTTCCATCCGAAGTGCTCTTTTGGTTCTCACTGCACACACTGTCGCTGGGTGATCTCAAGCGCCCCACGGTTTCACCTCTGTCTCCGAGTTGGCAGCTCCCAGATCTTCGTCTTCAGCCCAGATCTTTCCTGGGCTCCCGGCCCATGTATCCAGCTGCCTCCCCGATGGCTCCACTTGGGTGTCTCACAGCACCTCACGCGCTCAACGTGCCCAGACAGCACCCACCCCTCTCCCACTATTCTAGACCTACTCCTCCTCTGCTCAGTCACATGGGCCTGAAACCCTGGAGTCTTCTTCGGCTCCTCGTTCCAAATTTCTAATCAGTAACAACAGCCTACATATTCTACTTTGTGAATGTTTCCAGATAGACCATATGCCCAGCAAAGACTTAGAACATTGAATTGCTTTCTGGCCTAGCACTCTAGGTAATAAAGTACTCAAATGAGCATGCTTATAAAATATTTTCAATTCAGCAGAGTGCGTGACCCGTCGGAAGTCTACTTCTTAGGTTAGGTGTGAGAGGTGGAGACCCTACCTCTCAGTTCTTTTCACTTCTCTCCATGCCTGCTACCTTTCCCTTGTCCGTGACCTCATTATCTCTCACCTAGACTATGACAAGAGTCTCCTAATTGGTCGCCCCGCCTCCAGTCTCCCGTAGTTCTGAAATCTATTCGCCACACGGACAACAGGGTGAACTTCCAGAAGCGCGGCTCTGATTACGTGGCACCCACTTCAAAAACCCTTCAATGGTTCTCCTTTGGCTACGCATATAGGCTAAAAATCTAAACTCATAGGCAAGTATTAAAGATCCTTTGCGATCTGGTCCGTACTCATGTCATTCTTCCAGACTCATTTCTTGTTCCTTCAGTTGCACTGAAGTACCTGTTATGCCGAAAGCGCACTACGCTTTATTACCTTCTGCCCCTTTGCTCATGTTCTTGTTCTGTCTGTCTCACTTGTTCCTTCTTGTCCCACTCCCACGACAACCGACAGACTTTTCTGTTCCAGGATCCAGTATAAATAGAATCTCCCCTGTGAAGCTTTATTCAACTTTCCCGGACAGAGTTAGTCACTCGATTCCACTCAGTTTAGCTAGTACACACTCGGCTCCTGGTACGCGTCACGCGATATTAGGCACACGGGTACAATTTTGGTAAAGGACACAGGTCCTGCCCTGACGGAGCTCATAGTCCTGGGGCAGGGGCGAGCGTGTTAAGAAGAAACTACAAGACAGTGCGGCACATGCTGTGGCTAGAAGTCTGTACAAAAAAGCAATGGAAACACCTAGGAGGCAGTCAAGAAACCTACCTGCAGGGGGAGGGGTAAAGGTACAGTGAAGAGGCGAAAGGTGAACTATGTGTCTCCAAAAAGATCGTGATGGGCAATAGAAGATGCGGAAGAAGGAGCAAGGCTGAGAAGGAGAATTCTGAGTTTGGTCGAGTCTGAGCCACCTGTGGAAGATCCAGAAGACACTGAGAAGGCGGGTGGAAACACTAAGGGTCTGGAGCTCAGAGAACACTTGCAAGGCGGTGATGCAGATTTCAGAGATGGCAGCACTGAGTGGTGGCGGAAGCCTTGGAGGTGGGGCTGGTGTGTACCTGGCCCCGTTGCCCCGGGGCCGCCGCAGCCTTACCTTTCACGTGCACTCTGCGTGGCCCAACTGCTAGGTTGCGTGCAACTCAAGGATGGAGGTTGACGCCTGCCCACGTCAGCGTTTCTCCATCTCCCTCAGCACCTTATTTACTGCCTGGCATACAGTATGTGCCCGATACCTGTTTGTTGACTGCTTGAACAGCAGTCACTGAGATGAGGGGTGGACGTCCAAGTGGCTGCAGCCGGGAGGGACGATAACGTTAGCGGTTGTTTTCAGCGATGCTAATTTAAGGACCTCAGAGCCGTCGGGATGGGACCCAGGATAGATTTGAGGGAAAGGGCATCAAGAAACAGAAGGCGTCCGCCTCAACAAGCCTTCAAACCAATAAGGTCAACGCGGCCACTGCGTCACCAGCCTCATGTTGGGATCAGTTCTGGCGCAGTGAGATCGAGGTTAAAGCAGAGCATGTTTCTGGAAAAGCCTGACAAAATAAGATTTGGGAAATAGCAGGTTTATCTCACGTCCAGCCATTAGCGTGCTGAAGTCAGGCAGGTGGCAGGGAGTGAGCTCCAGAGGAGCCAGGCCTCCGATGCATATTTGGCGACTGGGTCAGGAGAAGACTAAGGAGAATGAGTACCTGACTTTGCCCAAGAGTCTCTCAACTTATGTCCAATGCACTAGACCACTGGCCTTGGCAAATGCAGGCTCTGTGAAGCAAAGAGATACTCTGCCAGCTGGGTGAAGGCTACCAAGGACCGAATGTCTCCTCACTTGGTTTGGGGAACTCGTCGCTCGGTGCCCGAGCAGACCGGTAACGAGGAGAAGAAAAGTGCCATAGGTATGAGGCTTTAACCCGCCCAAGTCACAGTTTCATTTTCAGTTAACATTTGCTATATTTGCTTCATATCACATTTGATCCATTTACCCATCCCTCAATCCAGCCATCAATCCATCTTATTTTTTGGATTTATTTCAAAATAAGCTACAGACACAAGTACACCCTCCTCCTGGACGCTTAGCATTCACACAATTAACTACAGCGTACGATGTGTTTATTTTTCTTTCTTTGAGGTAAAATTTGCACACGAGAATTGCCCAAATCTTCCGTGTGCCTCTGACGAGTTTTATTTTGATGGTTATACACCCGTACGTCACAAGATCCTATCATAACGGGAGATGAGAGTTACTTCTGCTCCCCTTGGCACATCCCTCTGCTGACTGCATTCTGAGGTCATCTGACTAAGGACCTGATACATTTTCAGCAGATGCTAAGGTGACATTTGTAGATGTAGCAGACACTAGAGTGGAAAGGGCCGGCGAGCTTTACTGAGTGTGGTGGAACTCTGAATCCTAAAGAGTGCATGATTCCTTTAGGGGGGGAAGGACCCCCCTGCTGCAGCAAACCACAGAGGGTGGGGAATGGGAGGAGAGAAAAGGATGTAGGAGGAACCAGGTTGAAATCCAAGTGTACAGAGTCAAGCTTCATTCATTCCCACCCCACTAAATCTAGAATTGCAATAGTTACAACCAGATGGGCGAAGGTTGACCTTTAACCTCTCTATGGAAAAAGCAGGGGCGGGCCAGCAAGGAAATGGCTAGACAGGTGGAGGGTCCTCAGAAGACAAACGTCCAGCCTGGAGACACCCAGGACTTTGACCTTGGCTGGGACGTGCTCCCTGCTCTAGGTACACTTCAGTAATGCTCAGACTGATGACGGTCTTTTATTTTTATTTATTTTTTTAAATTAAAAAAATATTTATTTGAGAGAGAGAGGGCATGAGCAGAGGAGGGGGACAGAGGGAGAGAGAGAGAGAGAGAGAGAGAGAGAGAGAGAGAGTCTTAAGCAGACTCTATGCTCAGCGCAGAGCCTGACCTGGGACCATGACCTGAGCTGAAATCAAGAGTCGGACGCTCAACCAACCAAGCCACCCCAGGCGCCCCGAGGATTTTAAAAAAATATCTAAAATTTGATTTTTTTCGCCAAGTCCAAGCGCCTTTCCCTCCCGGTTTCAGTAATTCGGGGCAATCTGATGCCTTGGTCATTACAGAAGGAGTTCTGTCCTAGAGAAAACTGAAGGCTAAAATGTGTTTAAGGTCAGGGCTTTATATAGCCCGCAGGGCACTCCCTTCTCTCGTCACAGACTCGAGTCTCAAGCTACACATAAGATGCCCCCACCCAGGCCAACTATCTTTAGCAATGCCCTGCTGACAGCCTGAGCTGACCAAGTGGGTCAGATGGCACAGCCAAGAGCAGGGAACCTCTCCTCCATGATGGCTACTGACCCACAAAACAAATGTCGATTGTAGGTCACGTACAATTATCAAAAGCAACTTCTGTTTGCAGTGACTGCCTCTCAAGGGGAAGGGGAAGGTGTTGGGACCCTGTTTCTACCATCAGCAGCCTACATCAGGTAACTAAGAAAGAAAACCATAGCACTTGATTCCACACGGGTTCTATTTTTCAGATAGGCTTCATTCCTTCTGGTGGCCAGAGAGAGGAAGGGCAGGAAAGAGAGTGGGAACGGGGGCACAGAAAGGAAAACAGCTGGGAGGGAAAAGGAAGATAGAAAATTATTGAAAAAGCTAAAGAGGGGGACCCCTGGCTGGCTCAGTTGGTGGAGCATGCGATTCTTGATTGCAGGGTCTTGTGAGTTCAAGCCACACGTTAGGCGTGGAGATGACTTAAAAAAAAAAGAAGAAGAAGATAAAGGGACAGGGTCTGGCAGCAGGGTACTGAGAAAAAAGAAAATGGCAGGTAGAAAGGTAAATGGGTAATACAGAAAAGTGAGATAGAAAGACTCAACAAGGGAGAGAATATGAGACAGAGAAGATAAGGGTATCAGCCGGGCCAACCCTTAATTTTATTGAGGGGGAAACTGAGGCCCAGAGAGGGGAAGTGATTTGGCCAAAGACCTGCTGGTTTATGCTTGAGCCGAGGCTAGAATGCCACCCTCCAGACTCCCAGGTCAGGACAATGTCCATCACAGCACAGGCAGCCTGCATTCCAGACTTTCTTGGAGGGGCCTGACATCGTTTATTCAGGCAAGAAGTTACAGGATGAATCTGAATTTAGGGAGACAAGCAGAAGCCCCAGATCCCACCAGACCAAGTCCAGGCAACTGAGGGCCACAGCGGAGTCAGAATTGGAAGTCTCAGGCCCACAAGGCACTGCAGAGCGATGGGGTACCTGGAAGGAGATTGCTGGGGTCACCGGGTTGACGGAGGCACATGGTCACGGCCCCCTGAAGTTGCCCGTTGGAGGGATTCCGTCCGCCAGAAGGAGGAAGTTAAACCACGGGCTGCATATCTGTTCCTCCTTAGGACACGTCTACGTGCCCGCTGCCAGACCCGAGCACAGAGGTAGAAATCACAAAACAGAGGCTCCCGGGAAATCGGGAGGCAAAACGGGTTCAGTCTCCCCTCCCGCAAGTTGACCCTGGGCTCACTCTGGGCTAGCCTGGCACCCACCACTCTGCAACTTCAGACTAAGAGAGAGATCCAGGCCAACTTCAGGTCTGTCTGTTAGAGCCCCTCAAGCCTCATTGCTCCAGAAAGTATTTTGACGTTGCCCCAAAGTACTTGGCAATTCACTAGGAAGTCCGGGCTAACCCATCACCCTCCAGTGGATTCACAGACTTTCGACTGAACTTTCCTAGGGCTGGATATGATTAGGATAGAACCCGAGGTTCCTGACGTGTGCCATATGCCTACATATATACCCGCATGCATGCGTAGAAAATGCTTTTGATCCCCAAATCTTATATAGAAAAGCTGCTTATTGTGAAGTTCCTTTAAAAGCCCTCATCTAAGTGGTACTTATCTCTTTCAGGGGTAAATCTGGATTTAATTCCCACTCAGCTTCATCCAACCATATAGGCAAGCTTCCTCACTTGCCTATTGTTCTGCTCTAAAAACGCTACAGGGTCCCCCTTCAGTTCAACCCCAGCACCTGGGCTTGGAGTGACGTGCTCTGGGGAGGCCACGGTGAATGTGACAAAGAGTAAGTGGCTGTGAATAAGTACCAAAATGTCCTCGGTGGCAGAAAAAGCTGAGTATAGTGATTGGCACATAATAGATGCTCAGAAAATACTTGCCATAAGAGTCCTTTGATATCGGTTGACCCAATGTCATTTAGCTAAAGCCCAGAGAGATGCAGTGACTTGGCCAGGATCGTACAGCTCGTCAGGGACAGAGCCTCCGCTGCTAGGTCGTGGGTTGTTCATATGGAAGAGGAATTTTTAAAAAGTCGGATCCTTCTAGAATCATAGTCCCTTACGACTGCCAAAGCAATCTCCTTGGCCCTGGCAGCCAATGCTGAGCTGAAAATGCTCATAATCACCTCCCACTGGTTTTAGTCCTGCCCTCCGGTTCACGTAGAAGAAGCCGAGTCCTTCTACTTGAAAACCATTCGATGCCAGTCAATGCAGCCTCTCCAAACCCCTGGATCAACCCCCTGGATCCTTCAACTGTTCTCCACTGGCCGTCTCCGCCACCCTCCTCCGGATTCATCAAAGTCCCTCTGACGGTGATGCCCAGAGGTGGGCGCCACCCTCCGAGGGGGACTGCCCGGCCAGTGCGGGGGCGTAATGGGCTACCTGCCTCCTTCCTCTGGATGTTACCAGATTGTGTGGCCCGTTTTAGCAGTCACGTGGCGCTGTCTGCCCTTATTTAACATGACGTGGTCGGTTCAACCCCCAACCCAGTCTTTCGCATAGAACCATCGTCAAACCGTGCCTCCCTCGTTCGGTCTTCGTACAACTGAATCTTTGTAAACTTTGCCCAGCACTTGGCGTGCGGCGCACTTATCCAGGTTCTCCTCACTGAAGGAAGATGCCGTTAAATTCTTCTAGGCCGGAAGGCCCAGGGCGAAGTGTTGAGCCTCCAGCTAAATGTTCTTCCGCAGTAGCTCGCTTCTGCCTGCTGTATTTCGATGTCGGAGAAAATTAAATAGGGGTAATTCTACAAACCGCTGGCACCTAACGTTACGTGACTGCTGTGTGCCAGGCATCGTTAAGTGCTTCGTATTACCTCATTCCCTCTGATAGCAGTAGGATTGTTCTCTCTGGTTTACAGACAAGGAAAACGAGGCTCAAGAGGGTCCACTGCTATCGAGGGGAAGAGCCAGGATCGGAAGGCAGTTCTGATGAACTCCAAAGGCCGTGTTCTGTCATTTCCACTGGTGGTTCTTCACCTCGGCTGCACATTAGAATCGCCTGGGGAGCTCAGAAGCCTCCCAACGCCCAGGCCCCACCCCAGGCCGATTAAAGCACCGTCCCTGGAGGCAGGGTCTGGGCCCGAGTAGGTTTTAAAAGCTCCCCAGGCGATTCTAACAGAGCAGTAAAACCACTGCTTTCTACCCAGGTACATTAGCCCAGTGTGGATGCGAACGCAACTGTTAGGCTCCCCATATTTTTTAGCACTGGCTGCTTCACAAAGCAAGAGTGAGGTTATTTCAGACGCTGTAGCGTCAAGCGAATGTTGACGGAGGGACCTAGGCCGGGGCTCCCCGTTCTGACGGAGGAGGTGAGGGCAGCCACGGAAGCTCCATTCTAGCTTCAACCTCTTCAAGCTTCTGCGGATCGTGTCTCTGAACCGCGTGCTTTCTCCCGGGCTGTCTTCAGTTCCAAAAGACAGGCCCGGCCTGCCTACCGCGTGCCCAGACTACAGCTGGGTCCTCGACATTCTCAGCACCGGAGGGGCACTTCTGTGTTTCTTTGACTTATCAGAACGAACGTCCAGGGCTTTTGGTTCCTTCTGCGTGGCTGGCCTGGGGAACTGGGACTCCGGGCAGGTTCCTTCCTGTACTCCTCTGGCTAGCCCTTCCACGGGAGAGTTCGTTACAGAGTGTTTTCAAGATTAGGAATGGACACCATGCAACTAAAGAAAATAATTTGTATATTAGCAGGAGGTGCAAATCCCCAAAGAGCCCAGTGGAAAAAAATAAGACATTCCAAGTCAATGGGAAGTTGTAAAACCCAGCACTGTGAGAACAAAGGGCGCAACCATATGGAACAGCTTATCGGAGGCAGGGGCAACGGAGCCCGCGTGAGAACGGCACAGGCTCCAGAGAGACACCTAGACCTGTGCAAGGAGAAGCCAGGAAGCGTTGGCGATCCGAAGGAGCCAAAGGACGTGGGAGTCAATCCTCCAAAGTTAGGAGGGTTCGGCTAAGTGTCTTTTTCCTGTGGTTAATGCGCATTCTCTTTCTCCTGGAGGTAGCGTGGGCCCGCTGGGTGATGTGCTCCTTGCCCATGGCTCTGCGTCCTCCCTCCAGTGCCAGAATGGTTCTTTTGTCAGCAAATCCTGGGCGTGGGTTGCCCCTTTTACAGCAGTCAGGGCCAAGTGAATAAAATGTGTATTTCTCGGGGCGCCTGGCTGGCTCAGTGGGTGGAGCGGCCCACTTCGGCTCAGGTCATGATCTCAGGGATCATGAGTTCGAGCACCACACCGGGCTCGCTGCGGTCCGTGCAGAGCCTGCTTCGGATCCTCTGTCCCCCATCTCTGTGCCCCTCCCCCACTCGCTCTTTCTCTCTCTCTCTCTCTCTCAAAAAAAAAAAATGTGTATCTCTCAGAAACTGTAATATGATCCCCGAGTCAAAAGGACCCTCAACTGTCATAACCACTAAGTAGAAAGGGCCTCGCTGGGGCTGTTTCCACACACACGCAGATCAAGTGCAGAGGAGAATGAGACTGATTCCATTTCATTTTAGGACAAATACACATGTTCCCTTGGACTGCGAAGAGAAGGGGACAAAGCGGTGCCTGGCGGGCTCAGTCAGTGGAACATACAACTCTTGATCTCAGGGTTGTAAGTTCGAGCCCCCCATTGGGTGTGGCGCTTACTTACAAATCTTTAAAAAGAGAAAGAAAAGGAGACCAAGTGCCTTTCTTTTTTCTCTTCTTTCTTCCTTCCTTCCCTCCTTCTGTTTTCTTTCTTTCTTTCTTTCTTTCTTTCTTTCTTTCTTTCTTTGTGGCCCTGAAGGAGTCAGGTAATGCAATCCCCACAGACCTTCATTTCTGCCCAGGAGAGCCTTGGAAGAGAAACATAACGTGTCAACACATTCCAAATGTTTCCCTCGCATGGATCTCATCTCACACTTCTTTCTAGCACCGGAGCCATGCGACATTTCCATGGGAGGAAAGTCTCAAAATAGCAAGTGGTAAACAGTGCCAGGGAGCCGGATGCAGCTTGCATCCTCGTACAGCTAAGCCAGGCGACGGGGTCAGGTCATCGATGGCAGGTGTCACACCCCAGAATAAACCTGAAGGGAACAAAGAGGGGCATACAGAAGACTCAAGGTTGGATCGCTCGGGGAGCAGTGTTGGCTGATGGCACGTTACAAAGAAGCCGCGCACTTGGGACTGGATGGTTAAATCCCAAGTGTCCTTGGATCGGCAAGGAAGGTGAGAGGGAGAGCAGAAGGGGGCCCCGGGGAACTGCCGGATCAGGGAGGTTCCAGCCAGGAGGTGCTGAGCGAGACAACGGCAGTGTTTATTCAGCTCACAGTGTTCATTTTTCCTAAGTAATCTAAATGAGTTAAAGAAAAAAAAATTCTACTGGATGGAGTCCATCACTAAATATTTGGGACACACGCTGAAAGGTTAGAAGCAAACTCCTGCAAAGAAATGATTGCTGGAATGAGGGAGTTGGCTACCAGAGGAGGCCTGGGACGAAGGCCAACAATGACCCGAGAGAGAATGGAGAGCAGTGAAATGATCCGTGAAGTTTCTTGGCATTTTCCAGCACTCCTGGAAAGAGAGCGGCTCATCAACTTCACTGAAGAATCTCCAAACAAATAGCTCAACTGTCTCCAGAAATGGGCTGGAAAACAGGACGAAATGTCGTGAAATGACCATCTCAAGGCTGGCGTCGGGGGCTTCATGCTCCTCTGACCCCGTTCGCCCTAATCCTCGAGGTTATGCAAGTGCCCGGCGACGTCCCAGGAGTTGCTTTCCTTGCCCTCACCTGGACCTGCCTTCTGTCCCAGCCTCTGCTGTTGTGAGGGGGGGAGTTGAGTCCGTGATCACGTTTGCCTCGAAATCAAAACAAAACCTACCAAAACTAACCCAAGTGGGGTTTGCCCGATCTTCCAACAGAAACCTCACGAGGAAAAGGGGGGACGGCAAAGATGGAGAGGGAGCGGTCTAGTCAGCATCCTGTTAGACCGAGTCCGCCCGGAAGCTGGCAAAAGTGTCAAGGGCACATTTCCGATTTTGACCTTGAGCCATCCCATGGCTACGGGAGGGGTGTCCTGCCAGTGAACAGGGACCCAGGTGCTGCCCCAGGATTCGGTCCTGTGAGCCAAGCCTGCGTGGAGCACAGGGGACGGACTGGCACAAAGAGGGGAACAGAGAAGTGGGTCCAGGAGCAAGGGCAGAGCTGGACCCCCACTGCACGCCTGAGTAGAGGCCAGAAGGTGTACGAGAAAAAGGCGGAAGGGGCTCCGAAGACACTGGAGGCATGGCCCTGTTCCTCGGGCCCTCCTCCCCCCTGTGGGTAAAAGTGTGCTGGGAAGGATGCACCCCTGGTGAGGCCAGGAACATCACCAGCACGTTATTCCATGTGGTGTAGACGGAAGGACATGCTCCCGCCCCCCGGAAAGAGATCCCAGTTTAATCTGGGGGAGTACAACCCCCAAACACCTAACACAAGACGACAGACGGAGGGGCGGGCGCCAAGGGAATGCTCACCAGCGTTCCCTAGGGCAAAGCGACCCATTACCCCTGAGCTATTTTGGTGGCAAGAGGCTCTCGCACACCTTTAATCCTAAAGGAGCAGGATGAAATGGCCTCGAATCTCTGCTCCAAATCTGTGCTTCAAATTTACTTGAAATGTTTTATGATTAAGGGATCCAAAGTCTCATTCAGCACACTTTCTAAGGATTTCTTCTACTGAAGCAATTTGTAAATGTTGCGGGGTGTTAGAGGTATAGGCTGTAGCAAAACAAATAAATTGTGCCGTTAAACCCCAAGGAGCACGGAGCCAGAAGGTTCTCCTGGAAACATCTGATGGGAAGAGAAAGTTTCTCACTTCCTCCGGACGAACAGAGGCTGTTTCCTCGGACTGGGAAACCCTTAGCAACAGGGCTTTGCTCCTTCTTCTCAAAATGCTCAAGGGAGCAGAGCACTCACTTCGGGGTTCTTTTGTGTTGGACTCGTGTGGCTGAGTGAGCGAGTGTGGACAGGTCCCCAGACTCCGCCCTCTCTGGGTCACAGCCTCCTCAGGTTTGAGCTGAGAGGGTGGGACTAGAGCAGGAACTGGCAAACTTTTTCTGGGAAGGACCCACTAGTAAACAACTTAGGAAATGTGGGCCACATTTGGTCTGTAGCGTATTCTTTCTTGTCATTTTGCAACAGCTTTATTGAGATATAATTTGCATATCATACAGTTTCCCCATTTAACTATATAATTTAGTGATTTTTCTGTGGATTCACTGTTGTATAACCATCACGATCGTTCATTTTTTAACGTTTTGTTTGGTTTGGTTTTGGGGGCGCCTGGATGGCTCAGTCGGTTGAGCGTCTGACTCTTGATTTCGGCTCAGGTCATGATCTCATGATTCATGGGTTCGAGCCCCCCATCGGGCTCTGTGCTGACAGTGCATCACCTGCTTGGGATTCTCTCTCTATCCCCCTCTCTCTCTGCCCCTCTCCCACCTGCACGCGCACGCTCTCTCTCTCTCTCAAAATAAATAAACTTTAAAAAACTTTATTATTTTATTTAAATTCCATTTTAACATACAGTGTATTAGTTTCAGGTGTGTGATATAGTAATTCAACACTTGCATACATCACCCGGTGCTCATCACAAGTGCCCTCTCAATCCCCATCACCTATTTCACCCATCCCCCCACCCACCTCCCCTCTGGTAACTGTCAGTTTGTTCTCTATACTCAAGGGTCTGTTTCTTGGTTTGTCTCTCTTTTCTAAAGTTTTATCACCACCAAATATAACCAACCTGTACCCATGAGCAGTCACTCCCATTTCCCCCATCACCCCCAGCTCGAGGCAACCGCTAATCGACTTCCTATCTCTATATGTTTGCCTATAAGTGGAATCACAAAGCATGGAGTGTTTTGCAAATGGCTTCTGTCACTTAGCAGAGTGTTTCAAGGTTCATCTGTGCGTGGGATAGCGTGTGTTAGTACTTCATTCCTTTTTTTAATGTTTTGTTTATTTTCCAGAGAGAAGGAGAGAGCGTGAGCAGGGGAGGGGCGGAGAGAGGGGGACAGAGGATCTGGAGCGGGCTCTGCGCTGACAGCAGCGAGCCCCATGTGGGACTTGAACTCAGGAACCTTGAGAGTATGACCTGAGCTGCGGTCAGATGCTTAACCAACTGAGCCATTCAGACGCCCCAGTACTTCATTCCTTTTTATGACCAGATGCTACTCCGTTATATGGATAGAGCAGACTTTGTTATCCTTTCATCACTTGATGGACACGTGGGTTGTTCCCACCTTTGAACTATTATGAATAATGCTGCGGTGAACATCCGTGCACAAGGTTTGTGTAGACCTGTGTGCTCAATTCTAGTAAGCATATACCTAGGAGTAGAATCGCTGGGCCATATGGTAACTGCCAGATTCTTCTACAAATTCACGGCACCATTTGCCCATCCCACAGGCGACCTGTTAGAGTTCCAATTTTTCCACGTTCTCACCAACACTTGTTGTTACTTGCCTCTTTTTTTTGTTATAACCATCCTAATGAGTGAGGTACTATCTCACTTTGGTTTTGATTTGCATTTCCCTAATGAGTCATGATGTTGAGCATCTTTTCAGGTGCTTGTTGGACATTTATTTATCTTCTTTGGGGAAATGTCTATTCAAAAATCCTTTGCCCATTTTTTTTAAGAATTTTTCAAAATTTTGTTAAACATTTATTGATGAGAGAGAGAGAGAGAGAGAGAGAGAGAGAGAGGAAGGAGCAGAGAGAGAAGGAGACACAGAGTCTGAAGCAGGCTCCAGGCTCTGAGCTGCCAGCACAGAGCCCAACGTGGGACTCAAACTCACAAACCTTGAGATCACAACTTGAGCCAAAGTGGGATGCTTAACTGACTGAGCCACCCAGGCGCCCCTGCCCATTTTTAAATTGGGTTACTTGTGCTGACAGCTCAGAGCCTGCAGCCTGCTTCAGATTCTGTGTCTCCCTCTCTCTCTCTGCCCCTCCCCAACTCACACTCTGTCTCTGTCTCTGTCTCTGTCTCTCTCAAAAACTAATAAACATTAAAAAATATTAGTAAAATAAAAAATAAATTGGGTTACTTGTCTTCCTATTCTTGAGTTGTAAGTGGGTTCTTTTAATATATATTTTATTTATTTTTTTAATATATATTTTAGATGCAAATCCCTTCTCAGACATGATTTGCAAATATTTTATCCCATTCTTTGGGTTAAAAATTTTAAGGTTTATTTATTTATTTTGCATGAGAGAGAGCACGAGCAGGGAAGGGACAAAGAGATAGGGAGAGAGAGAATCCCAAGCGGGCTCTGCACTGTCAGCCCGGAATGCGATGCGGGGCTTGAACTCACCAACTGTGAGATCGTGATCTGAGCCGAAACCAAGCATTGGACACGTTACCTACTGAGCCAGCCAAGTGCCCCCTAAACATTTTTTTAAACGTAAAAACCGCCTGGTTGGTTCAGTCGTTGGAGCATGCGACTCTTGATCTTGGGGTTGTGAATTTGAGCCCCACACTGGGCATAGAGCCTACTTAAAAAAAAAAGTAAGTAGGTAAGAGTATGAGCTAAGGATTTTTCTTAGGAATAAAGGGAAAGGTAAGCAATCCAACGTAGTCCTTGTTAATCAAAAAAATTCTTCAGGGGCACCTGGGTGGTTCAGTCGGTTAAGCGTCCGACTTCAGCTCAGGTCATGATCTCGCGGTCCATGAGTTCGAACCCCGTGTCAGGCTCCGTGCTGACAGCTCAGAGCCTGGAACCTGCTTCAGGTTCTGTGTCTCCTTCTCTCTCTGCCCCTCCCCTGCTCATGCTCTCTCTCTGTCTCTCAATAATAAATAAACATTAAAAAAATTAAAAAAAAAAAACCTCTCCAAACTATACCTTGAGTTTAGCTTTCTCTCTGTGGATCATTCTGTAGATGTATCATCTTTGCCCAGAAACAAACCCTCACGTCTATAGTCGATTGATTTTTGATAAGGATGCCAAGAACATTGAATGGAGAAAGAATAGTCTATTCTACAAATGGTGCTGGGAAAACTGGGTTTGCACAAGCAAAAGAAAAAAGTTGCACCCTTACCTTACATCACATACAAAAAAGGTAAGTAGATCAAAGACCTAAATTTAAGAGCGAAAACTACAAAACTCTCATAAGAAATCACAGAGGAGGGGCACATAGGTGGCTCAGTCGGTTAAGCGTCCGATTCTTGGTTTTGGCTCAGGTTCATGATCTTGCGGGTTGCGAATTCAAGCCCCACTGCACTGACAGTGCAGAGCCTGCTGGGATTCTCTCTCTCTTCCTCTCTCTCTGCCCCTCCTGCATTCTCTCTCTCTCTCTCAAAAGAAATAAATACACTTTATTGGTGCAGCCACTCTGGAAAACCGTATGGAGTTTACTCAAAAAATTAAAAATAGAACTACACTATGACCCAGAAATTGCACTACTAGGTATTTATCCAAAGGATACAAAAATGCTGATACAAAGGGGCACGTGCACCCCAATGTTTATAGCAGCACTATCGACAATAGCCAAAGTATGGAAAGAGCCCAAATGTCCATCGACTGATGAATGAATGAAGATGTGGTATATATACACAATGGAATACTACTCAGTGATTAAAAAGAATGAAATCTTGCCATTTGCAACAACACGGATGGAACTAGAGTGTATGATGCTAAGCGAAATAAGTCCGTCAGAGAAAGACAAATACCATGATTTCACTCAAATGTGGAATTTGAGAAACACAACAGATGACCATAGGGGAAGGGAAGGAAAAATAAGATAAAAACAGAGAGGGAGGCAAACCATAAGAGACTCTTAAATATAGAGAACAAACTGAGGGTTTCTGTAGGGGAGGTGGGTGGGGGGGGATGGTTAAATGAGTCATGGCGTTAAGGAGGGCACTTGTTGGGATGAGCACTGGGTGTCATATGTAAGGATCACTGGGTTCTACTCCTGCAGCCAAGATTACAGTGTATGGTAACTAAGTTGAATTTAAATTGAAAAAAAAAGAAAAGAAAAGAAATCACAGAGGAAATATGCAGAATCTTGGATTTGGCAATAGGTTCTTCAAAATGACACCGAAATCACAAGCGGCAAAAGAAAGAAAATAAATAAATCGAACTTCACCAAAATTTAAAAGTTGTTGTGCATCAAAAGACACTATCAAGAGAGTGAAAAAACAACCCAGAGATGGGAAAAAAATATTTGTAAATCATGTATCTGATAAAGGTTAAACATCCAGAAGGAACTAAGAACTCCTATAACTCAAAAACAAAAAGAGACAAATATCCCAGTTAAAATGGGCAGAGGACCTGAATAGACATTTCTCCAAAGAAGATACACAAATGGCTTATGAATCCATGAAACAAGGCTCAACATCATGAGTCATCAGGGAAATGCAACCCAAAACCACAGGAGACACCACATCATACCCAGTAGGGTGGCTGTAATAAAAGGGGGGGAGATAATAAGTGTTGGCAAGGATGTGGAGAAATTGGAATCCTCAGATATTGCTGGTGGGAACGTCAATGGTGCGGCCTCTGTGGAAAATAGTTTGGTGTTTCCTCAAATGTTAAACATAGCCTTGCCGTATGATCCAACAATTCCACTGGTAGGTACATACCCCAAGGAACTCAAACAGGTGTAGGTACAGCCGTATACATAGCATCACTATTTGCAAAGGTGGAAACAACCCAAGGGGCCATCAGCAGGCGAGTAAACAAAATCCACACAAGGAACATTGTTCAGCCTTAAAAAGAAATGAAATTCTCTCTTTTTTTTTAATTTTTAAAATGTTTTTATTGTTGATTTATTTTGAGAGAGACAATGAGCAGGGGAGGGGCAGAGAAAGAGGGGGAGAGAATCCTAAGCACTGTCGGTGCGGAGCCCCACGTAGGGCTTGATCCCATGAGCCGTGAGATCATGACCTGAGCTGAAATCAAGAGTCAGACGCTCAACCAACTGAGCCACCCAGTCGCCATAGAAATGAAGTGCTTATATATGCTACAACTTTGGATGAACTTTGAAAACACTATGCTAAATGATATAAGCCAGACATGAAAGGCTTGTACGATTCTGCTTATATGAAATATCTAAGATGAGCAAATTCATAGAGACAGAAAGTAAATTAGGGTCACCAAGGTCTGGCAGGAGCAGGAGGATGAGGAGTTATTGCTTCATGGGTCCGGAGCTTCTGCTTTGGGTGATGAAATCTTTTGGAAATAATAGCAGTGTTAGTTGCACGCTATGTAATTAATGCTACTGCATTGTGTAAACTGTCAACGGTTGTGTTGTTTTTTAACACAAAAAAAGAGGAGCAAGAAGAAGTATTCTTTCTAATAATACCCGCATCGTAGTGAATTGTAATGGTGAAGACGACCTGAGGGGTTAATGAGCAAGTCCCTGGGTCAACTGGGTTAAGAATTTCCAAACAAAGAAAAAAGAGGAAGGTGGCCCTAATTATGAGGCGTCTCCATCAGGACAACAAGAATCCCATCCGGAAGGACAGAACAGAAGCCTCGTGGCTAGTCTGGGACCCCTACTGACCACCGGTCTGGAGGATGTGCTTCAAGTACCCCGAACACAGCCTGGGTCCTCCAAGTGCTCCCAGTCCCGTCTCTGGGCACCTTGCCCTCCGTTCTTTGGACAGAGGCGCGCTGCAAAGTTGAAAAGTTAACACTACCGTTAAGCCTGAACAAATGTGTGAGGCCAGGCCAGCAAAAGGTGGCCGAAGCTATCAGTAGTCATCTGGGGGACCCCCATTGCCTGATCTCGGGAGCCGCACAAGAAAGCTTTGGCAGGAGATACAGTAAGACAGCGGAACACCAAATTCCACGGCCACCAAAGAGGAGTCGGAACCACTGAGGACCCACGGGACAGAGAGAAGCCCCGGGCTTAGGGATCAAGATATGAGACTGGGTGGGGCTCAGAGTCCTATGCCACGTGTCCTAACCGTGAACCGCGTCTGTGTACTGGATAAGCCAGCGCCATTGCCGCTGGGTGTCTTGTGAACAAGTTCGGCACCTGGTTGCCGCTTGGGCCCTGGACCGTCCCATGGTCCAAGGTGGCCTGGACAAACCAGATCTACTGTATTCATTCTCATCTGTGTCTCAGACGAACACGTGTGGTTCCATCTGGCTCATGAGACCAAAGGAATCGGTGTCCTTATCTGTTCGTCTCCCGGACCCTCAGTTTCACCACTGGCCACGCCACCACTTAGCCACTGGCACAGGCCTGTTTGGGCTGTCCACATCCTGGGACTGGTTCTTGGAATGCCAGGGAGTGGAATGAACTTTGGCACAAAACTGACATACTCTCTAGGTCTTCTAATTGGAGTCTCGTGTTTGCAGAGCCAAATGCTTGCCTGGCTTCTTACCTTCTCCCCTGTCCCACCCTGCGGGCCTGAGGAACTAGCTGCCCCCATTTCCTTCTCCTTTTCGGTTTCCAGGAAGGGTTCCTGTCTGCCCGCCTGCTCTCAGTCTCTCTGCTTACTCTCGCCACCAGGCTTGTGTGGTCCCTGCTCTGGGCCCTCTGGGCTTTGCTCCCCTGCTTTATTTATACATATTGCCCTGGGTGTCTTTCCTCTAAGTTCGTCCACCTGCTTCAGAACATTGGTTCCGGTTTCCTCTCTCCCAACCCATTCAATGATCAGCGGTTGCCTAGACCCCTAGCTCTGATCCACGATACCTTCTTATTCCTAGTGGTAATGAAACCAAGCTGGAAGCTCAGCCCTCTTAAATGGAAAATAGATCTCTTAAAGGCTCTTCCAAGAAGCCTAAAATTATAAAGTGATGACGAACATCCCAAGAACACATTTTACCCCCAGTTACTTCTGGAGCTAAACACGGAAGGAAAACATTCACTGGCAACAACAATAGTTTACCTAACAGACAAATTCAACCCATGCTTCCCATGCTTATGGGACTCCTGTGAAGCTAGGCACCCCACCCCACCCCCCAAATAGTTGAATTCATTTGAGATTTGGTGTTTCAAAATTTAGAGTTGAAGTAGTCATTGTGGAAAAACCAGAGCTTTGTTGGGTTTCCTTATGCTTATTTTTAGTTTAATATTGTTTTTAGTTCATGAACATATGTCATCAGACATCATAGTTTCCTCCACACCTAGGGTCTCCAAAGGTTTTTACGAGACCCCGGATGGCCCCTTTGTTACAGAGTTCTGTGGATTCCCCATAGCCCCTTTGGGAGTTATGTAGGCAACAGGAACAAGCGAGAGAAATGATTGAGTTCAGAAATGGGTGAGGTCCAGGTTGGGATATTTGCTTGAGGCCTCCTCTTGGGTGCAGAGGCTGAATAATTGAAATTCAAAGCTAAAGCAAGGCTAAGACTAACAGACACCCAGGTTCAGGTTTCAGCGAGTCACAGAAAGGCAACTTAAGTTCAAAGAACAGACATTTGGCTGTATTTTTTTTTTCTTTTTATAAAGCGCTCTTATGAAAAGAAAGTTAATTTCTGTGACTCATAAACAGAAGATCTCCAAAGCTCCATAAGGTTTCTATGCAATTATGTCAGAATGACTTGATGGGAAAATAAATAATTCCATGCTTCCTACAAGTGTATCCATGTACACAATGTGCTCTTCATAAAAGCAGGGCTAAGGAAAGAAAGGGCTTGTCAAAGAAAGAAGGGGGCTTATCCTGGTGAATAACTGGAGCATCTTCATGTGCACCAAGGCACCCATACTTGACTTTGTCTGTGATCGGCTGCTAGCCACACGGCGAGAGCATTTGTGGGAAGCAGCAGCTCGTTCTCCAAGCCACACGTAGGTACCAAGTTGGGCTGCTACGAAACTTACGGAGGTAAGCCATCTGGAGATTTCCAGGTCTGGAAAAACCAGTGACCCTCTGCCTCAGGAATAGCTGAGTACAGGGAGTGCCCTCTGAGACCTCATAGCGCAATGCTAGAAAACACAAAATCAGAAAAGAAGACTCGGGCAAATGTCCAAGAAAGACTCTAATATTTACACACTATGTTACTTGATTGCCACATGTTGCCACAGCATCACAGGAAAACAATCCTTTCTGCAAACAGGAGAAATGTTACCTCCAAAGAAGATGTTAATCGTACATAAAGGTTCAAAGAACGCACTCATTGCAATATCCCCGGCGCCTATTCTTACAAATTGTTTCTGAAGGTGATGCCAATAGCCAGTGACCCTGACGAAGCTCTAGGTTGACTGCAGCCGCCCTCCACCCAGCTTTGGAGTCCAGCCTGCTCCTTGTCTCCTAGGGCTTTCCTTCAGGGCTTCCTAAAGGAGAAGTACATATGAAGGGGGCCCAGATTTGGGGAACTCTGAGAAGCCAAAGCAGCACAGGGAGAGTATGACCTGAGGAAGACACAGAGACCACGACAGGCCAAGGGGACAGCAAAGGAAGGAGAAAGCTCCACTTCACCCAGTAAGGACGGATCCTCTTATCTAGGTCCAGGTCTGGCCCTGAGAACAGAAGTGAAGGAGGAGAGACCCAAGCTCACCAGGGCCCCGCCTCCGCGTAGTTGTCTGGGCCCCTCCCCTTGGCCGATCAAAGGCCCACTCAGTCCTCTCCTCTAAGTTCCAAGCTCATATATCCAACTGGCTACTTAACTTTTCCACCTCGATGTCAGATGAGTTTCTCAAACTTAACATGCCAGACCCAAAGGTCTTGATCTATGTCTATCTCCTTCTTCAAACGTGCCCATAGTCTGCTCACCTCTCTGAATGCAACTCTGTTCTGCATGGATCAAAGACCTGGGCATCATTCTTGACTCCTCATTTTCTTTCAAACCCCATGTCCAATCCAGCAGCAAATACTGTTGGCTCCATCTTCAAACTGTCTCTGGCGTCTGATCACTTGTGATCTCTGCCACCTCTACCACCCTGGCCTAAGCTACCCTCATCCCTGTCCTGGATTATGGAAATAGCCCCCGCCATGCTTCTACCTTTATTCTCCCGAGATTGTATTTTTAAGTAACCTCTACACCCAACATGGGGCTCAAACCCATGACCCCAAGACCAAGAGTCGCACGCTCTACCAAATGAGCCAGTCAGGCACCTCTCCTATACCCCATTCTAAATACGGAGGCCGGACGAAACCACTTAAATTGTACTTAGACCATGTTACTCCTGTTCAGCACCCTGCCGTGGTCCCCCATTCCATTCAGAGTCAAAGCCAAAGTCCTAACCATGGTCCACGAGGCTCCGCATGATCTGGCCTCCCGTCGTGCCTTCTTACACTGCTCCCCCTCACGCACTCTGCTCCAGCCACAACTTCCATATTGTTCCTTGAGAATGCCCAGCACACTCTTGTTTTAGAGCCTTTGCTAAGACTGTTTCCACTTTCTGGAATTCTCTCCCCCACCCGAATTCTGTATGGCTTGCTCCTCTCCTCCTTCAGTTCTCCATTGAAATGGTACCTTATTTAAATGACTCCCTGGCCCCCCTATGTAAATTTCCAACTCTTTTCCCAAGGCTCTCTTTCCCTTTCCCCTGCTCTGGTTTTCTCCATAGTGATTACCATTTATCATTTAGTTAGTTTACCTTCTGTTCCTCTAGTGTATTTGGGTCTTGAGATGGGGAAAGTTAGACTTCCTTCTCTGCAGGAGGTAGGGGAGGGAAACCTACCCTTTTCTCCAGAAATATTCCTCAGTGTCAGAGGTCTACTGGTGCCTCCTTGCAAAGCCAGATCGGGCAAGAAATTTGGGGTCGGGTGAGGGTTGGCCCCACTATTCAGGACAGATCACAACTGAGATGGACAACTTCTGGGCTCCCATTCGTGGGGTTCAGCAGTTTGGGTGGGCCAGTTCTGGACTCCAGTACTACTGGCCCACCCCCCAGTAGTCAACCCCTTTGTTGCCTATTGCCACGTGTCTGTAAGTTCTACTGGAGAAGGGTCCTTCTCTGTTCTGTTCACTGCTATTTTCCCAGCACTCGTATCGGTGCTTAGAACATAGTAGGTGCTCAACCAATATTTGTGCGATGAATGAACCCGTGAAATGACCAACCATACCAGGGTGAACTTGCCCCGCCCGCATCTTAATCACAACGCTTTCTACATTTTTCTCTCTCGACCTATTGGTTCTCCCTGGCTTGGCTTTCTCATTTCTTTTTTGTGTTCTGCCTCATGCTATACTTTTTTCATGTCTCCTCCCTATTCCCAGTCCCCAACCCAAGCCCTGCCTTGACAAGGGCCCTTGTATCTTGCTTGCGACAGTGCCTACTGTGTGCCAGGTGCCGTACTAAGTGCGTTACACGCATTTTATTTAATCCATAGAGCAACACACGGATGATATCCCCAGACAAAGGCAACTACCCTCCACGTGCCCTCAGATCAGGCCTTCTCCCACAGACCAAGGAAGGGGATGCTTTTTTTTTTTTTTTTTAATTTTTTTTTTCAACGTTTATTTATTTTTTGGGACAGAGAGAGACAGAACATGAACGGGGGAGGGGCAGAGAGAGAGGGAGACACAGAATCAGAAACAGGCTCCAGGCTCTGAGCCATCAGCCCAGAGCCTGACGCGGGGCTCGAACTCACGGACCGCGAGATCGTGACCTGGCTGAAGTCGGACGCTTAACCGACTGTGCCACCCAGGCGCCCCGGGGATGCTTTTTCTGACCTTTGCACCGAATGTTGGGCTAGCTGACTGTCCTACCTTGGCCTTGCCTCCCACAGCCCCACTCAAGTGCCTTCACAAGAAACTTCCCAGAGTCTGACTCACCCCATTCATTGTAAGGCCCAAATTCTGACTTTCCAGGATGCCTCACACTGAGCACACCTCAGAGATGACCCACAGAAGGACCTCAGGCCCGGATTTCAGCCATCAGTTGTAGCTAACTCTCCCAGAACCTCAATTCTCATCTTGTCCCCTGACAGTCCAGCCCGAGGGACCCACATCACTGTGTAGCACATTCTCTGTATATTTTGTCTCTAACCAAAGATTCAAAAATCTTTGCCTGGGAATGGAGTGGAAAGCATTTTTGGAAATATTCAAAACATGCCTCTCTGTTCCTCAATGAGAACCAAAGCCGAAGATGTGACGTTTATAGGACATGTCAGTGGAAAAGATTACTTTTCTTAAAATACATTTGTTAAATGATAGGTAAAACAGCAAACGGATGGGAACCTACAACTGGGAGACATCACAGGAAGGGGGAAATATGATTTTTATTATAAACATATGCATTTTATTATTTCTCCCAGTGAGGATCAGGATTGAGAATCTGCAGCTGTGAAAGGGCAGGGAGAGAGCCGTATTTTTAGACCTGTCACTTTAAAATATACCTTCTTCTGCTTTGCTGCAGCCTTTCTCTAAACAAGGCGCTCTTGGAGCCTGAGCACAGGCGAAGATGAATATACATGGGAAACAAATGCGTAGCCCCCCTCGCCCTCCCAAACAGGGGCCGCACTAGGGCTTGGCTTGGCCCCACCTCAACCCAGGACCGGCTCCTTCCCTGGGCTCAGGCCTTTGGGCCGCTGTGCTTCCCATCTTGAACCGTGGAAAGCACCAGTGACTCCCCTCTTTAGTCCTACTGGGTTCTTTCCCCAGAAGTCTCTTCTGATAAGTACAAGCAAGAGGCTACTGCTTAGTGGGGCCACCTATGTGCTATGCACACATTTCCTTTCATCCGTACCAATTCCCCATGAGGCAAGCACAGGGATTGGCCCAGTTTACAAGAGGAGACGAGGTGAGGTTTCTTACTCTGGGTTACGTGGCTTGTAAGTGGTCAAGGGGGGATTTGAACCCGGGTGCGTCTGGCTCCAAAGCCCTAGCCTGTGCCATAGGCTGTGCTGTGGCTCCATGTGGCCAGCCCCCGGCCTAGGCTAGGGGCTAGCCGCCTCAGGTCCACACTGCTGTGATTCCACCCCCCCCCCCCCCCCGACCGCTCCAACTCCCGCACAGGGAGCCACGGTCAATGCCACAAATGCTTCTTTCTCCACCTCCCTGCCTCTCTACGGCCTTGTGAATTGCCTGTGAATCGTATTCCAAATCCCTCATTGTGGCACTGAACACCCGCCCCAGCCCACCTTTATCTCCAACTTTTCTCCCACAATGACCCGCCCTCACCCCATCCTCACTGCCCTCCCCCCCCACCCCCACCCCCCCACTGGCCACTCTCATCCCTGCCTCAGCATCTTTGCTTGTGCTGTAACCCTCTACCTGAAATGCCTTTCACCTGTTTGACTCTTTCCCAAACCTCCACCCATGACTCCACAAGGAAGCGAGCCCTCTCCCACCGTCAGAGCCACTGCTTGGGTCTCGTGCTCTGTCACAACATCTTCAAATCATCTTGCGTGTCCCTCTTCTGCCCGCAACGAGCTGATGTGCTCCTTCTCCCCTGGTACCTGGCACGTTATTGGCCACAGAAGAGGTGCCCAGTAGTTTCTGGCCTGTTTTGACTTGATTCTATAAAGAACCCTGCTAGTGGGGTTTCCCCAAAGCAGCGGGCTTATGGGAAGGGATGTGACTCGCGTGGAGGCAAGCAATTTGTTGACAGGAGTGCTAAGACCTCAGCGACAGTCAGAGCTGGCTGTTCGGGGAGCTGAAAGCCCTGGCTCAGGCCTTTCAACTAAGTGATTTGGTCTGTTTGTGTCAAGTTAAGCAGTCCCTTCTTCCATGTGGCATCCAGAACCAAAGGCCTGGCACAAGTGGGAGTGACAGGCACTTGATTACTGACATGTCATTGCCTACATGGGACTGCTGTGCCGACAAGAAGATGAGTTCTCCAGCCGCTTTGCAAATGACTGAATTATGGGTTTACTCAATCCTTCATGCTGCCAGGCTCAACATTTTCGTTTACTCCTCTTGTTACCCTTGGCATGGTTTCCACACTGGGGAAGGCAGAGTTCTCCCAGGCTCGCGTCTCCCCAGGGACTCCAAAAAACTACCTTGCTGTAAACTTCGGCTCTTCCTTGGCTTCTAGGAATCTCTACCCCCACCCCTGCCCACCTGCCCAGGCCGCTGTCGGGGTCTCAGGCCTGCGAAGAGCATTGGAGTCCGCGTCCACATCTCGGTCCTTGTTTTCAAACCATTTCCGAGTGAAATATCGTCACTGGGGGAAACAAGTCTGTCAGGAAGTCATTTCAGGCAAAAATCAAATCCACAGCACTCCACACAAATAACAGCCTGCAAAGCCCTTCAGTGGGACTCCAAGAGCTGCCATTTGGAAGGGAGGTCAGGAAGTAGAGCATAAACATCTGCTGTTCTAAAAGGCTGTCCTGGGGGCTGTGTGCAGATGTGAGAAGCCATGGGCTCCGTGGCCTGGCCTCTGAGTACCTTCTCTTTATTTAATTTTTTTTTTTTCACGACTGAGTTTTGGCCACCAGGGCACTGAGTCACCCAGACCTCAATTAACACTGGAAATGCTACTCAAACAGATTGACTATTTATCAGGGTGATGAGGCATTTTCACTGACTACTTCGAGTATTTATTTTTTAATTAGCCAAAGTGCTAATTTGCTTAGCATTTCTTGGCATAATTGGTGCTGAGAGGTCTTTGAATCTTCAGATGGTCCCTTTTGTCACTCACTTTCCAATTCACGCTGGCTCCTTGGGCATTTTGCAGAAATGGATTAACTCAGGATAGTCCGACACCTTTGTTTCCTGAAACCAGTGTGAAAACAAGCACTTTGACTCCTGGAGTGTCTCAAAAAGATGATGTTAACAATAGTAGACTCTTCTCAAGACACCTTTTGCTGAAAGAGCACAGCGTGTTTCACGAATGTTAACTACTTAAATCTCCCCACACACCTGCATCCTGAATAAGAGCCATCCAGATAGCTCTCCCTGGATGAAATGTAGTCCCATCTAGAGTAAAATTCCCATGCGGAAGCTATAATTGCCGGAGTTGCAAGTTGACGGACAGTTTTTGGTTAACATCCAGAAATTTGCTAACACTGAAATGAGATCTTCATTGGAGATCCCACTGGATCAAGATCTCCCCTTTCCCCCCATCTAATTGGAAAGATGATGCGTCTAGGCCTGTGTTCTTCAAGTGCAACCTATGGTCTATAAGGTGCCTTCACTTTTCCAGTGGCTGACTTAAAATGCAAGAACACGATGTGCTGACGGCTGGGTGAAGATTCTAGCCAGAGCAAAAAGCAAATGGAAGGTAGAGGCAAAGGCTGAATGAATTCATCCTGGCGTGACTGCTAAAAATTCCCCAGATGTTAACTGAAAGAATTAGGACTTCGGCGACACCACTGCTGCCACCAGCCTGGACAAAAAGGGATGTGGCCGGATCCCAAGACCTAAAGCAAAGTAAGGGAATCTAGCCACCTGGTATAAGAAGGAAGCTGTGGGACGCTTGTCTGCCTCAGTCAGTAGAACATGCAACTCTTGATCTCGGGGTCGTGAGTCCGAGCCCCACATTGGGGGTAGAGTTTACTTAATTAAAAACAAAAGAAAAAAAGATGTGACCACAGCAGGGACAGATAATAAACCTAGCTGACGGTGGCCACAGCTGACATGGCCTCACTTCCTCTTTTTATCATTCAGTTAATGATACATTAAGAATTCTTCCAGGGGTGCCTGGCTGGCTCGGTCGGTGGAACATGCAACTCCTGACTGGGGGTAGAGATGACTTAAAAAAATCAAATCTTCAAAAAAGAAAAGTTCCCCCAGCCTGCCTTACTCCCCACCTAAAGGTACTTGCCATGACACCTCTTCTACGGAATGGTTAATCTCAAGAACTTCAACATGAAGTGGAGTCCTAGGATGTTGGCTCCCAGGGAGTGATTTACTTATTTGTTTTTACCATGGCTCTCCCTCCACTGGGGAATCTTGACTTACTTGGCGGCCGACCTTAGTAGAAACTTCAATGCTACTCTGCAATCTTATTTTTGCCCTTAGTCATCGGCCCCTCCCATTCGCCACAATGACGGATCCAAGACTTACCACTCTTCAGATCGCCAGCCCTGACTCTGCTTCCCTGACTCTTAACAGGATGCCTTGCAGATGTCCTTACAGGGATACATGTCATCAAATATGAACTTTCTACTTCCTTCCTCTGTCTTCAGATTTATGTATTCTTATGTACATGTTTCCAAACCTATCCTTTCTTCATCTCTCTCCAGTGTCAGCAAGGGGTGTCCCACCTCATCTCCAGTGTCTTGATGTCAATCTCTGCCCACTCCGGAGTCCTTGATAATGGCTCATCATGTCTACTTTCTGTGTCTTCAAACTTTCCCTCTCTGCTTACTTCCCCCCCAACCCAAAATTATGCTTAAGTCTCAATTTGAGGGAGTCATCTTCTTTCTCTTGCCTTTTATCTTTTTAAAAAAATTTTATTTTATTTTGGAGAGAGAGAGAGAGAGAGAGAGAGAGAGAGAGAGAGAGAGAGAGAGAACCCCAAGCAGGCTCCTCGCTCAGTGTGCAGCCCGATGTGGGGCTCGATCCTTCAACCCTGGGATCACAACCTGATGTGAAATCAAGAATAAGATGCTCAACTGACTGAGCCACCCAGGCGCCCCCTACTTGCCTTTTAAATGTGGGATTCCACAGGGTTCTGTCCTAAGCATGCTCACAATCTCCTTATCGATGCCATGCGCTCCCATTGTTCAAATACCTCCAAAATGCCAAATATCCCTCCAATAATATCCACAGCGCTTTCCCCTCATTTTCTTATGAGCTCTAGGCCCATATTTCCAAATGCCTAATGATGATAGATAGCTCCACCTACATATCCCATAGGCCTTTCCAACTTAGCGTGTCCAAAGCGAGGACATGTTTCCTACCTCCAGTTCTCAACTGAGAGCAGCAACCAGACACGTGGATCCAAAACCTGGAAGTCACCGTTGATAACTCCCTGATTTTGCACATTACATTGGATGTTTACCTGTCCATCCTACTGCCTTAAGATCACTGCGTGGTCATTCGATTCTCTCTCTCCATATTCTAGTAATCATTTAGGCAGGTCATGTCGATTCTACCTGCTTAACAATTCCAGTGGCTTTGTTCTTTATTCACCTCCCAATGGCACGATTTTATTTTTTTAAGTAGGCTCTGCACCCAACGTGGGACTCAAGCTCACAACCTCGAGACCCACAGTCACATGCTCTACCCACTGAGCCAGCCAGGTGCCCCTGCACTACTTGATAGCCACCTAACTGGTCTTCTTGCTTCCTCTAGGCCCCTCCAACCTGTGCCCCATACTGTAGAGAGAGCACACTAGTACTTCTGCTGAACTAACCTGGCACACTGTCTTCCCTCTCCTGTAATTCAATACTCAGAATAGCACATATCGTATGTCGTAATTACCTGTTTTTCTGTCAGTGAGTCTCCCAGTGGATTCAGAGCTGCTTGAGAGTGGGCCCACTCTTTGATTTGACGCACGCATGTGATTCTGTTTAGTTGCATCTAGTAAAAGACACTGTCTCCATACCTACCAGAATGGCTAATCTTTTAAAAAAAGGCAGGCAATACCAGGTGTTGGAACAACTGGAACGCTCTTACGTTGCTAGGCAGAGTGTAAATTGGGACCGACACATTGGAAAGCTCTGTGGCCCTGTCACAGATAGGTAGATGGATGGAGATAGATCTATATCCTGTGAACAAGCAAAACTCACTTTTAGGTCTATTCCCAACATGAACGTATATATGGGTGTACCAAGAAAACATATAGAGCATTCATACAGCACTGTTTATAGTAGTTCCCAGATGGAAACAACACAAACGTCCGTTAACAGTAAATTGCATACTATACGGCATTGAGAGGGAAAAAACTATTTCTATTAAGAAAGCGTAGCTAAATCTCACAAGTACGATGCTGAGCGAAAGGAGCCAGACAAAAGAACGCATACGACAGAATTCCGTGCGTACAAAGTCAACAGACAGGCAAGATCCATCTATGGCATTACTTGTCAGGTTAGTGACTCTCCTTGGAGGGGCACAAAGATGGGGAGGGGACATTGGGGGCTTCTGCGGTGCTGTAACGCTCTGTTTCTTGGTCTGGGTAATAGCTACATGGTTGTGTTCAGACCGAAACTTCATCAAGCTGACACCATTACTGCGCTTTTTATGCGTATACTATACCTCCTTGAAAAGTTTGCTTAAAAATGCATATCTTTCTGGGGCGCCCGGGTGGCGCAGTCGGTTGGGCGTCCGACTTCAGCCAGGTCACGATCTCGCGGTCCGGGAGTTCGAGCCCCGCGTCGGGCTCTGGGCTGATGGCTCGGAGCCTGGAGCCTGTTTCCGATTCTGTGTCTCCCTCTCTCTCTGCCCCTCCCCCGTTCATGCTCTGTCTCTCTCTGTCCCAAAAGTAAATAGACGTTGAAAAAAAATTTTTTTTAAAAATGCCTATCTTTTTTAACGTTTACTTATTTTGAGAGAGAGCGAGCGAGCAGGGTAGGGGCAGACAGAAAGAGAGAGAGAATCCCAAGCAGGCTCCGTGCTCAGCACACAGCCCAATGCGGGGCTTGATCCCACGAATCACGAGAGCCAAATCTGAGCCCAAATCAACAGTTGGACACTTAGCTGACTGAGCCACCAAGGCTCCCCCCCCACCAAAATGCATATCTTGAACAACATTAACCATCTTTTCAACTTTTAAGAGTTCTTCTGGCTTTGAAAATTTTAAGGCGTTCCACGTTCAAGTTGTCTCTTGAAAGCCTCTCCTCCATTTCAAGTACCGCTTTCATTTCCTGCATGGCCTATTTCTGTTCTCCAGATGGGTCTCTCTGCCCTTCGCCTGTCTCTTTCTCTGCAACCTCAGTTCGTTCTCTCTCCTAACGCCCACATCTGCTCACACCCTACTCCTCCACTCAAAATCCTTTAGTGGATCCTCTTCGTGGAACAAAAGCCACCCAAACACAGCCACTGATGGAAGACGGAGGTCTGAGTGAGGACACTGCAACTGGGTGACCTAGGGGTGGTGTCCCGAACAAAAATATGAAAGGCAAGAAGACGATGTGATCCTGGAGGGGGGGGATGAGCTCAGATTAGAACGTACTGAGTTTGAAGTTAGTGGCTAACAACTGAAGATCTAAAGATCTAATCAAAGATTCAACATACTGGAAAAAGCTGGGTAAGTAGGGAAGAGTAGCGAATAAAGGGGTGCCTGGGTGGCTCAGTAGGTTGAGCATCCAGCTCCTGATCTCAGCTGAGGTCCTGATCTCAGGGTCGTGAGTTCAAGCCTCGTGTTGGTCTCTGTGTTGGGCTCCACATTGGGCATGAAGCCTACTTTAAAAGAGAGAGAGAGAAAAAAAAGAGTAGTGAATAAATATCTCAGGTCAAACCTATACAAAAGGAGACTGACTGTAAAGAAGAAGGGGCGACTTCTCATCAGGTAATTTGACTCCGAAGGAAGTTATCCCCTGCTATAGTTGAAGACACCTGAAAACTCAAATCAGCGCGTCAGATAATAGCCATTCTCCCCTAATTCGGTGCCTACTCTTCACCTCTTCCATGTACAGTCAGCACAGGTCAGGAGGTGCAGTTGGAAGGGCCACCCAGAAGCTGCAGTGACTGCCACTGTCCTGTAGAGCTATCTGGGTGGCCTGCCTAAGCCCCCCACAGACTCCAGGGCTGGGACTTCCTCTCATCAGAGTCGCTAATAGCCAGGAGTTCGCAGAAGAAACCACAGCCCCTTCTCAAATCCTCAGCTCCTCCCCAGGTATTTGGGGCTGAAAAAAAGACACTGTTCCCTCTATTATAGCAGCAAGGGCAGGTGCTGAGGCCCTTCTGTGGCCCTTACCCTCAAAGGTACCACCTCTCAGCACCACCCCTTTTAGATCAAAACTCTCATGTTTCAGTCTGTCTTTAGTAAGTTCACCAACCCTTTATTCTTAAGCCCAGAAGAACTCTTTTTTGGTGTTTATTATATATGGCCAAATGGGGTTGGAGGGAAAGCAGCGCATCATACATCTATGGTACGTTCTTGTTTTAGTTATAAGAAATACATTTACTTCTTGGGGTGCCTGGCTGGCTCAGTCAGTGGAGTGTGTGACTCTTAATCTCAGAGTCATGAGTTCAAGCCCCACACTGGCTATAGAGATTACTTTAAAGGAAATAAAAATTTAAAAAAAAGGAATATATATATATATATATATATATATATATATATATGTGCTTATATAAACACATTTGGATATATATACATGAAAAATATATATGAAAAAATAGAAGGAAATATACCAACATGGTAATAGTGTCTTTTATTTATTTATTTTAAGTTTATTTATTTTGACAGAGAAAGAGAGACAGAGACAGAGCACAAGGGAGGGACAGAGACACAGGGAGAGAGAGAATCCCAAGCAGGTTCTGCACTGTCAGCTCAGAGCCCGACCTGGGGCTTGAACTCACGAACTGTGAGATCATGACCTGAGCCAAAGTTGAGCCAGATGTTTAACTGACTGAGCTGCCCAGGTGCCCCAGTAGTGTCTTTTAAAAATGAAATTATGGGTAGTTTTATTTTCTTCTTTGTGTTTCCCTATGTCATATATTTTTTTGTCATATCATATTTTACGTTTATTAATTTTGAGAGAAAAAGAGCACAGGCAGGGGAGGGGCAGAGAGAGAGAGGGAGAGAGAGAATCCCAAGCAGCCTCAGCGCTGTCAGCACAGAGCCCAATGTGGGGCTTGAACTCACGAACCATGAGACCATGACTTGAGCCGAAATCAAGAGTCAGGTGCTTAAACAAGTGATCCACCCAGGCGCCCCTGTCATATCATTTTTTAATGCACATATATTATTTTTTAACAAGGGGTAAATACTCCAATGTCTTTACTGATTCAAAAATTAAAAAGCATTTCCACTTCCAGTATTGTGGAATAAGCCAGTAACTGCACAACCTCCCTAAAGATAGCAACTACAAACTATGAAAAAAAAAAAAAAACAGAAAAAAGAAAAGAAAACAAAAA
Organism: Acinonyx jubatus; assembly: GCF_027475565.1. NCBI lineage: Eukaryota > Metazoa > Chordata > Mammalia > Carnivora > Felidae > Acinonyx > Acinonyx jubatus. The sequence continues at coordinate 107,128,243 of NC_069389.1, read as the reverse complement.
AAGAAAGAAAGAAACCTGGAGATTCTGGAGAGTAAAAAACAACACAAAGCAAAAAAACAAAAACAGGCAGATTTTGGATGGGAGCTGAAATGGGGAAGAAAGGACTGGCATGGGGGTGAGTTTCCAATTTTACAGCTTATAGCCTGAGCCCAGATTACTGTTGTAGCATGGCACAAGACAGCTAAAACTCCAACAGGAAACCTTCCACCTTTCTGGCCTCAAGAACCACATGTCAGAACCCAGGGTAACAACAGCCGCTTGAAAACGCCAGGGGAATCCTGGAAAGGAGAGAGGCAGGACAGGAAAGCCCCATATTCTGTGCATAAACGGAGCCAAGGTCTCTGGCGGACCCCAGGACCCTTGAATCATGCATGCCTGGGGCAGACTCAAATCACATGCCAACTAGGGCCAAAAGATTTGAACCAATCATTGAGCTGATGTCTTCTGTAGGTGAGCTAGAGTTTGCAGTCTGAGCCTAACAAAGTTAATTGCTTGCCAAAACAAAAAACATCGACACTTTTTGGAGGAATATACTAGAATCCAGAGTCTCTACAACCTCACAATTACAATGCCTAGTATACCATCAGAATTATCAAATATAGAAAAACAAAACAAAAACAAAAATAGGAAAACGTGACCCACCCATTCGCAAGACAAAAGACAATCAGTAGTTGAGGTCAACACTGAGATGACTCAGAAGTTGGGATTGTCAGGCAAGGACTTTGAAGGAGGTGTTATAACTATGGTCAATGAGTTGAAGGAAACTATGCTTGTAATGAATGTGAAAAAGAAGGAAGTCTCAACAAAGGAAATAGAAACCATACAAAAATGAACAAAGTTCTAAAACCAAAAAATGTAATGTTTGGGGGAAAAAATCGGAATGGACTCAAGAGCAGAATGGAAAAGACAGAGAAAAAGTCAGTGAACGTGAAGAGAGATCAGTAGAAATTCTCCAAATTAGAAAAGAGGAAGGGGTGCCTGGCTAGCTCAGTAGGAAGAGTGCACAAGCCCTGATCTTGGGGTCATGAGTTCAAGCCCCACATGGGGGGTAGAGATTACTTAAATAAATTTTTTTTTAAGAAACTTAAAAAAATAAAGAAGAGAAAGTACGAAGATCAGAAAACAAAATGACCATGGGGCACCTGGCTGGCTCAGTCGGGAGACTCTTGATCCTGGGGTTGTGAGTTTGAGCCCCACTTTGGGGGCTTTAAGAGATTACTTAAAAGTAAAACCTTTAAAAAGAAAAAAAAGAAAAAAGAAAGGAAAATGACCAGAGCTGCAGAGATCTGTGAGACAATATCAAAAAATCTAACATAGAGGTAATCATCCCAGAAAGAGAGAAGGGGGGGGGGAATTAATAATGGCAAAAACACCCCAAAATTTGGTGAACACCAAACAAGATAAATATGAAGAAAACCGCGCCTGATACATCATAATCACGTGGATGAAAGCCAAGGATAAAAAGGAAATCTTGCATGTAGCCAGAGATAAACAAAATGTCACATATAAGGGAATGATCATTCAAATGGCCATGGTCTTCCTACCAGAACCATGAAGGACGAAGACAGTTGGAACATCTCTAAAGTGCTGAAAGAAAAACTGTCAACACAGAATTCTATAAACAGTAAAGGATTCTTCAAGAGTGAAGATGATGGGCGCCTGGCCAGCTCAGTCGGTAGAGCATATGACTCTTGATCTCGGAGTTGCATGTTTGAGCCCCATGATGGGTGTACTTAAAATTTTTTTAATTTTTAAATTAAAAAAAATTTAATGCTTATTTATTTTGAGAGAGAGAGACAGAGACAGAGACAGAGAGACAGAGCACAAGCAGGGGAGGGGCAGAGAGAGGGAGACACAAAACCCGAAGCAGGCTCCAGACTCAGCTGTCAGCACAGAGCCCGAGGCGGGGCTCGAACCCACCAACCATGAGATCATGACCTGAGCTGAAGTTGGATGCTTAATAAACTGAGCCACCCAGGTGCCCCAAAATAAATTTTTTTAAAAAGTGAAGATAAATTAAAGACATTTTGGATAAAAGAACTCTAAGATAGCTGGTTGTTAGTAGACCTGCATTATAGGAAATAAGAGGTTCTTTAGACAGACGGGAGATAAGATCAGAAATTTAGGAAAGAATGAAGAACATAAACAATAACACCCAAATACGAGCTCAGTGATCAGAAAAGTGTTTATTTGGTCAAATGTCTAGATATAAAACCCTGAAAGGGGCTTAAGGGCTTATAAAAGATATCAAAAGAATTTACAGGAATTTACAGAAAAGACAGGACTCCCACAATATCAGTAAAGCCACAACCAATTTCCTACTATTAAAGATATGGTTAGTCTCCCTCTTCTTCACTGGAAGTATGTGGAAGCTTTAACCCGTGTGGCTGCAGGAGGTGTGTCAGAGCTGGTCCAAAATGGATCATGTCATGTATGTCTCAAGGAGGTCTTTGCTTCATGATGACTGGTCTGTACTGGGATGTGACTTCTTGCTTCAGGGCTATTTTTTTTTTAATTTTTTTTTTAACGTTTATTTATTTTTGAGACAGAGAGAGACAGAGCATGAACGGGGGAGGGGCAGAGAGAGAGGGAGACACAGAATCGGAAGCAGGCTCCAGGCTCTGAGCCTGAGCCTCTGTCAGCCCAGAGCCCGACGCGGGGCTCGAACTCACAGACTCACGGACCGTGAGATCGTGACCTGAGCTGAAGTCGGACGCTTAACCGACTGAGCCACCCAAGCGCCCCTCAGGGCTATTGTTTAACTAAATATTTTCCTTTTCTACTTGTCCGTAGGGGATACACATGCACTGCTGGGTACCTGTAAACTTCCGGATATATCTACAAGTGTGATTTACATATAGAGCTCCAATTAAGCATGTTTGTTAAATTTTATTGACTTCAAAATAAAAATTATCATGAAATAGTATTTGAAAACAATTATAAAGAGAGTTTTCTTTTTTTAATGTTTTTGAGAGACAGAGAGAGCAGGGGACGGGCCGGGGGGCGGGGGGGGGGGGGGGGGGGAGACGGAGATTCCTAAGCAGGCTCTGCCCTGTTAGTGCAGAGCCCAACACGGGGCTCGAACTCATGAACCATGAGATCATGACCTGAGCTGAAATCAAGGGTCCAACGCGTAACCAACCGAGCACCCCTTGAACGAAAATTTCAAAGGTTCTCTGGGAATCTTTCTCCTTCTCACTTCACAAAGGGATGGGCCAGGCAACCCAGCATGACACTCCCTTTACAATACCTACCCCAAAGGGTGGCTGACTTGCCTCCTTCGCTAGGATTATTGATAGTCTGGAGTCTTCAGTTTTGGGGTTTTGTTTTGTTTTCTACCTGGAGCTAGGAAGTGGCCATGCCGGCAGAACCCCTCAGATTTCCATGGGGCAACACTAGTTTCGTGGGTGGATTGGTGGCCCCACAAAAATGTATGCCCATGTCCTAACCTCCAGAAACTGTGATTATGACCTGATTGGGGGAAAAGGGTCTTTGCAGATGTAATTAAGCTAAGAATCTTGAAATGAGATCATCCTAGATTTAGGATGGGCCCTAAATCCAGTAACAGGTGGCCTTACAAGGGAAAGGCAGAGGAAGACTTGGGACAGGACACATAAGAACAAAGCCGTGTGCAGATAGACTCAGAGACTGGAGTACTGCAGCCCCAAGTTGAGGAATCCCGAAAGCCGCCAGGAGCCGGAAGTGGCAAGGAAGATACGATGATGATTAATTGTACGTGTCGACTTGGCTGGACCACAGGATACCCAGATATTTGGCCAAATGTTATTCTTCTGGGTGTTTCTGTGAGGGTGTTTTAGATGACATTAGCATTAAATCAGAGGGCTTTGGGTAAAGCAGATTGCCCTCCATAATGTAGGCAGGCTTCATCCCACGAGTTGAAAGCCAGAACAGAGCAAAGAAGATGACCCCACCCCCGCCCCCAGCAAAAGGGAAGTCTTCGGCAGATTGACTTCCAACTTGATCTGAGACGTTGGCTCTTCCTGGTCCTACAGCAGCCTGCCTTCAGCCTCAAACTGGAACGCTGGTTCTCCTGGGTCTCCAGCCTGCAGATTTCAGACTTGCCAGCCTTCATGTTCCTTATGATAAATCTGTCTCTGTCTCTGTCTCTGTCTCTCTCTTCTATTGGTCGTTTCTCTGGAGAAGCCTGACTAACACCCAAGGATACTCCTCTAGAGGCTTCAGAGAAAGATAGCTCTGCTGACACCTTGATTTCAGACTCCTGGCTTCCAGACCTGAGAGAACGCATTAAAACACTTTTGAGCCTTCCACTTCGTAGTCGTTTCTCACGGTAGCCCTACGAAACTACGACAGTCACCATGGCCTCTGACTTTTCCAGGATCTGGGCCAGGTGGCCTTTGGAACATTTTCAGAAACACGGACTTCCATGGGTATTTCGAAGCCCAATGTAGGAGTCAGGGACATGTGCAGGATTAAGAAGTCGCAATGTCATGGAAACACCCACACGCCCCTGGATTCAAATTCCGATTTAGCACTTACCACCTCGGGGGTACTTAAGAGCCTCACTTAACCTCTGTGAAGCTATTTCCTCATCGAAGCAATGAGGGGTCCTATGACGAACAGAGAGAATGTAGGTAACATGCCTGGCCCGTAGTAGTCATGATAAAATTGTGCCTCTTCTCCTCCCTAACCCCCTCCTTCTCTCATATGCGAGCTCCCTAGGCAACGTTTCTTCCCACCCCATCTGGCCTGACAGCCCTTGACTCCAGTCAGGATGCCGTAATCCATTTCTCCCAGCCTGTGTAGTCAGCACACTGTTCCTGCCTTGGGGCTTTGCACCCCTTTACCCTGCCTACCCAACATCCTAGACCTCCTGAGAGGCACAGCTCACGGTCCCCCCGTCCCAGCAGGTCTTGCAGTGGCCAGGCCAGGACCTCCCTCCCGCCTCTGCACTCCTGCAACACATTGTCTAAACAGTTCCTCTGGCTCTTAGTGAATACTACCTCACTTCTCTTCCCCTCCTGTCTGTGCAGCCAGTTCCCAGCATGCAATCAGGCGGTTTGGGAACTGGAAACCATTTCCCATAGAAACAATGTTATGGATGACTGTCAGACTAGCAAAAAGAGTACTCAATATTCTATTGGGCTTTGAGCTTCTGGAAAGCAGGCCTCACGTACATTCCAAGTATTATAATTATGATCTATTATGCATAAGGAGAAGCAGTATAGACGGTGTCCCTCTGTTCTGGCTGTATCATCTTGTGTAGCTGCCTCCTGGGCTAATAGCCATCCAGCCTCGGCTTCCCATTCGGTCCCAGCAAGGCCGCCTGCCTGTGGCCCTGGGCCACGGGGCCTCTGGCAGTCTGACTCACTGTGCTAGCAGGGGCTTCAGAGAGTCACCGGGGCCAGTCCCCCGCCGTCAGGCAGGTCCGGGACCAGACCACCCAGACAGGTGGCTGAAGATGTCAAGAGAAAGGCCGCCAGCCCAGCTGGGCACAGAGCTAAGCCCGCCTGGCAGGCAGGAAGGGCTTCCCCAGGTCTGACGGGGAGGAGTGGGCCTCCTTGCCCTGGTTGGTGGCCCGGCGGTGGCGGCAGCAGGCTGCGGAGGGACCGGAGAGAGCAGGCCCGGCCCACGCGAAGGCCAACGCGAGCCCGGGCATCTTTCCTGGCCCAGGGCCGCCTTGTCAGCCCCAGCCTGAAGCTGGACAGCCACTTGCCCTTTTACTGGGAAGGGGCTCGGACAAGGGAAATCGTCCCTCTGCAGTCCGGGGCCCGGGGAGGCTCTTCCTCTGGCCCCCGGGGAGATAAAGACCAGCTCAGCACTCTGCCTGGAGCTCACAGATGGCATTGAGGTCTGGGTCTGGGGGTAGTTCATTTAACTCCTTAGTGTCTGCTACCCAACCCTCCACTAGCCTATCAGCATCACCCGGGAGCTTATTAGAAATGCAGACTCCCAGGGGCACCTGACTGGTTCAGTTGGTAGAGCAAGTGACTCTTGATCGCGGGGTCTAGACTTCAAGCCCCAAATTGGGCACAGAGCTTACTTTTAAAGATAAATAAGTTAAAACGAAAATGAAAAAGTCTTGCTAAAAAGAAATACAAAATCCCAGTCCCCGCTCCCACCCCCACACCTACTCTTCCAGAATCTGCATTTTAATAAGATCCCCAGGTGACCGGTATGTGCATTAAAGCTGGAGAGGCCCCGCCTTACTTGTTAAAGGCAGGCCAAGAATAAAACCTAGATTTGCAATCTGATGAGCTGGGACAGCAATGGCGGTTCCTGCCAGGGTCAAAACAAAAACCCGTCAGAGGCAAGGCTGGGGCGAATAGAAGGCAAGATCATTGCCGCCCAGCCCAGTCCAGCCTCCCCAAAACACTCAAGAGTGTCCCTAACCAGGGGACTGCTAGTATTGGTATTTGTATTTATCTTCTCAACTAGACTGTGAGGTTTGAAAGGCCAGGGACCATATTGCATGAGTGCATATTATGGGAGAAAAATAGTCTATAATTAACGAGCACAAGCTTTGGAATAGGTGGACCTGCCTTCCAGGCCCGGAATTTCCACCAGCTTCCCGCATGGCCTCAGCCATTGGCACACGGTATTCATTCGGTAGCCTCGGAATCCTCATCTGTATCACTAATAGTTGCGAAAATCTGCCTCCCAGGATGGGGGGGAAGATGAAATGAGTAAATATCAGAAATGTACCTAGTAGGGGTACCTGGCTGGCTCAGTCACACGGCTCAGTAGAGCATGTGACTCGTTATCGGGTCGTAAATTCGAGCAGAGACTGCTTTAAAAACGTACCTGGGGAATAACAGGTACTCAGTGAAGCAGTCCTCCCTTCCCCTATGATTCTCCCTGTCTCCAGTGCCTAGCTCCAGGCCGGCACGTTTTAAATGCTAAATAAAAATCCGCTAGGTGATGGATCCCTTAGATGGTCCTTAATAAACTGCATTTTTCAAACGTGCTGAAAATCTGAAGACACACGACTTGCTGCTTTCTTAACTGTCTTTCCAAATATCAAAGCAAAACCATCCTTGTTACGGGAATGTTTGGAGAACACAGTACTGCACGATAAAAATCTAGCCGCAGCTCGGAGGCAGGGGTGCATCCAAGATTCAGCCCCACCGCTTCGCCTTGGCGGAGGAAGGTGTCGCTGCTGGAGGTGTACTGGACAGTAATACTGCTTTACAAGAGGCGCTTGAAGACCGCCCTCACCCACCGTGGCCAAGCACCGGGAACCCGGGAAGCCGCCAGAGCCTTCGACAATCGCCAACCCACCTTTGTACGCTTGCGTCCGACTGTGACGAGCCTGTGTATGTCAAGTTGGTGGAGGCCCTTTGTGCCCAACACCAAATCCACCTAATCGAGCTTGACGACAACAAGAAACTAGGGTAGGGAGGAGGTAGACGGACACAGAAGGAGAACCCCGCAAAGCGGTCGGCTGCGGCTGCCTAGTAGTTAAGGACTGTGGCAGAGTCTCAGACCAAGGATGTCATCGAGGAGTGCTGCAAATGCAAGAAAAAACAAATTAAAGAGTTGGCTCTTGTTCCTCAAAAAAAAAAAAAATCTAAAATTTGCTATAAGACCACCATCTGGCAACATACTATGTTGATGCGAATGTTTTGGAATATTTCCTTCCATTGCTTCTCTCTCTTTCTCTCTCTCTCTCTCTCTTTATGTTATATAAACTCTCTCTCCATATATATTTATTTGTATTATATAAATCTAAGAGAAGGAGAGAGATGGAGCGCCCGGCTGGCTTGGTCAGTGGAGCATGCGACTCTCGATCTCAGGGTTGTGGGTTTGTGCCCCATGTTGGGTAGAGAAGCCTTAAAAAAATAAAATCTCCGGGGCACCTGGGTGGCTCAGTCGGTTAAGCCTCCAACTTCGGCTCAGGTCATGATCTCAGGATTCACAGGGCTCGGATTCACAGGTTCGAGCCCCATGTCGGGCTCTGTGCTGACACCTCGGATGGAGCCTGGAGTCTGATTGGGATTCTGTCTCTCTCTCCAGACGATGTGTGCTACCTAACCACATTTTCGAAGACTGTGCCGAATAGAAAAGTGGTGGAATAAGAACACATCGGTATTGGTGACCAAACATAATCCATGTTCCAAACCAGCGACGTTTTTTAGTGGAATAACGAGGAGTTGAAATAAGGGACTAGGAGACAAATGCCTTTGAAAATTTAACTCGGGGGGCACCTGCCTGGCCCAGCCAATGGAGCGTGTGACTCTTGATCTCAGGATCGTGAGTTCAAGCCCCACGATGGGTGTAGAGCCTACTCAGAAGAAGAAGAAGAAGAAGAAGAAGAAGAAGAAGAAGAAGAAGAAGAAGAAGAAAATACAATTTCTAAAAAGAAAAAAAAAGAAAACTTAACTCTGGCTTTGTATACCACAAACCCGCTAAGCCCACATAGTTTCTACTTTCATCGGCAGAGAAAGAGGAGGTACTTGAAACTGAGCAGGAGGCACATTCTTTCATTGATCGAGGGGAGAGTAAAGCATGTTTGGGTAAACAGAGATCCTTGCCGTCTCACAGTCACCACACGGGGCCTGAGAGGAGATGACACCCTCAATGAGGCAGCGGTAAAGCTCTGGGACACTGGGTCTTCAGATAGCTGAGCAGTTAGGAGTCAGAATCCTTGCCAGGTCTTACCCAGCAGCCTTCAGGGACAACCTATTCCGATTCAGGCTGGGATTCTGGCAGCCCTCAGCCCCCACTCCTAAAACAATTTGGGGATGCGGGCCATTGTTCTCTCACCATTGGTCTTTCTCCACCCAGGCCTGACCTCAGCTTTCACCATCTGGATAAATGCTGTTTCTCTTCGGTTTGTTGTCCAAACCTCGTTCTTGATCCCGAAGGCCCTAGGTCTGAGGTAGAAAGGCATGGCTTCAAATCCTCAGTTCTGCTACTTGTGACATATGAGCAGCCTTGACTGTGACACTGAACTCCTCAGGCCCTCAGTTTCTACATCTGCAAAATGAGGATAACGATGTTGCCTCTTTCCTTGGGTTGTGGTGAAGATTCATCGAGATGGCCTCCAAAAAGCGGGCATGGAGAAAGCATTCGATAAATGAAAGAGGGCAGGATTCCTTCCCCATGGTACTTGAGAGACTCTGGTATTTCTGTAGTCCAAAATTCACTTATCTTCCATCCCTTCAGAAAATCCTTGATGCTGATTTCATGCTTGGAGCCCAGGTACTTTTGCTTTCCACTGGTCCAAACTGCTGCTTCTAACTCCATCTTCCTCACACCTGCGACTTGGGCCACATAGAGGGAGGTGGCCCCCCCATGGTCCCCTCTCAAACTCATCCCCCACTGGCCCGCCTCTCCCGCCCCACGAAGCACTTTCACCCATTTCTTCCACTCACCATGTCTCCCGGAACATCACGACCGGGACAACTTCCCAGGTTCTACTCACTAAGCCCTCTTTCTTCATTCAAATCCCACTCGCTTCAAAAGGTTTGCTTTAGAAACAAGTAATCAAACTCAAGGGAGATAAAGGTGCGCCTCTCACGGTAAATCACAGCACCGTTGCCCTGGGAGAAACAAACAAACAAACAAACAAACAAACAACCACCATTTTACAGAGGTGAGGGTGTATGTTGGTTCAACCGCTTGGAAAAGCATCTGGGCAAGCCTGACGGAACCATGAACGTGTTCATACTCATTAACCTTATATTTTCATTTCTAGGAGATGACTTGAAGGAAATGGTAAGACATTTGGGCGACAAGGCATTATGCTAATATATAGTCCAGGCGGTGTTAGTCACAACACAAGAGCATTGGATCCCACCCAAAGGGCCAACGACAAGAAAGTTGTAAAATGCATTCGTGGAGTCTGCAGCTACTAAAATAATGACTATGAAGGATCTACCTAGAAAAGTTCGCAGCGCGAAAAGCGAGGTACGAAAAGTGTGTGTGTGTGTGTGTGTGTAAATAAATATAGAACTAACTAAATGAAAACTTTGGGAAAGGACTCAAAGAACACGACTAAACTAACGCACAGCAAAGTATCTGCGTTTGGGAGTTGTAATTATAAAGGGGGAGGGGCTTTTCTTTTGCTCTGCTTTTCAAAGGTTCTCTAATGTGGTTATATTACTGTTATAAATATATGTAAATTATATATGTTACTTTTATAAATATGTATCTGAAGCCTCGCTGGAATTAAGGAATTCCGAACAAGGAGTTCCCTTCCCAAAGAAGGACCACCACGCAGCAGCCCTCTACCCAGGCCACGTCAGTCAAACCACCAACAGACCAACCCCCCAAGGGACCCTATTTTGGGATCTGCGAATCCCAAGGCCAGCGGCCCGGAAGATGGGCCGGGTCGGGGCCCTTCCTTCGTGGGAAACACTTGCTGAATCTTGGGCCTGCAACGAAACACCTGGAGGGGCGGAAATGGGTGGCCGAGCTCTGTCCCCGGGCTGTCCCAGTCGCCCTCAGCTGCGCTCCGCCACCGCCTGGGGGAAGAGAAGTTGAAGCCGAGTCGAGGAAGCAGAAAGTGTGGCTAAGCGCTCTAAGAGATGCTGAAACGGGGCAAATACTTCGCGAGAAGCAAGTTTCAGTGGCAATTCAGAAAACTGAAAGAAGCAATTCAGGTGTGCGTGCCCCCGTAGCGACTGGGAACTAGGGCTCTTGGTAAACCGTGGACTGGATTTTGGACACAAAGGAACCGGATCGGGGCCAGAGTGTTTTAGCGCTGAGAGGGCCTTCCAGAGGAAGCCAGGAGGGAACTCGAGTTTCCAGAGCGCTGCCTACTATGTGCCAGATACTTCAAACACCCTATCCCTTTAATTCCCAGCGTAGCTCAGTCAGGGAAGTACTATGGTCCTTGATTTTACTGGGGAGGGAACTGAGGCCCGGAGACTGACCAACCGTCCAGGGCTCCACACAGGCCAGTGGTAGAGCCAGGGGGCAGGCCTCCAGCTGTCGGGCTCCAGAGCCCTTTCCTCCAGGTCCAGGCCAACCCCTTTCTTTTGAAGATGAGAAAACTGAAGGCCTTGGAGGGTAAGTGATTATACCTTGTTGCAGAGCTAGCTCCTCAGGAAGAGGCCGGGACTTGAAGTCTGGTCCCTTCCCGTGATCCCTGGCCCAGCTCTCTTTCCACTACCCCCAGGGCCATCCGTCCACCTTTGCGGGGAGGCCTCTGCCCCACCTGCTTCTCTCAGGCTCCCTTTTCCGGGGCGATTCATGGTTGACTGGGAAGCCCAGTTTGCTCTCTCTCTGGGTTCTTTGCAATTTGGGATTCCTCGTTATTAACATCACTATTATTATTATTTCATTGGATTGTTCACTTCTGTATTTCCTCCCAGGCTGGGAGTCTTTGTGGAAAAACATTATCTGTAAAGTAAAGAACATGTAACTGAATACATAAAAGCTGTTTGCCCTGGGGCTTTATGTTTGAAACTGAAGTCGGCGCGACCATTGAGTGTATTATCTGGATGCTATCTAATACCACCACTTTAGAGTGTGAGAATGAACTCTTTTCTTAAAAGAAAAAAAATCAGAAAAGAATATTGACCTTCCTAATGTTTCCCAGCACAAAGAAATCCATCTACTGTAGATTCCAAGACAGACCAGACCAATATGTTGACATGCGGGGCTCAGATTTCATTCCTGAAAATCTGGAACCTTATGCTGTATAAATAACATGATCTTTTCGTTCGTTCGCATCGAGAGAGAAAACAATTGCTGGCAAATCTCAGAGTTTGCCCTCCCCCTAACTGTCCCACACGTCCTAACTTGCTACCCACAAGTCATGACTCGCATATTTTCATTTGAGGAGTTTTGAAATGTTATGGAAATCATAGGGGGAGAGAGAACCAAATCCTCCTGAGAAATAGAGTAAGGCGGATTTTTTTTTTTTTTTTTTTAAGAAAAAAGGAGCCTATGGGGCGCCTGGGTGGCTCAGTTGGTTGAGCCTCCGACTTGGGCTCAGGTATTGATCTCACAGCTCATGGGTGTGAGCCCCGCATCGGGCTCTGTGCTGATGGCTCAGAGCCCGGAGCCTGCTTCGGATTCTGTGTCTGCCTCTCTCTCTCTGCCCCTAACCCACTTGCATTCTGTCTCTGTCTCTCTCGAAAATAAATAAACATTAAAAAAAATTAAAGAAAAGAAAAAAGGAGCATAAAAGGGAAATGTTCTACATATATGAATGTTATATGAAAATAGTTAATGGGACTTGACAGTAAACTTTCTAGCATAGCCTTGCCAGATAGAGAAGTACTGTTAGATCCGTCCTCAATTTCAGAAGAACAAGCTCATGTGCAGAGATGAGATGTGCCCAAGGCCATAGAAGGGATGGGCTAACTTGGATTTCTGGTCATGTGCTCACTTCTCTGGGCCAGTCAGAAGATCTAAATTACCACAGTTTAGTCCCAGTGGAACAAATTTCTACCTAAACTCATATCATTTCCTGCTAAAGGTGTTTGTATTACCAAAGCTATTATTAGAAGTCGTTATAATTCTAAACATGTTTGGATGTCTTAGAGTACTGTTACATTCACTGCTGTTTAAATTACAGTCAACCCCTCTGATACATATCTAGGTTATTTAAAAAGCAGGGGAGTTGAGGGCAGTGGCCATGCCTTATTCTTCTTTATATTTCTGTGCCTTGCACCGTGTGTCATTTTGTATAAACCAGTTAAATCAATGGAAATTAGTCTGTTGGCTAATTCCTAGGCTGTTACCTGTGGTATGTCCTCCGAGACAATGGAATGTAGTGTAGAGACAGATAGAACTGGGTTGGAAGCTGAGTGACCTTGAGTGAATGATTCCAGTGTCTCGGGAGTAGAAGCAGGGCTTGACACACTCCACTGACTTTTTCTGTCCAGACTTAATCCCCTCTAGTCCATTCTTGCCAATATGCCTTCTAGGACTTTCCCATTGTCATCAAGGTCAAGTCCAGACTCCACATAGGGTCCTCGGTGGCCTGCCATGCCAACCCCATCGCCCAGGCATCCCCCTGCTCCTACCCACCTTCTCCCTGTGCCGGAGCCTTAGGTGTTTCAGTCTTTGCTCCCGCCTCCCAAGGCCAGATGTTCCATGGCTCCATGCTTTCGCCTTGAAAACCCACCTCTCATCCCTTGTGGCCTAGGGAATTTATACTCATCCTTCTCTTGTGTCTGCACACAGAGTGCAACATCCCCTTTCCTCTGCTCCCACAGCACCCTGTACGTGTCTGTAGGTAGCACCTAGCACCCTGGGTTGAAATACACTGCTTAGATGTCTGTGTCCCCTGCTCAAGCGTGATCTCCATGAGGTCAAGGACTGGGTTTTGCTCATTTCTGAGTCCCTGGTGCCCGGCACAGCGCTTGGCCAGAATAGCCTTGCCCAGGTAATGATAGTTAAGCTACCACGAGGGGTTTTTATGGGTGAGACCACAGCAAGAGCCCATCCAGTAAGGGTGTTTTTTCTTAGTTGGGGGAGGAGTCAGAGGGAAAGACTAGGATATCCGGGGGCTCCCGAACTCTGTAGGAGGATTTTTTTCATTTTCTAGAAACACTGTTACCTGGGCTTCTCCCCACATCCCACCCCTCCACTTTACCTCCCCTCTGCCCCCCACTCCCACACCCATGATAAGGCCTAGTTTTCCGTGAGTAAGATATGGGGGCAACAATTAGCTTTGGAATCCTATCAGGCATTACAAGATCTCTCAGGAGATCTCACCCATCCCACAAAATAGCAGCCTCTCAAATGGACTGATTGTCTTCTAGAAGGAGGACCAAAGCTGGGATCCAGAAGGAGGATGAGAGCTGGGATCCAGAAGGATGTGCCAAGGGCAGCTACTGCCTTAAAAGCGGTAAGAGCATGCTTTCAGGAATTATAGTTCTATTACTTTTAATCGTGCAATAACAGTAGCAGCTAACAAAGTATTGCCCAAAGAGGTTGAGTTCACCTCTCTGAATAAATACAAGAAAATAAAGTGGAACAATCCATTACCATAAGCAAAGGGTTCCAAGTAGGTACTTTATTTTTTTTAAGATTTTATTTTTAAGTAATCTCTATACCCAACCTGGGGCTCAGACTCACAATGCTGAGATCAAGTCGCATACTCCAACTGAGCCAGCCAGGCGCCCCTTAAGTAGATGCTTTAAAGATGTTTGGTCTCGGGGCACCTCGGTGGCTCAGTCGGTTGAGCGTCCGACTTCGGCTCAGGTCATGATCTCATGGTCTGTGAGTTTGAGCCCCGCATCAGGCTCTGTGCTGACAGCTCAGAGCCTGGGGCCTGCTTCAGATTCTCTCTCTCTCTCTCTCTCTCTCTCTCTGCTTTTTCCCCACTCACACTCTGTCTCTCAGTCTCTTAAAAATAAATAATTTTTTTTTTTTAGTTTTTTTAATGTTTATTTATTTTTGAGACAGAGAGAGATAGAGCATGAATGGGGGAGGGGCAGAGAGAGAGGGAGACACAGAATCAGAAGCAGGCTCCAGGCTCTGAGCCATCAGCCCAGAGCCTGACGCGGGGCTCAAACTCACGAACTGTGAGATCGTGACCTGAGCTGAAGTCGGACGCTCAACCGACTGAGCCACCCAGGCGCCCCAATAAATTTTTTTTTAATGTTTGGTCTCTATAGTAAGGCCAGTGCGTCATTAGCAGACATTTGATATTACCTTGACTTTCAAACCCATTTCCATGGATGTTCCCAAACAGCACTATGCAGAACTTTCTGAGATGCTGGAAATATTCTATATTTGTGCTGTCCAATATGGTAGCCAGTAACACATATGGCTGCTAAGCACTTGCAATGTGGCTAGTGCAATGAAGGAGCTGAATTTTAAATTGCTTTTAATTTAAATTAATTGACATTTAAATAGCTGAATGTGGCTAGTGGTCAGCCTATTGGACAGTACAATTCCAAAGTCAATGGTCAGCCCAGTCAAGGCTCCAATCACCTTGCCGCGTAGATCATGGCCTCTGACAAGCTTACTTTTAGCAAAGCAAGTTTTAGAAAAATTAATACAGCTGCCTTCCTGAAAAGTTGGAAAATAAGGAAAAGGGGAGAGCTTCATTATCCCCAATCTCAAGATTGTCACAACCACTGATGCATTTTGGTGCATTTTTCCCCACTCTGCCCACCTTGCTCGTTAGGATCTGCCCCCGCCCCCACCTTTTTAGTAATCTCTACACTCAACGTGGGGCTTGAACCCACTACCCCAGGCTCAAACCCACGACCTCAAGATCAAGAGTCCAACGCTCTACCCACTGAGCCAGCCAGGTGCCCTGGGCCCTTTTGCTGGTCAGAAGGTCCTCACCACAGGCTCGTGTTCTTCAGTGGGCCCAGGGGCCGGTTATCTGCGACCTAACATGAGTGCTTCGGTGGGGGTGGGGCTGCTCACCGTGGCGGCTGCAACCACCATGGCATCCCAGGTTTGCCTTACTTGGGGGAAGAGTCCTCTGTGGGTTCTAGTTTCATGTCCTGTCCTGTTTTTTTAACTTCTAAAAACTCTCCTCGGGAGGTAAATTCTGGAATACTGGAGCTGCAGAGTTCCCTAGTAGAGGGCCAGGGAATGAAGGAGATGGGATCCCTGCCTCTTGACTCCCAGTCCAGTGCTCCTTCCCCTCAATCACTGGTTCTTTCTGCAGCTTTCTAGGTCCAGTGACCAGGGCTGCCTCCTCCTCCTCCGGTCCCCACTGCCAGAGGACAGCAGCTGAGGAGAAGCAGGAGAGGGGCAGAATGCCATACACTTTTCCTCTCCTGAATACTCTCCTCTGTTTCATCTGTTCGGCAAAGTAGGAGCAAGTGCCCGTAACTATGCCTGCTCTGAAGCCCCAGCCAGATAGGGAGGGAGGTCGCCATTGCCTCTCCTCAGTGCCCGCCATCACTAGGAAAGGCCTGGTTGCCTGTTCCCACCATTCCCTTCTTTCTAGGCCTTCTCAGAATGGTCTGGTTGAAACATGAGCCCAGTTCTTTCCCACACAGGAAAGAAAGGTTCCCACAATGGAGGCAACCTTTTTAAAGGCTCCCATGACACACCAGAGGGAGGACCACATTCCTCCAGGAGGCCAGGCCAGTCCCGGTCCCAGCTAGGGGGTAGGGTAATTTGCCCACACCCTCCTGCCCCTTAAGGGGATCTTTCTGGCTAGGCCACACATGCACTATACTCTTCTGTGTCCTCTTAGTTTCCCTAAGAGCCTTGGCCATCTCGTGGCCTCCAGTAACTTAGCGGTCAGGACCGGGACCCTATTGCCACCTTCCAAACCCCCTAGCCCTATTGGCTCCCGGTAAATTTAAACAACTGCATGAGTGGGTCTAAACTCCGCTTTGTGCTATAATTAGGCTGGAACAAGCCTCGCCCCGGGACAGAAATACTGTATGGGGCCGGTTATAGACTGCTGCTGGTCCCCACAGTAGGGAAGTAGCGACCTTTTGAATAGGAGGATTAACACATTAGCACATAGATTCCTGCTTCCGGGGAGGGTTGAATTCTAGGATAAGAGCTCCAGCTTGTCCGAGGTGGGGGAGGGGAGGGGGAGCCATGCCCACTGCAGACCGTGTGCTCCTGGGGTACCTGGGGGGGCGTCAACACAGGAAGAGGCCGACAGGCACCAGAGGAGCAGAGCAGCTCCAGACCCTCCCTGGCCCAGTGTTGTGTTTGGAAACTGCAGAAACTCAGCGGGGAGAAGCATCTCCTGTCATCTGCCTCCTCCTTCCTCCCTGTCAGGTAGTGTTGGGGCAGCTGGCGTGCTGCAGCCAAGCCCAGAGAACACGAGCACTCAAGTTAGATGCACTCAAGTTAGATGCACGGGAGTATCCGGAAACCTGCCGTGTGACCTTGGGCAGATGCCTGCACCTCTCAGGCCTGGCCTGTTTCGTCCTTGTCCCATATAATAGGGGAGAGTAACATCGATCTCAGGGAGTTGTTGGGACGATTAAAGATAACAGAAGAAAACACCTAGAAACAAGTAACACCTAACAGGCCCTCCACAAATGGGAGTGCCTCACACTCAAACACCCTGTCTGCCACCCACGTTGGCAAGAATTTCCTCATTAGATTCTTCCCGGATTCTCATCTTTGACTCTGTCTCCAGGTATGCTCTGAGACGCTTGTCCCACTTCTTTTTTAAGTTAAATTTTAGTTAGTTAACATCCAGCGCCATATTGGTTTCGGGGGCAGAATTCAGTGATTCATCACTTACATCCAACACCCGGGCCTCATCCCAACAGATGCCCTTGAATATCCGGGGCAGAGTAGGGGCAGTTGCGGCCCCTCCCAGCTCTCTGGCAAAGGGCTCCGTTGCCTTTGGCCCAGGTTGGCCAGCTTCACCCCACTACTCTCAGACGATCTCATGGAGAGGAAGCTCTTGGTGACCTCAAGGGCCGAAGGGGAGGTTGGTGGTGGCTGGGAGGGGCCCCACAGGGTCTTTGTACCCATTCATGGGAGTGCTGGTCCCGAGCCAGCAAGAGAGGATGTAAACAATCAAGGGGCCTTGGTGAGTTTTCGGTTGAGATCTTCACATTCATGGGGCACATATGTTTCAGTGGTGTGCTGGGCCTTTGCTCCTTTAATCTGGTAAGTCCAGGTTCTTGAAAATTCTCTGTAAATTGCAGATGGATACCCACCCCCCCTCCCAAGAGTGAAGTATTATTACTGAAAGTACCACTCAAAAGTCTCTAATGCTCTCTTTAAAATGAGTATTCAGTTAAGGGCTGAATACACTTAAAGCTGAGACGTGACTCAAGACGTAGCCCCAAATCTGCCTCACAAAACACACGTCTCCAGGTTGAGTCTGTCTGGCCCGAGTGACCGAATTCTGCTGTGTGAATAGCCACCCTTTCAGGGAATGATGATTTGTGTGGGGTCAAAGGTCAAGAATGCTAATTTCATGTCCTTTTCTCTCAGAGTACCTTTAGGGGACTGGCAAGCTAGTGAAAAACGGTTTGGAGTTTGTAAATGTCTTGTATTTACTTGCCAAGCTTGCTTGGTGGCAGCTCTTCCTGGGGACAGAAGAATGGACTTGCCTCCGAGAGGGGCCAAACAGGTGGGATGCTAGGGCTGTGCCTGGCCCAGCTGGCCCAGCCCCGGAGGGCCTGCCTGGTACCCGGGAAGTCCAACAGCGGAAGGAAGGCCCAACACCTGGAGTGCCCAACTCCCTCAGGGTCAAAGCAGGAACATCCTAACTCACCCCAGGAAGTGCTGGGGCTGAGCCACGCCTCCTCCCAGAGAGAGACCCAACTTCAATTTCCAGGGGAAGGAATCCCCATCTCATCGGCCAGGGCTGTTGGCAGTGGACCCAACAGCCACTGAGGTTAGGATGCCAGGGTCTCATATTTAGTCACTTTGAATCATGGGTGGTTAGGGCTTCGGTTTTGCAAATTTGAGCAAAGAAGCAGGATATGTGGTCAGGAAGACGAAATCAGAAACTTCAACACTCACCCACATGAAGAACTCATTACCTTCGCAGGCAACCCATTTAGATTTTAACAGTTCTAGCGGGTTAGAAAGCTCTTCCTTATATAGAGTGGAAATCTGCTTCCTTGTAACATCTACCCTTGGTTCCTGTCCCTCCTTCAGGAACCACAGGGATTAAATCTGTTGTCTTCCTCCAACAGGCCTCCAGAACATTGTCCTCCGGCTCCGAAGAGAAGACAGGACAGTCCCTAAGTCACTAAGTGATAGCTCAGTGCTTCCACTAGGAATCCTTCCTGACTCCTGGTGGGCTTTCCTGTACCCCAAGACAAAAAAGGCTGCCCTGAATTTCCATTATCAACCAGAATGTTGCGCTTTGGCTAATATGGTCAATGAAGCAAATGTCACACAAAGCCCCGTAGAGCCAGTGCCTTTGCTGTGGTGGTGATAGTGGCACTCCAAAGACCTCAGATGTTTACAGTATTAAACATATCTCAAAAGGTCAGGCTTTTAAAGTATCCACACACATATCCCGCCCTCTCCTGCTTCCTGCTCCCTGTGGCTTCTGAGACTTTCAACAGGCAGTCTGCTGTCAAAGACTCAATTCCACAGAAGGTGATCTGGGCACACGTTGTAGAGGTAATTATATCCAATCTACTGCGGGAGATGACGGAGCCACCCCCTTTGCCACCTCCCCCACCCCCATCTGCTCACAGCCTGGCTTTCTCGACCGAACTGCCCTTGGCATGTTTGCACTTTGTGGTGCATTTTCCTCCGTCTGAGCCAGCCAGCCAACCAGCCAGCCAGTCACAGTCACCGGTGAATGCCACTTGACACAACTTAAGCTGAGGCTTCTAACTGGCCTGTTGACCAAGTCCCCAAGGTCAGACAGTCAGCAACTTCTATTGAGGCTATGCCCCGTGTGGAGTACCGTTCTAGTCTCTGTGAGAGGGACAGGAAACAAAAGAAATAAAAGCCAGGGGCCCTTGTCCCCGATGGGTTTACAGGCCTAATTAGTGATCTCCCAGTGACTCTCTTGAGAAAAGATTTAAGGACACTTACAAAACAACATACAAGTGGGTATAATAGGGAGAGAAGTGAGCCAAGGGGAGAGTCTAAGCTCCTTGAGGGGAGGGCCCTGCCTTTGTGTCCCTCCAGGAAGGGCCTCTCCACTTCCTTACTAACCTTTTGTTTGGAGCATTTAAAAAGAACTTTAGGCTGGCCAGCCTCTTCTTTCTCTCTGGTCTCAGGCTCAAGGATCAAGTTGACAACTATGGGGACTTCATTGACTTACGATGGGGGTATTTCAATATCTTGCTGAGATGGCTGAATGGGCCTTTGATGTAATGTATATCCATTGGGAACTCAGCATTCCGGGCCAGGATAGGAATGATAAAGCTTTCCTCTTGAGTGTCTTTCCCTATCACTTCCTGCTTTATAATAATAATAGTAATAAGTAATAATAATAATAGCAGCTGCTAATTACTGAATACCTAGTCTATGCTGGACACTTTACATAGGTTATTTCATTTAATACAATGGAAAGGATTATTTAGAAAAAATTTTTTAATGTTTATTTATTTTTGAGAGAGAAAGAGACAGTGTGAGCCAGGGAGGGTCAGAGAGAGAGGGAGACCAGAATCTGAAGCAGGCTCCAGGCTCTGAGCTGTCAGCACAGAGCCCAATGCAGGACTCAAACCACAAACTGGGAGATCATGACCTGAGCTGAAGTCAGCCGCCCAACCGACTGAACCACCCAGGCTACCCTGGAAAGGATTATTATTAAGTTAAATGAAGACAGTACTATCGGTCTTTTATTTGTTCAGAAACCTCAATCTGCAAAAACAAGAAGGCATTCTTCCACTCCACTTGGCAGTGATGAAAACTTACCCAGAGGCCTGGATCCAGCTTGGAGTTCTGCAGGAATAGTGAAGAACAAATCTGAAGAAAAAAACAAAACAAAACAAAACAAAAACCACCATAGGAACAAGAAGTTCTGAATATACAGATGAGACCCTAATATAAATCATGGCTTCACAGGTGCATCTCCCTATAGCAAAATACTGGCTAAAATTCTAGGCAGTGGTATATTTATTGAAAGCAGTATTTAGATCAACAGAAATTGAGATCAATCCTTCATATTTTTTGAAACGCATTTTTCCAAGTCAGTATAGCACATCAAGGTAAAGAAGGAAGGGAGCTGGGGGCACCTGGCTGTCTCAGTCGGTAGAATATGTGACTCTTGATCACCCTGGGGTTGTGAGTTCGAGCTCCACATTGAGGGTAGAGTTTACTTTAGAAAAGTAAATAAATCCCCCCCAAAATTGAAGGGAGCTAATATCTGTCATCTGTATTTTGTGTTCCAGATACTTGGAATCTGCAAAACCACCCCCTGAGGAAGACTCTATTTTTATTCCCGTTTTCCAGATGAGGAAACTGAAGATCACATATGAGCCAAGGGGCAGAGAAAAGATTCAAACACAAGTTTACCCAATTCCAAAATCTAGGATTCTTGCCCCTTCATCCTATTGCCCTCTAGCAATGAATGAGTTAAGCCACACCTTGGGCCAATGGAAGACAAAGCCGGGTTGTGTCCTTCTAACTTTGGGCAGAGTGCTGAGCTGGTCTTTATCTCCCCGGGGGCCAGAAGAAGAGCCCCCCCCCCCCCCCCGCTGGGCCCCGGACTGCGGAGGGACGAGTCACTTGCTCTACCAACTGAACCAGTCAGGTGCCCCTGGGAGTCTGCATTTCTAATAAGCTCCCGGGTGATGCTGATAGGCTAGTGGAGGGTTGGGTAGCAGACACTAAGGAGTTAAATGAACTACCCCCCAGACCCAGACCTCAATGCCATCTGTGAGCTCCAGGCAGAGTGCTGAGCTGGTCTTTATCTCCCCGGGGGCCAGAGGAAGAGCCTCCCCGGGCCCCGGACTGCAGAGGGACGATTTCCCTTGTCCGAGCCCCTTCCCAGTAAAAGGGCAAGTGGCTGTCCAGCTTCAGGCTGGGGCTGACAAGGCGGCCCTGGGCCAGGAAAGATGCCCGGGCTCGCGTTGGCCTTCGCGTGGGCCGGGCCTGCTCTCTCCGGTCCCTCCGCAGCCTGCTGCCGCCACCGCCGGGCCACCAACCAGGGCAAGGAGGCCCACTCCTCCCCGTCAGACCTGGGGAAGCCCTTCCTGCCTGCCAGGCGGGCTTAGCTCTGTGCCCAGCTGGGCTGGCGGCCTTTCTCTTGACATCTTCAGCCACCTGTCTGGGTGGTCTGGTCCCGGACCTGCCTGACGGCGGGGGACTGGCCCCGGTGACTCTCTGAAGCCCCTGCTAGCACAGTGAGTCAGACTGCCAGAGGCCCCGTGGCCCAGGGCCACAGGCAGGCGGCCTTGCTGGGACCGAATGGGAAGCCGAGGCTGGATGGCTATTAGCCCAGGAGGCAGCTACACAAGATGATACAGCCAGAACAGAGGGACACCGTCTATACTGCTTCTCCTTATGCATAATAGATCATAATTATAATACTTGGAATGTACGTGAGGCCTGCTTTCCAGAAGCTCAAAGCCCAATAAGAGTACTTTAGCTTCTCAGTCAGTCTCTCACACACAGAGGCACGCACACACACTTTAAAGAGCAGGCCAAAAAGTGTTATAAATAAAATTCTAGAACATGAGTGGGAGGAATAAACAGGAAAATTTCACTGTAAAAGATGAAAATGCACTAACTTCTTGCAGGATGGCTTCACTCAGACAACCCACAATTGTGCTATTAGGCAGAACCCAGGCCAGATATATTGTTGCTTTGCTCAGGCTTTCTCCCTTCCCTGTCAATACATGACCCGCCCCCTAGGCTTGGCTCACTTGCCCTTCCCCCCTCTGCTTCCACTCTTCCCCAAGCTGACTGTCCCCCGCTCTCCTCCCTCTGCCCATCTCCAAATGCTCCTCATCCCCTTGACCTCTGTTCAAGGCATCCTGTTTATCTCACATGCCCTCGTAGCCCTTGGAGGTCTTTGTGTGGATATCTCCCCTTGCCTGGACCCAACCCCAGAAGGCCCAGGGACCTCACCCCTCCTCTGATGGTGAGGACCGCTGGCTATCTGCCGCTAACACGCGCTGCCTGCCTTGTGAGTTAATGTCTGTCTCGGTGCCTGCTGACCGTGGATGCTTCTGCATTACAGGAGCAGGTCTGTGGCTCGTCCCCTGGTGTGCTTGACGCGTGACCTCTTCCAAAACTTTACGAGCCGGGGCGCCCGGGTGGCTCTGTCGGTAGAGCGTCCGACTCCTGATTTCGGCTGGGGTCATGATCTCATGGTTCATGAGTTCGAGCCATGCTTCGGGGTCTGTGCTGACAGTGTAGAGCCTGCTTGAGATTCTCCATCTCTGTCTCCTCTCTCTCTGTCTCAAAAATAAATAAATAAACCTTAAAAAAAAGAATCGATTCCTTTTTTGAAAAAAGAAATGCACAGACAGAGGTTGCTAGGAAGTAGACTTTTCTTTTGGCCTCCACAAATTAGAAATAAAAGAGCCCATGGGAAAAGATTGGTTCTGGAAAGCTCAGAAGAACTCTTAGAGAATCTGCTAAATAATATTTTTGTCTGCTGTTTGTAAATGTGACTCGCTTTGAAACCATCTGTCATGCAGTCCTTTGGAGAGAGCTGAGAAGTATTTAAATCTGTGAAAATGAGTATATTTTTGTATATACCAAAGCAGTATTTTAATGGGTCCCTGCTGCATGCTGTCCAGTGCATTCTTTGAAACATGATTTTGTCGAATTGTCAAGTCACATTTAAAATGGAATTCAACAAAGCGATGTGGCAATGAATGGAGAGGCCGTGGGGCTCTTTGTAGCTGTGTTTCTTCCCAGAAGGCGTGGCGGGGGCTTCAATGTAGGTGGGAGAGCTGGGGTCCTTCCTGGATCCGGGGTGGGTTGGAGTTCTGGCCGCTTTTTCTTCCGCTTAGGGAAGCAGCCCCTCCCGGGGTTGGGGGGCCCGCGGCCAGCTGCTCCTCATTTCCTAGTGAAGGACTAGCTCTGTGCAGCGAGAATCGGGCACTGCTGACTGTTCAGCGCTTCCACCTTTATAATATCGCTGTTTTCACTGCCACCCTCGGTCCCTGTGGCTAGTAGCCCAGCCTCGCAGAACCCAAGACTTAGAAATTACTGGTGGCGGCAGCAGCTGTTGTAGCAAGAAATTGGAACATCGTCGTTGAAAAGGCTTCCTCGTGTTGAACAGAGAAAATAGACTCAAAGAAAAACTTTCTCCAAACACCTGTGAGACTAATTATTGGTATTTCACACCTGCCGTTGTGGGTCATCGGTTGTCTCTTGGGGGACATGTCTCGTCTGCCCACCAAAATTGTAAGTTTCAGGGCACCTGGCTGGCTCAGGCAGTAGAGCATGTGACTCTTGATCTCGGGGTCGTGAGTTCAAACCCCGCATTGGCAGGTAGAGTTTACTTAATAAAAAAAAAATTTTTTTTTTAAATGGTAAGTTTCCTGAGGACCAGGATCTTGTCTAGGGCAGAGATGAGAAAATTGGAGTCGAGAATAGTGGCAAAGTTAGGACTCAGTTGGAGGCCTCTGATTCACAACCCAATGACTTCTCACCATGTCATTCTCCAAGCTCTGCCAAAGACCGACTACTCAACCACTGCCCCACAGAGGGCAACAGGAAAGAACCTTCTCTTACAACACCCAGCCACAATCCGTGATGAAAATTAATATGCTGGGGCACCTGGGTGGCTCAGTCTGTTAAGCGTCTGACTTTGGCTCAGGTCATGATCTCACGGTTCGTGAGTTCAAAGTCCCTCATTGGGCTCTCTGCTGTCAGCACAGAGCCAGCTTCGGATCCTCTGTCCCTGCACTGGGCTCTGTGCTGATGGTGTGGTGCAGAGTTTGCTTGGGATCCTCTCTCCCTCTCTCCCTCTCTCCCTCTCTCTCTCTCTCTCAAAAATAAACTTAAAAAAAAAAAATCACATTCAATTATTTAAAATCAGAAAATTGACTTAGGAAAACAAGTTTTTCTTTCTTCCTTCCTTTCTTTCTTTCTTTCTTTCTTTCTTTCTTTCTTTCTTTCTTTCTTTCTTTCTTTCTTTCTTTTACTTTTCTAAAATGTAAGCTCTTCACCCAACATGGGGCTTGAACTCAAAACGACCCCAAGATCGAGAGTCTCATGCTCTACCAACTGATCCAGCCAGGCTCCCCTACCAGTTTTTCTTGATACATCTTTTTTTGTTAGCCACCTCCTTCTCTTGACCCTGAGAAGTCAAGGGAAGAAAGGCAGGGTTCTCTTGGAGGTGGTGGCAAGTGAGAAGGCATAAGCTCCTTCCTGGGTTCTGCCCAATTTTATGCATCCTCTCTCTTCCCCCCAAGCCTCCTGCATGCTGGAATAGGGCACTGGGTACTCTGAGAATGAAGAAAACGTCGGTTAGAATTATCCACAGTCAGTCTGGGTAAGAGAAGCTTGTCTACATGAGCAGGGAGGGACATGGGAAAGGCCATCCCCCTGTGCTGTGTGTGCAGCCTGGATTCAGCCAGATGCTCGGAATGTCTGCAGGTTTATAGTTTCCTTGCTCATTTGAATTCGTTGTTGTTACAGCAACAGCTCTGTAGACATCACCCATCAGTGGTTAGAAAATGACAAATGTCAAACGATGTCTGACCCTGACTCTCTTCAACTCTTTTTATCTGTGGTATCTCTTTGGAATAAAAATGCCTACTCCCCGCTGGGTCTTCTTAAAAATGCACATTGTCTCTTCACATAAAGGCAGGGATGATGGTGCTATGGAAAAAGAAGAAGAAAAAGAAGAGAAGAGGAGGAGGAGGAGGGGAAAACAGAAAAGGAATTCAATCTGGCTTTTCAGGTTTAAAGTGCAAGTCTCACCACCTGTAGGGCTAAATTGGCACCGTACGAAGGACTTTCTTTCTTTTTTTTTTTAATCTTTTTAAATGTTTGTGTATTTTTTTAGAGAGAGAAAGAGTGTGAGCGGGGGAGGGGTGCAGAGAGAGGGAGACACAGAATCCGAAGCAGGCTCCAAGCTCTGAGCTGTCAGCACAGAGCCCGATGCGGGGCTTGAACTCACAAACTATGAGATAGATCATGACCTGAGCCGAAGTCGGACGCTTAACCGACTAAGCCACTGAGGCGCCCCCCCGAAGGACTTTCTTATGTCGTTTAAGACATTATGTGGCTTTCTCACTGGGCCTTGGCTTTGTAGCTCGGTTTCCTGATCCTCACAGTGCCGGGAGTCCAAGGTTTCATGATATTCAGGGCCGGAGTTGGGGAGGGCGCCCTTCAGATCCTCGGAGCCCTGGGAAAGAGGCGGAGGCTGCCACCAGAGAGCTTATCTATTTTTCCAAACATGTCACTAGGTGTCCTTTGCAATCTTGAGCCATGGTGTGCCTGAAACCCAGGAACCGTTGTTCCCTCTGAAATCCTGAATAGAAGCTGCGAGGTGGGAAAACACCATTACCACTGCCACCGTCCTAGTCAGAACCTATGTGTTGCCTCTGACAGTCTTTCACAGGCTTGAAATTTCAAACGCAAAAGGAAAGGTCAAGTTTGAGGTGGATCGACTAGACAAATGCCAAGGTCCCTTCCAGATCTCACAGTCTAGTAGCCTCTGCTTAGACAATGCTGGGCTGCCTGCCTCCGCCCTGTCTTTTTGCCTGTGCAGCGTTCTCAGAGGCTGGGCGACTGGTGGAAGAGACAGAGAACTTTGGAAAATGATCGTTTCAGAAGTACCTTCGCAATCTAATTGCCAAACACAAAGTATCAGTGTTTTTATTGAATCAAAAGGATATGAAGAGGGGCGCCTGGGTGGCTCAGTTGGTTGAGCGTCTGACTTCGGCTCAGGTCACGATCTCCCCATCTGTGGGTTCGAGCCCCGCGTTGGGCCCTGTGCTGACAGCTCAGAGCCTGGAGCCTGCTTCGGATCCTGTGTCTCCCTCTCTCCCTGATCCTCCCCCACTCTCACTTTGTCTCACTCTGTCTCTCAAAAATAAATGAATATAAAAAAATTTTTTTAAAAAGGATGTGAAGAAATAATTTTCTTTCCATGAATGCGCCATTTATGTCCAGTGGGCAAATTAGAGAAGGAACTCTCTCCCGATTATCTTGAAATGCGTGTTTTACATCTAAAGCTGTAGGTCAAATCATAGGCCACAAGCTGGGGGAATGAATTTCTAGGGCAACTGTTTTGCCATCACATGAAAATGCATCCACTGAAAAGTGGGTTCTTTTTTTCCCAGTAATTATAAATGCTTGGAAAAAAAAAAAAGAAATGCCCTTATTTTATCATACTATGAATGAAAGCTTAGGTATAGAGAAGACTAACCAGCTTTCCGTATAGATATTGGTCTTTGTTCTCTGATGAGCATGAGATGTGGGATACATCTTCATACATCGTGAAACCTTTGCCCCAGTAGTAAAGTACGAGAAAACACCAAGACCAGTGACATGTGATTATTACATAAGAATGTCTGTTGTTACTCTTTGAGCCTCAGTTATCTTATTGGGAAAATGGGCATATGAAACACCTTTCCTATAGTGAGAGAACCATATTGGATAAAAATAACTCCGATGCCTCTGTGTTCTACAACTTGCATAATTCAGTGCTAATTAGAGACCAATACAGATATAATTCATGTGTTTCAATACAAAATTATTAGACCAGGGGCACCTGAGTGGCTCAGTCGGTTGGGCATTGGACTCTTGGTTTTGGCTCAGGTCATGATCTCCCAGTTCATGGGTTTGAGCCCTGCATCGGGCTCTGTGCTGACAGCATGGAGCCTGCTTGAGATTCTCTCTCTCCCTCTCTCTCTCTCTCTGCACTGCTCTCCCCAACCCTCTCCTTAAATAAATAAATGAATGAACATAAAAAAACAAAATTACTAGACCAATATTCTATCATATTAAATAGCATTTCAATGCTGGCAGAGTTTGAGCAAATTATGAAGTACATGGAATGTATAATAACCATAACAAGAGTCTTAGCTAATATTTACTATATCGAGTCCCAACTTTTAGCCCCATGAGAGAAGGGATATTGTTTTATTCAGAACTATGTTCCCAAAGCCTTACAAAGTGTTGATCCCAATAAATGCTTGTTGAATGAAGGAATGAGTGAATGGATAGCAAATGAGTCCTTTGTACCAGGCAGTGTGCTGAGTGCTTTCTGATTACTTCCACGTATATGTATTTTCTACTCTATGACTTGGGCTGAGGGTACAAAAAGGAATTCTATGTGCTCTGGGCCAAGAGGACTGCTTTTCATAGGTTTTCTCTTGTAAACCTCTAGGGGCAGGTGTGACACCTGAAAAAAACCAAAAACCAAACAAACAAACAAAAAAACCAAACAAACAAAAAGAAATGCAGCTCTGGGAGGGTAAGTTACTTATCTAAGGACACACAGTTAGTGGGAGAGCCAGGACTCAACTCTCAGTCTGCCTGGCCCCACAGCTTAGCCTTTCCCTTTCTTTTTTAAAATCATTTTAAAAAAAATGTTCATTTATTTATTTTGAGACAGAGACAGCGTAAGCGTGTGAGCAGGGGAGGGGCAGAGAGAGAGGGAGAGAGAGATTCCCAAGCAGGTCCGGGTGCTGTCTGCACAGAGCCCAAAGAGGGGCTGGATCATGAGATCATGACCTGAGCCGAAATCCAGAGCCGGACCCTTACCCGACTGAGCCACCCAGGTGTCCCTCCCTTTCTGTCATTTATGTATTTGTTTTCTACTCTTCATACAGAATCCCTGGATGAAGAAATGCTGGGCCCTCACTACTTTGTTGAGGAGACGGCCATGGCCTCACTTGCCTCTTTCAGTCCATCCCATGCCTCCTGGTCCCTCTCCCCACCAGATCATTCTAAGGCACCACTTGTCTTTTCACTCTCTGCTTGTACGTTGTCCCCATTATCCGGTACCTGATTTCATGACAGTCCCCCAGATGAGCCTGGACTCAGTCAAAATAGTGTCTTCACTGGCCTCCACTGGTCTCACACACCCCCAGCCCTCTGTGCCTGGCAATTCCTCCCTGTCCTTCACGGTCCAGAGGAAGTCCTACCTTCTCCAGTCTCTTTCCTATTAGCCTTGCACGGTGTTCGAAGTTTTCCCGGGGATGTTTTGGGCTTGGAGCATAGTGAGAAGTGACTGTAATTGAACTTGGACTCAGAGGGCCTCAATTTAAGACTCTGAACCAGCTTCCTCACCCATAAATTATGGAAAATAATACATACTTCACAGATAGTACATGTGGAAGCAATTCCTACACTCTGCAGTACTGAACAAATATCAGTTATTATTGTAAGATTGCCTTCCCACGGAAGAATTTTCAAGCAAGGAGTGGGAAGCTTGTAAATGATGCTACCCGAAGACTGACTCCGTGACAGTCCCCGGGTGGCTGGATGGAGAGGAAGAGTTTGGAGGCCGGAAGGCCTGTTAGGAGGCTGGCTCTACGGTTTAGACAAGAGGAAATGGAACGTGGACAAGGAACAGTTGATGGCCACAGCGTCGAAAGCAAGACCCAACCAGCCCAGGTGATTACGGAAGGGAAAGGGGGGCCAGTGGGGCAACACCGGTGCAAACAGGAAAGTACAGCGGCCAGGCATCTGCTGCTGGTGGTTAAGGTTGGAAACACAGATGAGCTCGCCGAGGGACAAGGAAAAGTGAGGCGAACTTCAGGTGTTACAGGAAGAGTACTGAAAGGGAGTAGGAAATTGGGAGACAGGAGCAGACTACACATGCCGGCTCCTGCCGGCCGACTGACCCTTCAGTTACTGGCACTTCTGTAAATCTCCAAAGGGACCAAGAGGAGACCGGCGGCCATGAAACAAAGAGCAAATTGGGATGACTGTCCCAGGGGACAGGTGTTGCCTTATGGCATCCTCACCGGTGTCTTTCTCCATGCAGATATGGACCCCACCTCCCCCAAGCAGATCGTCAGCTGTCCAGATGCCTCTGGTCTTCCAAGTTTCTAGAGCCCCCCACAGAGCCAACCGTTGGTCAGAAGATGTTACTTGCTTGGGTGCTTGAACAGGAGAGGCACGGGGTGAGAGAGAACCGTCACTTGGTGAAAACATCTGCTGAAGGCCGGGCGGAGTTTGGCTGGTGAGCTCTTAGGAGTTCTTAAGTAGTCACAAACGTTTACAAATCAGGAGATTTCAGATATAATTCTAGGTCTTTTATTCCAGTGGGAAACTGCCCCAGCAGGTGAACCTGTACTCTGGCAGGCAACAGGCATTCAAATAAAAATAAAGCCTGAAAGAGCTCTCGGAGGCTGGGGGTGGAGGACCCCTCAGAGAAAACATGACTAGTGCGTGGTCATGCGAACGCAGGGGCAGGCGGAGTAGTTATTTTGTGCAGACGGTGCTTTGGAGGTCCCAGAGTGGGAGCCGTCAGTTCTGCTTGGGGAAATCCAGAGAGGTTTTCCAGACCAAGTGATATCTCAGCTGAGTCTCAATGGATGAGTGTGAAGGAGTTGTCCAAGGAGTGGAGGGGAATGAAAAGGTATTCCCAGCAGGGGCGGGGGATGGGTGCAAGAAAGTCCACGGCAGGATGGAGAATGAAGACATGCTCTTGTGGGGCCAAGCCCAGGATACAGGGTGGGAAAGGGCCAGTGAAAAAGCTGGTAATATCGACAGTGGCCCGGTAGCAACGATCCAGATCTGCCGCACTACTTGGGAATTGATCTAGAAAGGGATGGAGTCGCGTAGTGGGGAGGAGCAGGGTTAAGCAGGGGAGGGACAGTGTTCGGGTGGTGTTGTCGGAGGCTCACTCTGGTGGCTGTGGGAAGAATGGGCTGGGCAAGGGGAGAGGCTGGAGGGCTGTAGGACAACACCTACCCCAGGAAGGGAAGTCACATTCTACTCGCCAGCCATCCCCGCCTCTGGCAACCAAGCTAGCTCCCTGGCAGGCCAGGACAAGTGCCCCCCAGGGCTGAGAGAGTGGACGTGACTCAACTAGTTCTTGGCTTGGAGGACAGCAGCAGTGAGCGCATACCTTGTTCTCTCTGCCCACCATCGAAAGCCAGTCCACCGCACATTCAATCTAAGCAAGCCTTTGCATGTGTGTCGTACCCAGCGCATTCAACTCTAAACTCCTTTTGGCTTCTGTCTTCCCTCCCTCTAGGGACGAGCAGCATCTGACGCACAGTAGGTGCTCAGTGCGCATTTAGTGATCTGAATCAGGGATGCTTCTACAGAATCTGGGCAGTGGCACATTCACAGCTGATCCTAAATGGGACCCAGAGTACTGTGTTTCCTTTTTTTAAAAACATTTTTAAAATGTTTACTCTCTTATATTGAGAGATTGAGAGAGAGAGGGAACGGGGGAGGGGCAGAGAGAGAGGGAGACACAAAATCCGAAGCAGGCTCCAGGCTCTGAGCTGTCAGCACAGGGCCCGATGCCATGAACCTCAAGATCATGACCTGAGCCGAAGTCGGATGCTTAACCGACTGAGCCACCCAGGCACCCCAAGTACTGGGTTTTCTAACCAAAAAAATCACATGGGATTTGGTCAGAGGCCTTACAATTTTCAGTCTTGGTTCAGCTACTCAGGAGCTCTGTGTCTGGGAACAAGCCACATAACCTCGCTGAGACCCAGTCTGCTCACCTATTTAAAAAAAAAAACAACACTGAAATTTTCCAGGAGTAGAAGAGCGCACCTGGAAGAAATTTGCAAACTGTAAAGTACTATATGACCCAACGTGGCATTTCCATAAAATGAAATGGTATTCAGCCATATTAAGAAGTCCTAATATGTGCTCCCATATGGATGAATCTTGAAGACCTGATGTGAAAGAGGCCAGACACGGGTCACATGTGGCAGGATTCCCTCCATACCAAGAGTCCATAATAGGCAAATCTATAGATACATAGAGCAGATTAGTGGTTTCCAGGGGGCTAGGCGGGGAGAAGGGAATAGACTTTGCTTAATGGGTCTGGGGTTTCCTTTTGGGATGATGAAAATATTCTGGAACTAGATGTGTGATGGCTGCACACCTTTGTGGATGTACTGAAATGCCACTGGATCGTATACTTTAACACGGTGAAAACGGTACATTTTATGTTGGTGTATCTTACCACAATAAAAAAAAAAAAAAAAGCTCTCCCCCAAAGCGCTACAGGGTTAATCCTCTTGAGAAGCTGTTGATTCTTACGTTCTACATGCAGTACCCAATCCACCTTTTGGCCTTCGGAGAACTTACAGAGTCCGTGCATCTCCACTAAGGAGTGTCTTTCTAAGAGAAGAGCGGGAGTGGGGGTAGGGGAGGAAAGGAGGAGCGAAGGGGCATCTGAAAAGGGAAGCTGGATGGTATTTGTTGCGTAGATTGCCAGTTGTTCACCCTGTTTGTATTTAAATGAAAGGAGGCTTTGAAGTGGGAACCGCCTCTGAGCAGGGCTTGGGGTTCCTGTCTTGCGTGGTAAAAGTTCAGACTTGTCCAGATCCGTTTCTAGCCAGAGGTTACTATTTCTGGTGGAAAAGGCTCAAGTTTTGGTTAATAATACATGAAGTGGAAAAGCAGGAGTAAACAGGGGGGCAAGGAATGAGTTCCCCCTGGCTTGTGAAACGAAGCTTTCGGATTTGGGCTCCATGGTTTGGGAGTATCTTCTTTTCACTAACGGTCACTGGATTTTATTTTAGTATTAATATCGGTTGCATCTCACATCGTATTGTCTTTGGTAAAGAACCTCTTTAAGTAAAGCATCGATCAATGAAAGTTACAAGTGCTTGGCTAAGCCCTAGCGATAACTTGAAGACCTGATGGTATCAGTTTGAGAAAAACCCGGACTATTTGACAGGCTGTGGAAAATGGCAGGAAATTCGCTTGGAGTAGAGTTTGCGTATTTAGAAAAACTTCTCTGCTAGTTGCAGGGTTAAATGTTCTGCCAACCCACAGAAATTTTGTTAAGTTCCACCAATACACCGGTCACAATCTGTTTACCTTGATGATCTCCAAGAATAAAATGTCAGCGTCTGCAGTGGGCATTCAAGACAACAGCTAACCTAAGTTTCCACAACTCCACAGAGCCAACATGTCAACGTGGTTTACAAACAGCAGTGGACGGAGTCTCAACAAACCCTATGAGGGTGATAATTGTAATGACGGTTCATATCTTCACCCTATGTAATTTTATGGGAATTGAGAGTCTAGCCAAATAATAAGTTCCAGCCCCTTTTATCTGCCCAGTTCCCAGCACACTCCCGAGGTGTCTGAGGCACTTCTCACCCTAACCTCTTAAAGCAGATTGTAACAACAACAAGGGTAATGACAAGTTCCCAATCTGCACAGTTCCCTTCATTAAAGGAGCCCTGGGAGCTTCAAAAACACTCATTAATGGAATCTGACAAAGCTGGGAAGGTGGGAGACTCACCCATTTCCAGTTTTCTGGTGGCTAAGTGGAGACTGGGTCCCAGAGAGATGTGAGTCTGTCTCAAGAGGCTTGAGGGCAGAGGGGAATTGGGGGTCTTGGGCTACCTTTATTCCACGTGATCTGGGACCGTAGCCCAGGGTTTTGAACTCACAACCTGGCTGCATGCTATCAGCAAGTCGCTTCCCTTCTCTGGGCCTCAGTTTCCCTACTTGCACAAGGAGGGTTTGGGCCGGGTTTCCAAAGTCTCCGAGGTCATCCCTGACTGTCCCATCGTCTCACGCTGGCGGATTGAGGGGGGGTGGTTTCTCCCACTTCAGGGGGTAGCAGAACCAGGCGCGTCTGGGGGAAGGCGGGGGAGGAGAATGCCTGCTGGGTTTGGCTCCCGGAGCACCGTTGAATGGGAAGCAGGTCTGAGAGGGCCAGGTGAGGGTCTAGGGCCAGCTCTGAGTCCGAAGTCCCCTGGTGCCTTCAGCGAAACAATTCGAGTGATGCAGGCGCCTTCCCCTCCGGGCCCAGGAGCAGGGCGGTTAGGGGCGTCCTCGGGGCTACGGGGCGGCTGGCGGGGGGCGGGGGCAGGTATCGAGGTGGGAGGGCTCCGCCCGACTTTGGCCCACGGTCAGCGAGTCAGGTGGCCGAGCGCAGAAGGCCTGTGAGTCGGACGGGGGCTTCGTGACGAGTGCCCAGGGGCGCGGTCCCCTAGGACTCGGGTCCTGTACCCCCCAGAAGTTAGCCCTCCCTCTTTGGGTGGGGGGCGGCCGGCATCTCCCCGCCTCCCCGGAGGAGGGGTTGGAGGGGAGGAGGGCAGGAGGGAGGAGCCCCGCGGGGCGTGTCGCGCGAGGGAGCGCCGCACGCCCGGTGCGGCCCCCTAGGAAGTGGATTTGGCCGCTCCGGATCCCAGCCCGCTTCCAGGTTTTCTCCCGTCCCGGCCCTGCGTGCTCCCGCCCGTCTCCGGCCCCCCCCCCCCCCCCCGCCCCGCCGCCCGCCCCCTCCCCCTGAGTGCCGCCCGCTGGGCCAAGTTTGCCGAGCGTCGCCGCGCACGCCGGCCAGTCAATCAGCGGCGGAGCTGAGGAGGGCACAGCCGCGCGGCCGAGGGCAGAGTGAGCCGAGCCGAGCCGGGAGAGCGGACCGGCGCCGGGCAGCCCGAGCAGCGCGCAGCGAGCGCCCGCCGCCGCCCACGCCCTCCGCGGCCCCCGCGGCGCCTGCCACCTTCTCCTCCTTCCCGGCGCCCCTGTCCCGCCGCCGGCCAGCGCAACCCCGTCCGCCGCCCCGCGGAGCCCGGAGCCCACCGGCCCGCGCCTCCTCTCCTCCACGCCCTCCGCCTCCTCCTCCTCCCCCGGCCGGGCGCCTGGCACCGGGGACCGTTGCCTGACGCGCGAGGCCCAGCTCCACTTTTCGCCCCGCGTCTCCTCCTCCCGCCGCTCTCCTCCAACTCCCTCGCCCTCTCGCTCCACTCGCGAGCCCCCGGCCCCGCGCCCGCCACTCTCCCCCGGTCCCAAGGTGGGAGCGCGTCGGCCCCGGCCCGCGCCATGGCCCGGTTCGGCTTGCCCGCGCTTCTCTGCACCCTGGCCGTGCTCTGCGCCGCGCTGCTGGCTGCCGAGCCCAAGCCGAAAAGTTGCTCGGAAGTGCGACGGCTCTACGTGTCCAAAGGCTTCAACAAGAACGATGCCCCCACGCACGAGATCAACGGTAGGTGGGAGCCCCCGGGAGGCGAGCGCGGCGGCAGGCACCCAGGAGAAGGGGCCGCGGAGTGCCCCCCGCCCCCGCGCGGCCGCAGGTAGCCCGGGGCGAGCAACGGGCAGGCGGGAGAGGGCGTGAGAGCGAGTCGCCGCGCAGCGCGGCCCCCCCCGGGACTGCGAGTGGAGGGGCGCCGCGGACCGGCCGGTGCCACCCGGCGTCTCCTCCCGCCCCGCCGCGTCTTCCCGGTCCCAGGGAGCCCCGAGGACTCTGGCCCGCAGAGTGCGTGTCACCGGCTCCCTCGCCTTTTCCGGGTTGAACTCCTTGCTGGGCTCCCCGCTTTGTTGTGTGGGTGACGAGAGGCGGGGCGTGGGGTGAGGGTCGCTAGTGGGGTGCGTGGGGGCAACCTAGAGCTTGCCAGATTCCGGGGGACACCAAACGTGGAACTTGACTGGAGGTTTCATTGATGTTCTTTAAAAACCCTCTCCCCGCCTCTCTTCCACGGCTGACGCGGATTAGGAGTTTTAGTAGGTCCAGCGGCTTTAGAAGTCGCCTTTAAAAAGCAAACGACTTTCCAACCCACCAAACCCTGACTTTTGGAAACTCTCCTGCTTTCCGGAAGGTATTGGACGGGAAGGGTACTTCCCCCACCCCCTTTCTTTTTTCTCACCTCATTTTCAGGGTTAATTGCACATTCAATTACAAACCTTTGAAAGGACTGACTACGGGAAACCTGCATCTCAGTTTGGAGATGGTTATGCAAATGGAGAAGCCTTAGCCTGTGAAAGAGTTCACCGGATTTCGGCGCTGGGGGGTGCGTGGGGTGTTGGTGGAAGCCCTTCTCGGGGCGCCGGGGAGGCAGCTTTTCGGCGGGTGCCCTTCGCCCCTCCTCGCGAGGCTGGCGGCGGCCGGCCGGTGCCCTCCGGCTCGCAGTCTCATTCGCGGAGGGCAACTGTTGCGCGCAGCCCCACGGGCCGCGCTGGGGCCAGCCGCGGCGCAGGTAGCCGGTTCGCCCTGAGGCTTCAGAAAGAACCACGAATCTAGCTGGCTGCTGGCCAGCGTCACCTAACGGGGAAGGGAGCGATTCGAGCCCCCCGGGGGCCAAGCCTCCATTCCGAACCTTTCTTGGAAGTGAGCGGAGCGCGCCTTTGCCTCGCGGTGCTGGTCACCCGGGTGGGGCGGGCAGGGGGCCGGCAGCCAGCAAAGGAAATACTGTAATTTCAACCAGGCGCTTCTAGAGGCTTAGGAAGACGTGGGGGTCATTTTTTGGAAGGGCTATTAATAACCTTGGAGATTAAGTGCAGTCATCAATTACATATAAATTACAAAGGTAATTGAGGGAAGTCGCCGGGCACTTTCCGAGTGTATTCGGCATCTGTCTAGAAATAGAAGTCAAGAAATTGTTGGAGCAGCCTAGGAGCTCACTGCACCTTGGCAGTTACCAAATAATTCGCACGCCACTGATTAGAGACTGTTTGCCCTTGAGCTGCCTGTCTTTTTGGGAACTCAAGTATGTCCTCAGAGCGGCACGATTTTATTGGTTGTAGAGCCCTGAAAAGCCCTCTTTCTTGCCCCTCTCCCTCCCGCGCCGCCAGAAAAAGTGAAGTGAACCAGCAGCCACTGAAGCTTGGGGGCTCCACAGGTCAGACCTGGGGTCTTTGTGCCCTGCTCGGTTTGGGCCTGGGCCCAGCAGAGATGATTGGCGTGAAGGTTACAGTTGTCATTCCCACATTTTGAAGGGATAGATGCGGCGATGCACTTAATGGGAATGTGACAAGTTTTCATCTTCTGCTCCTGCAAACAATATGTGCCTTTGAGACGGACCGGAGGCATTCAGGGAGTGGGTTGTGAAATTGCCCTCCCCGCTTTCTCCCCCTTGGCTCGGTGTAGGCGCCTAATGGCAGGACATCTTCCCCAGCCAGCATCTCAGGAAGACGGAAGTTTGAAGGGTCCTCAAGGACTGTGCTAGGTGTTCTCTTTGATTGTCCTGGTCCCGGGCAAACACCTGAGCGATATTTTTGCATAAATGTCTATCTGGACACCCCCCCCCCCCAAACATAGGAGAGTTATTAGCGACCAGCAGCAGGAAATGGAAGCTAATGTGCTCACACCCAAAACATTTTATTCTTTTTGTCTTGTCCTTCATCTCCCTCCCAGGGCTGCTGCTTTTATTTCCCCTTTTGAATGACCTACTGGACTGCATTCTCCTGAGGAACAAAGGAAGTGCCTTTTTAGCTGGAATCCTTGGAAGACCACCAAGGACTTTAGCTCATGCAGTGCAATTTCGCACCACTTTCAACAATAACAAAAATGCATGACTGAATGGCTCAAAAATGTGGAGTGTTAGAGGCATTCATTTGAGCCTAGGACACTGTCACAACACAGACAGACCCAAGTAAATACCTTTAGACGGCCAGTATAGAAACAGGGGGTAATCTTTACCATCCCCCTGGCCTGTCCAGATGCATACATTAGCCTTGTCTTCCCCTGGGCTACACTCGGATAGTTTTGGTCATTTTGGGGAGCATAGTCAATATAGTGACTTGTATTCAGATTCAGCCCATGTCTGAATGAATGGCCCGGCACTGTCTCTGGCCAGAGGTGTGTGTGTGTGGCCGGGGGGGGGGGGGGGGGGGGGGGGGTAGGGGTGGAGATGATCTATTTTTTTTAGGTGCAAAAAGCCCAGGATTGTTTTCCAGGCAAAGGGTCACAATGTCTGGGTGCCTAGCTCCAGGCTTAGCCCAAGTTTAAGGTTTTATTCCTGATGGCCTTGTACTTGCTTTCTAGAGGTTTGAACAAGCTTTAGAATACTGTGTTCTTAAGGAGTCTCAGTCTTTTTAGATCATAATTAAGATAATTTGATGTGCTCTCAAGGGTATCAGGGAGTACATCATGCTGACAGGGCTTCCTCCTGCATTGTCTATCCTCTTGACCCCCGTTCTTATCAAATAATGGGTAGATCAAAAGGGATCTTTAACAGAAAGGATAGGTTTTTGTTCAGCTTTCAATAGGCATATCTTTTTGGAGCACCCTACTATGTGCGGTATTCTGTGCTCGGTCATCGAGGCAGCGAGAAGGGTCAGAGGGTCCTCTGTCACCAGGACCTTTCCAGGTAGCAGGGAGATAAGCCGCGCACACACGTAATCGGAATGCAGTGTGGTGTGAGAGAAGTGCCATCTCAGTGGTGCAGATGAGCAAGGGGTGCCCCCAGAGTTCCAAGGGAGAAGGGATTTGGGACCAGATTATTAACTAGGTAATGCTAGTTTGCTAGTAAAAAATGATAATAGGAAGTTTAACAATCTGCTTTCATTGTGCCTCCCCTCCAAGAGACAGGGTTACAGAGATGCAACGATCGGCATTTGATTTTATTTTTTTATTTCTTTAAAGTTTTTATTTTCAGGAATTTCTGCACCTGACATGGGGCTCGAACTCATGACCATGAGATCAAGAGTCACACGTCCACCCACTGAGCCAGCCAGGTGCCTCAACATTTGGCACTTTATTCCCTAATCTAATTTTTGCTGAAATTGCCTTTAAGAGTGAGGCAGTTGGTTAGAGATCTTTATTTTTACTCTTCGTTTATTTTTGAGAGAGAGAGAGAGCACGAGAGGGGTTGGGGCAGAGAGAGAGGATTGGAAACGGGCTTCACAGTGTCAGCACAGAGCCCTATGCAGGGCTCGAACTCACAAGCCATGGTATCACGACCTGAGCTGAAGTCAGATGTTTGACTGAGCCTGAGCCACCCAGGTGCTCCTAGAGATATTCTTAAGCTTGCCATAGGTCTCTTTCATAGGGACATTGAAGGATAAAGAAGTGTGTCATAGTTGTGATTTTGGAGTTTTTGTTTCCAGTTCCCATTTATGTTTATGAGCAATGCACTTGCAGGCACATACCCACGCATATGCACATGTATGCCTCAAAGGATTCTGGGAACGACATAAGCTAGGTTAGGATTACATGGCAAAAGCTGTACATGTGCATTGGAGAGGTAGGCATACTTTTAAAAAAATATTTTAGAGCATGCATGAGTGGGGGAGAGGACGAGAGAGAGAGAGAGAGAGAGAGAGAGAGAGAGAGAGAATTCCAAGCAGCCTCCATGCTCAGCGCAAGGGCTCGACCTCACGATCCTGGGATCATGACTTGAGTCAGATGCTCAACCAGCTGAGCCACCCAGGCACCCTGGTTGGTAGGCATATTTTCTGATACTGAGGTGATTATGGTATGTAAGACAGCATACGTCCTCAAGATTTACATTTCCTCTTTCCCACTTAAGTAGGTGGGTTGGATTTTGCAGAGAACTTGTGATCTTCTGTTGGAATCCTCAGTTTGGCTCCCTGCGTTTCCCTTAAGAAAGAGGGTCTAATTGAGCCACAGGGCCTGTCAGTATAGAGATTGTCCCAGGTAGTATAGGAACTATTTCCTGGACGTGCTCAAAAAAACAAAACAATAAAAGTTCTGGCTTATGCAGCTCAATCTCTAGTTAGAACATACAAATATAAGATGTTTGATTCAGTATAATTACTATTTTCCTTTTTGATTGGACTCACACTGGGTTCCATGCAATTTCAGGATTAGCTGGAGACTAGACTGAGGAATGAAAAGGAAGTTTCTTGTTGTCTCTACCAGGGAAACAACATCAGTGTTAAATCTGAATCAGTTGGAAGGGAATCTGGCTCCCCAGTAACACTGACTGTTTTAGTACTGGGGTGGTTCCCACATGTGTTCACAAAAAATGCATTTTGGCCTCATGAAAAGAGCTTGAAGCTATTGACTGCTTTCTCTGGACCTGGTCCCCAGCTAAGGGCTTTACATAGTATCTCATTTGAAATCCACAACAACCATATGAAGGCAGAAGTATTATTATCTTCATCATCCTCCCTGTTTTATAAGACAAGAAAACAGATTCAAAGCGGTCTGGAAATAGATCCACAGTCTCACAGCTAGTGAATGGTAGAGGTGGAATCTGAACCCAGGTCTTCCCTGGCCCAAAATAACAGTCTGTGCTGTGTGGTACAGATCGAAAGACAAAGTACCTTCCCGGCTCCCATGGAGGGCTGGTTTCAGAAATGGAACCTATAAGACGACCATCAACTAGCAAAAGACCATCACAGCACTGTTTTGATGCTATCCAGTCATGTCCCTTGTGGGCCAAGTGTTCATACCCGGACACAGACAACCTAGTGTTAACAGCTGAAGGAATATAAATTGTATTCCTTGGGCCATGGGGAGCTGGTGATGGTTACTGAGTTGGGGAATGTTATTAGTAGATGGTTTTAGGAAGCTAACTAGTGCCCCTGGGAGTTAAGGGTCGGTGAGGCAAGGGAAATAACAGCAGTGAGAGCTGTCAGGAGGCTGTTTTAAGTATGCAGTTTTCTTGAAAAATTTTTTTTATTTTCAGGGCACCTGGGTGGCCCGGTTAAGCGTTCAGCTTCGGCTCAGGTCATGATCTTGCAGTTCATGAGTTTGAGCCCCGCGTCGGGCTCTCCGCTGTCGGTGCATAGCTGCTTGGGATTCTCTCTCCGTCTTGGGAGCACACTTTCAAAAATAAAAACACTAAAAAAAAGACAAAAACAGAAACAAAAATTCATTCCAGTATAGCTAACGTACAGTGTTACGTGAGTTTCAGGTGCATGAGACAGTGACTCCACATACATGCATTTCTTTGAACCAGTCTGCCTTCCTCTTGTCTGTTACCTTCTCATTCCATGCTGAACATCACCAGCTTTGTTTCCTTGCTGCAGTGCTTTGAATGGAGTCATTCCTCCACTTTGAGCTTCCGTGGCATCAAGTATCACAAATGATACTTTCATTAAGTCATTTATGAACTCCCCAGGGGTGCATGCCGTCTTCCTCCTAATTCTTAGCTTGAGTCAGATCGATGGTCTTTGCACATAACTGTCTCATGGGGTTTATACTGCTTTGATGATAGATTGTCATCCCATGGTCTCTTACTCTCCTCGGAATCTTTTGGAGCTAAACATTCTGAAGTAAAATAAATTTAGAGTAAATCTCCATATGTTGGTATAACATATAATAAATGTTTTTATTATTTTTTTGGGGGGGGAGTACCTAACCACTTTATTAATAACTGAGTGGCATAGGATTTTCCAGAAAGATTCAGAATTATTTTTCTTTTCGCTCTGAGATCTTCTTTAAGGGATAAATAATGGAGGCTTTCGTGTTAGGCAATTGGGAGTAAATTTAGATGAGTAATTTAGCACATCAGATTCAGTATGTAAAGCTGTGCAGGGCACATTGGTTACCTTTTACAAAGTAAAATCTGAAGTTTATTGTCTTTACCAAGCAGAAGAACACAGGCTTCTTAAAGATATTAGGATATTTATATAAGCAGACCCGCTAAAATACGCACAGGTAAGAATTAGCATTTTCAATTCCACTTGGCCAAGCATCTGTTGCTTACTACAGAGAACATGAAAGTGCAGAAAATTCATGAAGCAATTCCATCCTGGAGGTAATTTGAAATGTTATATTTAAGTTCTGATGCATTTAATTCAGCAATCTGGTGGGAGAGAAAAATCAAAGAGATCCATCAGCCAGGTATTCAACTTTTGAAAAAGAAACTCTAACAAATGTTAGAAATTAGGAAAAAAATTGAATGGAAGAATTATCCCCCCCCCCCCAAAAGTCAATAACCTCCAGGAAGCCTGGAAACTATGTAAAAACATCTTATTGGAAGCCCAGATAAATGTGTGCCAGACATCAAAAAGACCAGCTGCTTGGGGGAAGAAAAAAAGAACCCGGCATGACTAACTGGCAGAGTAAAAGAGGCTGCTTCAGGGGAAAAGGAATCTTTCACAAAATGGAAAGAGCTTAGGCCAGGAGAAGAGGGAAGGCCGCGAGGTGCGGCAGGGCAGGTACAAACTAGAAAGGGAGTGAGCTCAGAGAATCGGAGGTGCACCTTGCTAAAGGATTCCAGACACAAGGCCCGCGTGAGGATAATGGGGAGAAGGCTGGGCCAAGTGAGTCCAGCCTATCAGAGCAAAAGCAGTCTGGCTTCTTTAAGGGGAAACCAGGCCTGATTAACCCCCCAGAGTTCATCACAAGTTAAAATGAAGCAAGTGGATGGAGGAAAACAGACGCACATAGTTTGGGTTTTTAAGAATTATGCAATGGGATTCCAAGGCAAAGAATATCAGAAAATGCATTTGCTGTGGGATAGGTGGGGGGATGTTGGTTTACTGAGGAGGGAAAAGGGGACCGACCCCACTGTCCTAGATGGAGTAGTTTTTCCACGGGGAGGACGTGGTTTCTTGGAAGGAGCAGTTCCAGCTGAGCTCTGACCGATTAGTTGTCTGGTACCTTGGGTCAGCTTCTTTTTTGTCTGAAAAACGGGAGTGGGGACGTTAGAATGCCGAATGAAATCAGGAATTGTCAAGCCTGGCCACACATTAGAATCACCTGGAGAGCCTTTAAAACCGACTAATGCCTGGGCACCGCCCCAGACCAGTTAAATCACACTTTCGGGCAGTGGGGCTAGGTCATGATAATTTTTTAAAGGCTCCCCAGTGGTCCCAGTGAGCAGCCATGGTTGACGACCATGGCCCTGGATGATCTCCGAGTCCCTTTCATCTCTGAGACTCCATGATTCTAAGTTTTCTAATGAAATTCCTCATGAGGCATTGTCTCAGAAGAGAGCTTTAATTTCGACTCCGCGCATGCTCATTTTAATTTTGGCTAACTCGGGTTTAAGAGGAAGGTGTGCTGAACGCGGAAAAAAAAACATTTTTGTTTCATCAAGAGGCAATTGCTGCATCGCCTGTGATGCTTTGCTGAGGGGAGAGAAGTAAGCCTAGGCCATTGAGAGTACTTTGGAGAGAATTAGAAAGGAATCCAGTCTTGTCATTTATTAAGTGTCCGCGTGCTAGGTGATATTTCTTCCTTTCTCTTTATTGGTAAAATAAAAAAGATCTCTTTATCCCTTACTTTAATGTCCTCTTTGCCATGTGTTTATTCTCTTCAAGTATCTTATCAAGAAATAGAAGTACAGTAAATCCCTAGGCTTCTGGCCGGCACAGCCATCCAGAACACAGCTGGGAATGTGGAAGTAAGCAGAAAAGCTACATGATGGAAACAGCTGTCATAAAGCCCATGCATTCTACTTGGAGACGAGGCCTTCGGAAATTTATCATCAGCCATCACTGATTGAATGGCTCTTCTATCAAGAGCAAAATGCTAGGTGCTGGGGATTCAAAGAGGTTTCAGACAGGAGTTCAAGCTTTTGAGGTGCTTGGATTCAAATTGGGTACACAGAAGGCTTGGGTCGTCTGGCTTCCTAGTCCATGGCTGAATAGAAGTCAAGTAGTGCTGGCCTGGGGGAGTGGAGAGGTCGGAGGAGGGTTGGTTTTAGAGGCGGGCAAAACTTGACATCTGGGAGAAGTGTGAGAGAAACAGGGTGGGGAGGCCAGAAGCTAAGCAGCAGACCCAGAACTTGGCTGATCTTGGCAGATCCGTTTAGTTCCTTGAGCCCCTTTATGATGGGCCGGAAGCTCAGAGGTGGCTCCCTAACCCTTGAGGGCGCTACGATGTTTCAGGGCGGTATTGAGTAATGGTGTTTGGTATAATTCAAATATATAGAGAGTATACTTTAGAAAGAATAGGACCTATTTGAAATTCAGAATTGCTCTTGAAAGAAAGGAAAGTTAGTTCACTCACACATTCCCCTGTTTATGTCACCTGGTTTCCCAGTGATGAAACGTTAGACTTCAGCTCAGGTCATGATCTCACGGTTCGTGAGTTCGACTCCCGCGTTGGGCTCTGTGCTGACAGCTTGGAACCTGGAGCCTGCTTTGGACTCCGGGTCTCCCTCTACTCTCTCTGCCCCTCCCTCCCTCATGCGCACATGCTCGCTCGCTTGCCCTCTCAAAAAAAAAAAAAAAAAAAAAAAACTTAAAAAAATGAGTTAAAGGCTGTATATTATTAATTCAGTGGTTTAGTCACCTCAGAGCTTTTGCTTGGTGATTTTGTCCTTCCACACCTTCTCTAAGCCCTCTAGAACATTCAAGTTCATTTAGTTCCTTACTAATGTTACTGCCTACTATGCTCTGCTTGGGAAACTGACATTCTGACCTGAAGTAACAAGAGGCAAGAGTTGGTTTTTAGTTAGAGGGGACAGGTTTAAATATTTGAATATTGATTTCCTTTTTAAACATTTACCAAACCGAGTAAATGTATAATCATAATTAAAGAAGCGCTAGAAGTTAAGGATAGGAGTACACACATTTGATGGTCCTTGTCTTTGACCATGTGCCTCATTTGAACCTTACAGAAAAGAAAGCCCCTCTTTGCCCAGTCATGTCTGATCTGAGACCATGTATCTCCAGTTTCTGTCACATTGCATGGCACATGGCTGGTGTTTGAGCAATGTTTATGGTTCAAAAATAAGTTCAAGCATGATTTTTGATTTTTGTATTCATTCTAGGAATGGATATTTCTATTTATCCCTTTTAAATGAATTCATATGAAGCTATTTATAAAAATTTTTAACATTTATTCATTTCTGAGGCTCTAAGTTGTCAGCGTAGAAGCCCGATGTGGGCTCAAATTCATGGACCGCGGGATCATGACCTGAGCTGAAGTCAGACGCTTAACCGACTGAGCCCCCCAGGAGCCCCTGAAGCTATTTATTTTTTAAAGTTAATTAAAACATTTTTTTCAAATATTTATTTATTTTTGAGAGAGAGAGGGAGAGACAGAGTGTGATCAGGGGAGGGACAGAGAGAGAGGGAGACACAGAATCTGAAGCAGGCTCCAGGCTCTGCGCTGTCAGCACAGAGCCTGGTGTGGGACTCGAACTCATGAGCTATGAGATCATGACCTGAGCTGAAGTCAATGCTTAACCAACTGAGCCACTCAGGAGCCCCTTAAAGTTTATTTGTTTAGAGAGAGAAAGAGAGAGAGAACACACACGAGAGGGCATGTAGCCAAGAGGCAGAGAGAGAATCCCAAGCAGGTTCCACACTGTCAGCGCAGAACCCGATTCAGGGCTGGAACTCATGAACTGTGAGATCATGACCTGAGCCGAAATCAAGAGTCAGATACTTAACCGACTGAGCCACCCAGGTGCCCCCCATGTGAAACTTTATTTTAAATTTCTGCATTCAGCGGCACCTGGGTGGCTTAGTCGGTTAAGCGTCCAACTTCGGCTCAGGTCATGATCTCACGGTTCATGGGTTCAAACCCCACGTTGGGCTCTGTGCTGACAGCTCAGAGCCTGGAGCCTGCTTCAGATTCTTTGTCTCCCTCTCTCTCTGCCTGTTCTCAGCTCACACTCTGTCTTTCTCTCTCTCTGCCTCTCAGAAATAAATAAACATTAAAAAATTAAAAAAAAAAAGCTTTAAATGTTTCTGCATTCAGTCCTAGATGCCTAAATAAGAAAGGGCAAGAGAATCCTCTTTTTTTT
Source organism: Acinonyx jubatus (assembly GCF_027475565.1). NCBI lineage: Eukaryota > Metazoa > Chordata > Mammalia > Carnivora > Felidae > Acinonyx > Acinonyx jubatus. Next base: position 107,083,466 of record NC_069389.1, on the reverse strand, counting down.
TTTTTAATTTTAGAGCGATTGCGAGTGGGGTGAAGGGGCAGCAGGAGAGGGAAAGAGTCCACCACCCAGGTGCCCCAGAATCCTCTTTTCAAACCTAGATCGTAGTGTTATTTATCGACTTGCTTGGGAGCTGAGTGTTTCACATGGTTTGTTTGAAGCTTGGTGGACAAATGGTTGCTTCTTACGTTGTCCATTCCAGACACAGGAAGTCAGCTGTACCTGCAGAGGTGCTTTTCAAGAGAGAGGCCAGGCCGCCTTTGCCCCTGTTCCTTGCTTCCCCCTTTCTACCAGGTGATCACTTCCCTTTTCTTCCCCAGGAGGCTGGGGGCAGGCCCCAGGCAGGATTGCTGCCTTTGTCTGGTCTACTTCAAGGTCGCCTGGTCCTGCTTCATCCCAGCCATTCCTTTCATTCTAGTCCTTTCTTCTCACAGCTACTTTGTCAGTTGGCTTTCACAAGCCTCTTTAAGCCTGGCTCCTCTCCTATAGGCCGGGCTTCTGGTCTACAGGAGCGGACTGGAAAGTGGTTTCTTTTTAAAAAAAGAAATTTTTTTTTTTTATGTTTTTATTTGAGAGAGAGCGAGGGGAGGGGAGGGGCAGACAGAAGGGGAGACAGAATCCCAAGCAGGCTCCAGGCTCCAAGCTGTCAGCACAGAGCCTATCGCGGGGCTCGAACTGACAAACCGTGACTGAGATCATGGCCTGAGCCGAAGTCGGACGCCTAAGCGACTGAGCCACCCAGGCGCCCTGGAAAGTGGTTTCTTTTGGACCGCCAAGCTTTCCTTCATTCTGCAAAGCCCTGACGTCGGTGTCCCAGCAAGCATTAAGCCACAGAACTTTTTCTTCCCTTCAGTTATTGTTTCTCTTCCTCCACGGAGTTTGTCTCCATTTGCGTTTTCAGCCTGGTGTTTGGTTAGAGATGAAAACAAAGCACTATGTCTTTGCAAACAGCATGTGGTTAACAGTTACTACTTGCAATGGTCCGGTCTGAGTGGGAGTATCCTTTTTCTTGGCAGTCACTTCACAGAAAGTCCTGTTTCTTTGGTGCCAGAATAAGCAGTCATTACATTCCTTCCAATTTATAGTCAAATTATTATCTGCTATTGTTAAAATTGCCTTAATTATGGAATATTTCCCCATGCTAAGATTCGAAATTGCAAAACAAGACAACTTTTCACTTGTGTACTTTTAGAGGCAGTCCTTGAACAATCCCTCCCCGACCACGATGTTGGAGGCTCTGCGGAGGAATCGTGTTTTGTGTTCGCGGGGAGAATTTTTTTTAAGGGGGGGGGGGCGTGCAGTGGGTCCGCTTTAGCCTGGATTTGAACTGAATGCCCCTGGCTGGCTGCTTGGTTAATGTTCTGCCTCGTTTTCCCCCAGTTTGGAACTCACTTGTTCTTTTTCCTGCCCCTTTGGGTCTGATGGGCCTAGACACTCTGGGAAGAAGGCTCTGTTGGCGGGAGGCTGATCGATCCTTAAGCAGTGTGGCAGTCTTAGAGGAGGGCCTGGTATCTCGCGAGGGGGAGGGCACATGAGGAAATCACGGCCTTCCAAAATAAGGGACTGTCAGTTTTCTTGTGATCTGAACAAAGATTCCGGACACCGGGTGGCAGGTGGCTTCTGTGGAGATGCTCTTTCGTAAGCTCGGCTTTTGGGCTCTGCTTTCAAGGTGTATCCAGAATCTGTCGACCTCTTCCCACCTGGGCAGCTCCTGTGCTGGTCTCCTCTCCCATCCCCTCTTACTCTGGATTATTGTACTTTCCCCTAACTGGTCACTTGGCTCTGGCTATCATCCTTCTCACCAGCCCCCGCCGCCCGGGCTGTCTCCGCACATCAGCCAATACGATCCTTTTCTGTGAACTCTGACTCAGACTATATCATTTCTCTGCTCAGAATGCTCCAGTCCCCCCCCCCTTCTCCCCCCCCCCCCCCCGCCCCGCCACTCAGAGTGAAAGCCAAAGCTTATGAGGCCTTATGGGGTCTGCCCATTGCCCTCTCCCATGCCATCCCCACACCTTCTCCTCTGTTATTCCTCTCCTCCCCCCACCCCCAGTCTACCCCACGCCGTCGGTCTCTCTGTTCCTCAGGGCACAGTCAAGGGCGGGTCCCTTTGCCCTTATCCTCAGCACCTAGAACACTGCTAGCTCCCTCAAATGTTTTGAGGCGTCGCTTACCTAGTCCTTTCACGAGAAGCCACGCTTTGTCCCTCTCCCTCTCTGCTTTATTCTTCTGCCGCGACAGTTGTGATAACTGTTTCCAAGGAGAAGCCCTTGGTCTTGGGTGAATGATGATCAGGGCGAAGCAGAGTTTTCGTCAGCGTGTAGACTCTGCACTTAGGCCCGTGAGGGCTCTTCCCATTCTCCCTGAGGAGTGCTTTTTCACACCATCACGGGGTCCCCCCTAGATACTTGAATGGCCAGGGTCCGTTTCTGTCATTGGGTCCTGAGGTGAATTCTGGAGTACTTGGTGGAGCAGCGCGGGCGACACGGGCTAAGTCAGTGAGGCTTTTGCATAGAGTGCCCTTCTCTGGTAATAGACTTTAGCCGTCATGTTGGGGATTGGGATCACGTGGGACCCCAGAATGCAGAGTGAACTCTTGTGTCTGCAGAGGAACCACCCCAGTGCTGGGAATACTAAAGCCGTCAGGTTTCTGGGAAAGTTTGGTGTCCACTTTTATTCCCATAGAGACCACAGAAATAACTCGTTGTTTTTGCATGATGAGTGGCTCAAAACAAAACCCTCTGGCCCAGCAGTGATTATTACAGTAGAACTCGGCTTCCACAAAAGATGGACCAGATGCACTTGTCACTGGGTAGCAAAATGCCTGTCCTCCCCGAGACTGTATTAATGGTGACAGAGTATGTGGAGGTAACCCAGGAGAGAGGAAGGGGCCGGCCTGTGGCGCGAGTGTCCCTGGAGATAGGAGGCAAATTTGGGAAGGAGCTTCCCTGCCATGTGCCCCGGCTCTGAGAACAGGGATTGTTTTTCAGATTACTTACTTAAAGTTTGTCATTTAGAGATAGACAGGGAGGGGCAGGGAGAGGATCCCAAGCAGGCCCCACACTGTCCGTGGAGCCTGATGCGGGGCTCGAGCTCACAAACCATGAGATCGTGACCTGAGCCGAAAGCAAGAGTCAGATGCTTAACCGACTGAGCCACCCAGGCGTCCCAGATTACTTATTTTTAAAATCGAGATATAATTGATATTTTTGAGAATTCTATATCAAAAAAAAATTTTTTCATGTTTATTTTTGAGACAGAGTGCAAGCGGGGGAGGGGCAGAGAGAGAGGGAGACCCAGAATCTCAAGTGGGTTCCAGGCTCGGAGCTGTCAGCACAGAGCCCGACGAGGGGCTGGAACCCACGAACCGTGAGATCATGACCTGAGCCGAAGTCGGATGCTTAACCAACCGAGCCACCTAGGTGTCCTGAGAATTGTATTTTTTAAGTCATCTCTATGCCCAACGTGGGGCTTGAACTCATGAGTCCTAGATGCTCTCCTGAGAGAGTCTCATGCTCTCCTGACTGGCTCTCCTGAGCCAGCCTGGTGCCCCAAAAGGTTTTACTTTTAAAAGTAATTAATTACTGGAAAGCATACAAGCTGAACAGTGAAGAGAGAAAATAATTTTTTAAATGAGGATAGGGTTGTGAGTTCGAGCCCCATGTTGGATGTAGAGTCTAAAAAAAAAAATAAAAAAATAAATTAAGTTGCCCTATTTTAAATGTGAATTTAAATATAACAATTATGCAAGTGCCCTAGTTTGAATACTGTGGCTTGCTATTATTATAAGGATAAGTTGCTTGATTAACAACAGAAATAAACAGGGGTGCCTGGGTGATTCAGTCAGTTGAGTGTCCAACTTCGGCTCAGGTCATGATCTCAGGGTTCGTGGGTTCGAGCCTCGTGTTGGGCTCTGTGCATGACAGCTTGGAGCCTGGAGTCTGCTTCCGATTCTGTGTCTGTCTGTCTGTCTCTGTCTCTCTCTGCCCTTCCCCCACTCATTCTCTCTCTCTCTCTCTCTCTGTCAAAAATAAACATTAAAAAATTAAAAAAAAGAATAGAAATAAGCAGTTCCTTTCTTGTGAAAGCGATCAAATCGTCTATATGCTATGAAGTACCTGGTATGGGCTAAGAGTTTATGATAGGGCAAACCAATCCTTAGCTGTCTAAACCGTAGCTTTAAGTTTAGGGAGGAGTGATCGTCTCTGCTTTTATTTTGAAAGCAGACACAACATGTACTGTTTTCACCAATAACCTCTTAGCATTTCTCTTGGAGCCCTGAGATTTTCTCGGTTGCTTCTAAGCTCAAGAATGAAGTAAACACACCATGAGGTTCTGGGATTCTTGTTTATCTCAGCTGGGTCTGTAATAAAAGGGTTGGCTAGAAGCAAATGAATGGCCTAAATACAGTATTAGGAGATGTTTAACACCTATAGAGGGGAAGAGCAGGTTTCCAATTGAAACCATTGTGTTATTTATAACTGTCTATTAAAGTAGTCTCTAAGTTGCTTTGGTTGCCTGTACTTCTGGGGAGGGGTCACTTTGTGCTTGAAAGTGACAAGGGTGTATTTCTTTGTAGAGAGATTGTAAAATATGGTATAATTCAGCCCATATTCCCTTTAATTAGTCACATTTATAGAAGGCATTGCTGTAATTGACCATATTAACATGAGAGACTCGTGGCGCCTCCGCTGTTAGGACAGAGTATTTGTTTTCTTTCTCAAAGCTCCAGCAGCTGTTCCATCCCCATATTTTGCAGAAAGGAAAAACAGCCCCCAGAATTGAGAAGTGTTTTTCATGTGAGAGGGATGCAGGCTGGACACCAACAATAAGGGGAAATGATTGCATTTGGCGCAGTTTTAATTTCAGAACTGTCTTTGAATCTGCACTATAAGCTTGAGTGGTATGCCAATGCTTTGTGGCTTCCTGGGGTGACATTTCAGAAATGTAGATTCAGATCCTACATTTTGCCAAAGATAAATTGCCTTGAGTATGAAGTATTTTTCCTAACGAAAATTGGCCGTAAAGGGATTTTTCACCTTTTGCAACAGTTACTTGATGTGTGATCAGAGAGTTGTGTCAGACCTTAAATTTGTATAATACTGTGCATTTAGTAGTGTTAGGCTCTTGTGGAAGAAAGCCCAGCCCCCAACTGCAGACAGTTTCCAAGGGACCATTAAAATGTACTTCAAGTATTTCAATTGTGATTATAAATCTTTGAAATGAAGGCAGATTTTGATCAATTTAAATAAGGAAGCAGAGCAAGGCATTTTACTCCAGGTAAATGTAAAACGTCGGAAATTTCTTCAAGTACCACGTCACATAAGTTGTTTTTCAGTTGTATTGAATTTTGTCCACTGAATTCGTTTGACTTTGTGCTCATGTTCCTTTTTAAACAATTTATTGTAACCTCGACCGGGCCTTTCTCCTCTGCCTCTCCTCCTCCTTTTCCTCATATTTGTTTTGTTTAATCAGTCAATATTGGTCATTTTTTTTTCCCCACTTAACAAAAACAACCAGGAAGAGATTGACATGATTTCATCAGCCCTTCTAATTGCTTTACTAATGGAAATCTGTTGGTCCTTAAACATCAAGGGTGCAGTTTTAAAAGGAACTAGTGACCCATCCTTCAACCATATGTCTTTAATTTTTAAAAATCTGGCAGGGCCTGAAACTTTAAGAAGTCATATCATCTTCTTCCAAGGTTTTAAAATTTGAATTGTAATATAAACCCTACCTACTTAAAATTATTTAATCCATATTCACCAAGATTCCTACAATCATAGTGGTAATTGTTGTTAATTATTATCCTAGTTAACCGTAGATAGCGTTTGCCGAGCACTCACTATGGGCCTTTTCTGAATGCATTATGTAGATGAACCTATTTTATGTAAACAGAAAATAAAAAGACACGCATGGAAAGGATGGAAGAAAGCAAGGCTATGTATTCTAGCGAGTGAGCCCTCCACACTTGACCAGTAGTAGGCTTTGCAGTTGGCTGGGGTTAAACCGGACGCCAAACTGGTTATATGCATTTTTTGCTTATCTGATCAAAAGAAACCTAACATTTCCTTAGGTGAGACATTGTCTTCTTTTTGCTAAATCTGGAAAGTATTTGTTACATAGATTCTTAGGTGAAACAGTAAACAGTGTAATAATCAGTGTTGTCAGGGATTTCGTTTCTTGTACTGATCTGCCATAAAATCCGAAGAAACCACACTTGAGAAATCTGGTCAGACTTTTGGGTCCGTGGTGTTGTGTTCAGTCTAATGAATCAGACTTCTTTTCTTTTCTTTTCTTTTCTTTTCTTTTCTTTTCTTTTCTTTTCTTTTCTTTTCTTTTCTTTTCTTTCTTTTTCTTAGAATCAAACTCTTATCTTTATTGGTAACTGCTTCCTTTTTTGTGTCTGAATTCATATCTCTTGGTCTCGGAGTCTGAGCTGCCTGCTAACAACACCACGATAACAGCGAACACAGACAGCCGCCTGCGATGGCCAGAACACCAGACGGTTGCACACCAGGGGAAATGGGAACCTGTGGGCTGAAGCCACTTCAGATCTAGGAATTCACATGGTCTTGGGGCTCTGGAAAGCACCTTCTCTGCTTTTTCAGCCATTTTTCTTCTCCCTGCCCTCACTCTGCTCTCAGGACTTTGTACTTGGCACTGACTTGTCACAGTGTCATTTGGCCTCCAGAGATTATGGTTTATGGTAGGTTAAATTTTTTCCAATTGAAAAGATGGTATGACAACAATTGTAAGGAGGAACTTCTATATCCTTTGCATACTGTGGTCCCTTCCCTACTCACGTATATACAATTGTACTTCATTTAAATTGTACATACTACTTGGTATGTCTCTAATTTTTTTAAATCCATTACCTTTCTTTTTATTTTTTATTTATTAAAATTTTTTTTTTTTAATATTCTTGAGAGAGAGCGTGAGCGAGAGAGCACAAGTGGGGGAGGGGCAGAGAGAGAGGGAGACACAGAATCTGAAACGGGCTCCAGGCTCTGAGCTGTCAGCACGGAGCCCGACACTGGGCTCAAACTCACGAACCGTGAGATCGTGACCTGAGCTGAAGTCAGACGCTCAACCGATTGAGCCACCCAGGCGCCCCCCTTTCTTTTTTTAAAATGTGCATTTGTTTTTGCGAGAGAGCGCGAGCGGGGAAGAATCAAGAGTGACAGGCCGACCGAGGATCCAAAGCAGGCTCTGTGCTGACAGCAGAGAGCCCGATGTGGGGCTCGAACTCACAAACCGTGAGATCATGACCTGAGCCAAAAAGTCACACGCTTCACTGACTGAGCCACTCAGGCGCCCCAGTTTGTCTTATTTTTAAGATAACGCTGAAAATGCTTCTGTAGGTACATACAGTTCTGTACAGTTACAGTTGAAATGGCTGTATAATATTCCCCAGGGTAAATGTGACCATAATGGATTTCTGGTACCCCGTATGGACATTGAGATGATTTCTGGTGGTTTGTAGGTGTGCATGTTTGTGTGTGTTGGTTTTATATTGAGCACAACGGTGATCATCTCTCCATTCCTACGTGTTTGGCTTCTGTTGAATGACTGCCTTAAGTTCAATTTCATGAGGAGTTCTTGGGCTTTTTTTTTTTTTTTAAACTTTTAGAAGGTGTAAAAGCCTGAAACTTCCACTCGTGTCTAAGGCCTAGCGGAACCGCAGGCCACGCTTCTCTGCTCCAGATGTGCAGGGGAGGCCTAGGCGAGGAAATCTGAGGTTAAACTCAGGTGGTTGGTCAGCTCTAAGTGTTCACTTTTTCCCTAGCGCGTCCCGGATGCACCCTCTCGCAGCACTTGCAAGGAACCTGCATCACCTTTGGTTCCTAAAAACTTAGTTCAGCAGTATTCCCAGAAACAGCTAAAATGTTGTCCTGTGGGAGGGGATTAAACCCAAAGGTGAGTACAAGTTAGTTGCTTGAAGGGCAGGGCCTTTTTCTGTGGTTCTTCTGCCCTTTGATTGGAGCAGTTTCCCACATGTCTGTGTGTCTCACTTCAAAAAACAAAACAAAACAAAGGGAGAAAAAAAACCCAAACAAAACCCTTCCTAAAACATTTGTCATCTAAACAGGACTTCCTAGAAAGCGGTGTCATTGTTTCTAAAAGGAGGAGCTCGTAATAACCCTCCATTCTCCCTCCTCTCCCACTTTTTTACAATGAAGAGATTTTATGACTATTAGTTGTGAAATGGCTTAATTCAGCTTCTTATTCTTTATGGAAAATAACTTTGCTATGCCTAATGTCTGTCTCTGGTCAAAGGGCGTTTCCTGTGTCATTGGCTTCCACGGTTTGTCTGCTTTCAGCTTTGTGATCGGGAGGGTACAGTCTCGCCTTTTAAATTGTCTGCTTCATCTTTTATCTTTCAACAGGTCCTGGAAAGAAATCGTCCTACGGCTTCTTTCCAGTGTCAGTTTTTGAAAGATCCGTGGCTTGCTTTATTTTGACAGGTGGCTGGTGAAAGAGGTGCTTTTAAAGGGCAGGGTGGGGGGGATGCAGGGGGAGAGGAGAGAGGTTAGCTGCTGCTTTGGGGGCTGTCTGACAAATGGCTGGTGATTATTATGCTCTTTTTTCCTCAATGGAGCCTTGAAAGAGGAGTTTGCCCATAAGGCCTGAAGTTGGAAGACAGATGTACCCTCTTTAGGACCATTTCTGCCTTTTTTTTTTGCCTTTTACTGGGGCACCCTCTATGGGAACAGAATGAGGATCCAGAAAACGCAACTGGGTAGATTAATTTCTTATAATGAACAGGAGTGATAAATCATTCACAAGCTAGGTATCCTTAGCAGGAGAAGCTGTCCCTTTGAGAGTCCAGGCCAGCGTGGTGTCCCACATGGTCCCCAGGCATCCTGGTGTTCATGGCTGTCTCCCAGTAGCCCTGAAGTGCTTTAGCCATTCTTTGTTTAGTTCATACCAGCAGGTTGACTGGTGAATGGCTCCTGGGTGAGTTACTGCTTCTCTGTTGTGAGTGAAAGAACTCCACACCTCTTGTAACCTTTGGTTGTTGATAGCCTCCTGAGATCGTCACTTCTAGGGTTCATGGGACTTGACGATGTAGGAATTAGATCTGTGTAGGTATCCCTTTAAATCTTTTCTCCTGTGCCAGACCACCGCCCCCCCCCGCCCCAGCCTTTATGTCTTGTTTCATGTGCCCAGCGCAGAATGATACAATAATATTCCAGGTGGTTTGATGGAAGGTAGCATTTTTCTGATTCCCATGTCCTCCCTCTCTGTACACGAACAATTTTTTTTTCTTGGTATTGTTGACTACAGTACATTTAACCGATTAAAGCCTGCTAATAATTCAGAACAAGGTGTAAGGTTTGAACCGATGTAAAGAGCTAACCAGTAGCAACCACTGAAGCTGTGCTGGTGTGTAATAGCTAAAAGGATCTGGGATCCGGGCAGTTCTTTTCCAGGCCCCCTTTTCTTGCTCTCTTCCAAGCCTGGCTTACAAGTGGCCTCTTGGGAAGAAGCTGAAGGATCAGGAGGGTGAATGCGGACCGAAAGCAGTCCATGTTGCCTTTTTGTGCTAGAACTCTGTTGTAACAATGAGTGGAAAGGGGGCCATCTGCTGAGGCCGAGAAAGCTTTCTGTCCTTGAAGGGAGGCTTGCTGCATGGTGTTTTAGGAACTCACTGTAACTTCTAGAGCCCTGATGCTGCAGATGTCTCATAAGTGAAGGCTGCTGATAGCAATAACAATGATAAAAATGTAATTAGAAAGGAATTTCTAGGAATTTCATGTCTCTATCTCTATATCTTTGAATTTCTTTTACTGACCTTTTCAGAAGTTCTAAGCTACTGTTCTTTCCAGTTTGATGTTACATTTCAGTATTCAGTACACTCTAAGCAAGTTGAGTTTTGTTTTGTTTTGCTATAACGTAAGCACGTAAGTGTATCCCAAAGTGTATTCCTGCCAGGCAGGAGAAAGCCTCGGGCGGGGAGCCAGAGACCCGGGTGCTGTGCCCTGCTCTGCCACTGACCGGCTGGGTGATGGGCGTTCAGGAAGTGAGCCTGTCAGGGCCTCATTCCAGGAGTTCAGAAAATGAGGGCTTTGAACTTAGCTGGTCACTAAGATCCTGGCCGGCTCTGATAGTCTGTGTTTCACTGCAAATGCGCTGAGAGCTGATGAGATGATCTGGAAAGCTAAGAGGAATAGGAGGAAAGCCCTTTCCTCATTGCATATGTATTCTCGAATACAATAAAACCTTGAAATGAGCAGTTCTGGGTAACTGAGCTTTCTGAATGGTTTTTGTCTCCTTCCTTGCCGTCAGCTGTCATTCTGTACTGCTGTCAGCATGCCTGCTTTTAGCCACTTCTGTCCCTCCTTCTTGGCTGCTTCCCTTGTGGTCTTAGAAACCGTAGCATTAAGCTCATCAGAGCTCTATGCCAAGTAAGTGCACAGAAGTTGGGAAGAAGGGCCTCTCCTGTGACTCCAGTCCTTGGACATGGGCTGATCAGAGCCTTTGGGAGGGGCTTGTATTTAGGCTCCTCCCCAGCCCCACCCCCCCGCCCGCCCCCTCCCCAGGCCTAGCCACATGGCTAGACGTGCGTCAGAGGAGACCTCCTTAAAGGTAAAAAAGTTTGAGGTAAAGAGCTAGGCTGAGGGGCCGTTTGAGAAAGCCGGAGGCACACTTTCGAAGCTTGGATTCTAAAGAGAAAGCTGGCTTGGGTGTGCCTGTCTGCTTAAAGTAGGGTGCTGGGCGGTACAACGTTGTACCCAAACTTCTGAAAGGCCACGGAGACCCCACTCCTTGTCTCGGGGCACGGTCCAGAGTGGGAATTTGAACCAAGCTCCTCTTCCTTCAGCAGGTTATAAACAGCAAGGCGTTAACATCCAGATATGCATCCTTATTCCAGATTTTCTTTAAAGTGCTCCTGCATGAAACAGAAGTCAAATGGTCAGTCATTATGTTCAGAATAGTCTCTCTGGCCGTCAGACCAAGAGTGGTACGAACCCACGATCTGTGGTGCTGGCCACATGTGTGTTTTGTGGTCAGAACAGTTAATCTGGGGGTAGAGGCCCTTTACGCCGCCCCATCTTTCTACCTCCCCAGTTTTATGTTCCCCTTCCCACACCCTGTACTTTGTCTACACACGGCCCAATCGGAGTCCTCGTTCCCCAGGAATACCTGCGACTGTCGCGTCTTCCTGCTTCTGTCAGTGAAGCATTCTGCTCATCTCGCCTAGATCTTTGTATCCATTTTCTCTGCTACTCGTGGTTGGGCATCCCCCTTTCTTCCCCATAGCATTTTGCTATGAATGAACGAGTGGAGAAATGAATGGACACCAGGATGATGAGTTGTTCATTTATTCTGTAAACATTTATTAAACCTCTCCTGTGTGCCCAACCAAGCGTCAGGTACTAGGGATATAAAAATGAATAAGACACAGTCTCAGTCCTCAAGGAAATAATACTTCACATTAAAATCGACTATTGGTCTTATTGCCGCTATGGGGTCGTAAGCCCGCCCGAAGCCCGGCACTGTGTTTTGCTCAGTTTTGTAATCCCATCATGCCTTGCGTGCCGTACAGAGGGGCTCAGTAAATGTATATTAGCTTGATTGGAAGAATACCCCACTCCTTTCCCATGAAGAAAGGGGCATACATTCCCAGAAGCCCTTTCCAAGGCAGCATCTTTGGCTGAGCGCTTCGATCTAACAGTGGCGATGTTAGGTTTTGAGGCACATTTCTTCCCTCGACCTCAAGTGGACCAAAAACACCAAGGGTTAAGACGGGTCCCTGCCGGGTACAGGCAAGGTCTTCTTTCCAGTGCGAAGCCTCGAAAATAAGGACTTCTGCCCGTATGTGCTCCTGGATGAGTACACGTTCCCGCCTGCCACCTGACTTGTTAGGTCCAGAGTTGCTACAGTGCCTTTAGCTGCAAACCTGTGTATCTTGTTGAAAGGATTTGATGCCACCTCCTCAGCTAGAGGAGGGCCCAGCAGTAGGATTGTCCCAAGAAGAAAATGGCTTGTAGACCACACACGGGTGTTGGGGGGCGGGGGGGAAGCTTCTGACCATCTGGTTTTTGAGCTTTTGAGGCTAACGCAAAGACAGGATCGGGGATCATTTATACTGAGTGTAAATGGATGTTCAGAGTTGCAAACTGGCGAGCTTATGGGGCGGGGAGGGGGGAAGCCGAGTTCACGCATTTGAGCCCTCACGTATCAGGAAAATGAAGGGCTGCAGCCTCAGAAATCCGACATACCATGTGATTAATAACCAACAAACATTTTAAAGTACAAATGATAAAATTAAATCCAGCTCGCCTGTACAGGAAACCCTGCTTCTAGTACAAATTATAGACTTAATAGGTTTATCTGGCCGTGCCTGTCCTTTAAGTGGTGTATAATTATTCCTAAATGCTTCGGGAAAGAATTTGAGAATAACATATTAAATTCGTGAGCCCTAATTCACTAACAAGGTGGAAATCTCATTTAGTCTTCTGTGCACTTTTATTTTATTTATTTATTTTATTTATGTATTCATTTATCTATCTATCTATTTGCTTGATGTTCAGATATTAACCTTTATTCACCAGAATTGCTTCCAGTGCTCTGCTCTTTCCACTCGGGCAGCGATAAACAACAAGGAATTAATATCACTACAGAATGCTTCAGGGAAATTATTTGCCGCATATAATTGAAACCTACTGCTGTCCTTCATGCAGCATTACTACAGTAACAGGAAGTACTGGGAGACCAAAGGAGAGACTCTCGGCGCACCCCCGGGATAACTGTAGGCCTTCGTCCATGAAGCCACTTTGCTCTTGTGAACTGAGGCTGATGTGTTATGGCCAAGTAAGATTTAGCAGACCCATGTGAAACCAGGGTCATGTCAGGATCCAGCCGATCAGAAGCGCATGCGGAGTTAAGCGGCCTGTTCACCAGAGGTGTGGGGACCCCTTTATGTACTGCAGATTCCAACTTCTGCCACCACTACCATGCCGGATTGCATGAGGGTTCCCTGATTAAAGGGACTGGGGGCTTCTGGCTCTGCACCGCCCCCCCCCCCCCAGCCCACCTCAAGTATTAAGATAGAATCTGGTCTCTAATAGCCATGAGAATTAGCTTGGGGTCCTGAAGCGCTGGGTGGATTAACATGGGAGTTATTTATTTTTTTTTTCTAAAATCTAATTCTGCATAAAATTAGCTCTGGTCTGAAAAACAAACTAAACAGACTAGAAACTGGAGGAGGAGGGGAGTGCTTTGTACTCACAGAATAGGTACTTTTCCTTCAAGTGTGTCAGAGCGAATTAGGACTATTAATGCTTTAACAACTCTGCTAGTTATTGAGCTGGTCCTTAAAACAAGGGAGGCAAGGGGGGGGGGATCTGAATAGACAGATCTCTGACTTAATAGCCACTTCTCAGGTTGTTCTTTAGTCTCTGAGTATATGCACCTGCCTCCCATTTCCATTAATGGCATTAAGAGCTGCATATCGTGTGTAATACAGGATCATCAGGGTCTTTATTGCTGCTCTTTGAAAGGGAATAAAATCATGTCCCTTTCATTCTCTCTGAAACACTACGTGTTAAAATTAAGAGCCCTTGTGCTTTGCCCAATTACTTTCCAGATAAAGTTTCTCGATAATGTGCCTAGAAGTAATTTTAATTTGAACAAGCAAATATGTATTCTTTGTTTAAACATTTTTCAATTCCATTTGTGTCCCTGCTAGAATCCTCTGAAAGAACTGCTTAGATTAAAAAAAGAAAGAAAGAAAGAAAACAACAAAAAACCCCAAGTAAAATGGACTCCAGTGTCCTCACTGCTAGTTGACAGCGTCCCCTCCCCCTGCAAGGCCCTCCCTCCCATAGGAGAGCTGCTGTACAAAGAACTCGTATCCGAGCCCTCAAAGAAGTCGAAATCCCAGTCCTAACCCTCTGCCAAACTGGTATTATTTTAGGAATGTTCTTTAATTTTAGCATTAGCTTAATTATACATACACATCTATAATCCATCCACAAATCAAACGTTAGTTTTGGCTGGGATGTAGACGTGTAGGGCAAGAGCGCTTGCATTTTAGCTAGTCCTCGAGTGCCTGTCTTGCTTAAGCTGGGGGCCAGGCACTTCCCAGCATGTAGGTCAGTGCATCTTCTGTCAATTTCACGGGCCTCTCAGAAGAGGATTTGTATCTTTATTTTTCTGCTCGGGAACTGAGCCTCAGTGTCTGTAACTGTAAAATAGGATCACAGCTTCAGAGCTGATGGTGAGGACGAAATAACATATATGTGAAGATGATTTCAGCACCATGTGAGTGCGAGGCATTGCCATTATTTAAAACAGTTACTTCTGGGGGCACCTGGCTGGCTCAGTTGGTAGAGCATGCGACTCTTTGATCTCAGGTTCCTGAGTTCAAGCCTCACATTGGGGGTAGAGCCTACTTAAAAAACAAAACAACACAAAACTAGTTACTTCTGTTCTGATTATAAATACTTTTAAGTAAAATTCAGAACCAAATAAGCCCACTGATTTGGAATGTCCCTGATGTTTAACAACTGAATTCTTTAGTGTTTCCTAAGACCATCGCAGTTACATTTTTATGCTCTTTTCCCCTGCCACCTGCCACCCCATAAAAATTGATTTGCAAACATTACTGCAGGCCCCCCAGTTTGCAAGCAGTACTCAGTCCTTGAACTAGGTGCCGTACTACAAAGTCAAAAAGGACACGTTCCTGTGGGATAGAGGCTGTGTTGCCCATAAATCCATTTACTTTATTCACCCACAAGTTGGAAGGGTGCAGGAAATTGGTAGGGGAAGTAATACTAGGCTCTTGGAGGCATCGATTACCTGCATCAAGATATGTTTTAATCTTTTTATGCAAGCACATGCACATTCATTATGAGTCCTGGCATAGGGTTCCAGGTCCTGAGGTGAGGCCTCTGTCTTCAAAAGGGCTTTGGGGGGAGTCTGAAGGTCAGTGCTTCCCAGTGGGATTAGGGACTGTAGTGGGTGGTGGTTGGACAGGGGAATGCTGGCCAGTGACAGGTTTGCAGGAGGGACTGGGGATGGGGGTGCTTGAGATCTGACATCTGTGCTGGTAGATTCTTAAGGCCCTTGGTTCCTCTCAAGGTCTTTGATGACCTGGGATGTTTCAGGGTCCCTGCTTGTACACGTAGTTCAACAGCCCAAGGTCTGAAGCCTTCTGAAGGCTTCCAGAAACGTTTTACATGTGCCAAAGATAATGCCCAGGGTCTGCTTTTGGCTTGGGCTCTCCCTCCTACTTAGGTAATTGTGCATCCTTACATAACCTTTCAAACCGAAGACAGAGACATTTATAGCAACCCTAAAGTTCTTCTCATCTCTCTTTCCTCTTTCAAAGTTTGGACTTTGAGATACTCAGGAAAAAAACAACTTTTCTTTGAAAAGAAGTGACTTTAATTCACTGCGGATTTAACAACAGGGTATGGCCCTTCTCCTGTCTTCAGCTGAAGGACATGACTTTGTGTGACGGGGATCCCTGAGACCGAACTAACTTTTAAAAACTGGATAGCACTGTTCTTTCCACGAAAAAGAAAAAAAAAAAAAAAGATTGCCTGGCTCCTTTTTATACGGGAGTCAAAATTGTCACAATTTGTTAGGCCTTTTACATTGTATTGTGTGCGTGGCCCTTTCTCTGGAGAGTGGGTTCATTTGGACACATTACAGTGCATTGTCACAATAATAAGCGTACATGTTTTTGAAAGGGCTTTAAACTTTGATTTAAGAGCTACTCTTAATATTTTTAATGGACTTTATTTTTTAGAGCAATCTTAGGTTCACAGCAAATTTGAGCAGAAAGTACAGAGTCTCCCCCTGGACCTCCTGCCTCCCCCCACGCACAGCCTCCCCCTTACCAACATCATGCTCCAGAGTGGTACATTTGTTACAAATTGACGAACCTACGGGAAGCTGTCATCATCACCCAAAGTCCACCCTTTTTACATTAGGGACCACTCTTGGCGATGTACGTTCTGTGGGTTTGGACAGATGTAAAATGACATGTATGTATCATTATAGTGTCATCCGGAGGAGTTTCACTGCCCTACCCATCATCTGTGCTCGGCCTGTTCATTTCTCCCTCTCTACAACCTCTGGTAACCACTCATCTTTTTTACTGTCTTTGTGGTTTTGCCTTCTCCAGAGTGCCATATCATGGGAATCATCCAGTAGGTAACCTTTTCAGCTTGGCTTGTTTCATTTAGCAATATGCATGTAAGCTTCCTCCGTGCCTTTTCATGGCTTGATAGCTCACTTCTGTTTAGCACCGAATAAGATTTCATTGTCAGGATTGTCACAGTTTATTTCTCCGTTTACCTACCGAAGGCTATGTTGGCTGCTTCTGGGTTTTGGTAATTATGTTCACAGCTTCTGTAAACATCTGTGTGCAGGTTTTTGGGCGGACGTAAGTTTTCAGCTCATTTGGATAAGAACCAAGGCGCACGGGTGTCTTCAGTTTTGTGGGAAACTTCCACACCGTCTTCCAGGGTGGCTGTGGCATTTTCCACCCCCCACCCCCCAAGAGATGAACGAGTTCCTGTTGCCCCACGTCCTCAGCAGCATTTGGTGTTGTCAGTGTTTTGGATTCTGGCCATCCTAATAGGTGTGCATTAGAATAGCTATCTAATAGGTATCTCTTTAATTTGCAATTCCCCAATGACGTATGATATGTGGAGCATTTTCTCACATGATTATTTGCCATCTGTAGATCTTTGGTAAGATATCTGCTCAGGTCGTTGCCCCATTTTCTAAATCGGGTTGTTTGTGTTCTTCTCACTCTTAATATCGTTCCATCCTGTGACAGATGTTAATTTGGTCCCATCTCACTGGCAGCTGGAAAGTTTGACTTGGGTTATGTCTCCCACTTAGATATGTGGGGTCTCAGGCAGACCGTGCCTGGTACAGAGATCCCTGGGCTTGCCGAAGGAGTCACTGTAATTAACGTGCTTCCCGCGAAAGGGCAGGTATAAAGGTAGCGATCCACTAAGTGTGTAGCTTCCGCTTAACCTCTTGACGCTACAAACTTGGCAGTCTTGTCCTGGCGTCGCACAACATGTTCATCCCTAAAGATCACTGTGCTCTGCAAAATCGTGCAGTAAAACCACAGGCCTTATGGGAAGATTGGGGTTAGGGCACGACACTAAAAAACTTAACTAGCGGCACATTTAAAAAGTAATAACCTAATAAAAACAATAGTATAGTTTTGCACATGCTGAATGATTAAGAAGTGCATAACTACTACGGCAAATATGGCACGAGAAAGCCAATGTGACATTCACGTGCTCAAATGGTTGCCTCGGATAGCACATTGGAACAAATTCTCATGTTCGAAATCAGTGTTCTAGCATAGCAGATTCTAGTGAATACCCTTCGTTGCATTCTTTTTTTTTAAAGTTTACCTATTAGAGAGCGAGCGAGCACGTGTATGTGTGTGTGTGTGTGTGCTCAAGCGGGGAGGGGCAGAGAGAGGGGGAGAGAATCCCAAGCAGGCTCCACACTGTCAGCACAGAGCCCAAAGTGGGGCTCAAACTCACAAACAGATCACGACCTGAACCGGAATCAAGAGTTGGTCGTTGATCCACACTGAACCGACTGAGCCACCCCGGCAGCCCTCTTTGTTGTATTCTTAAGTGTAGAAAGTTCCTTTCCTTCTCTTAATAGCTGCTCACATAGGACCTCCTTTGTAGGTGCTGCCCAGAAGTGCTGCCATTGAGGGCCTGCTAGTCAGGACTCATCACCAGTCTGTCCTTTCCCCAGGGGGCCTCTTGTGCTGCTTGGGAGGGCCAGGTAGCATGCAGAGAGCTGACCTCTGGTTTTATGTAGAGGGGGACGCTATGTTGTTTGACCTCCTGCTTACTCAGAATCGCTGGTGTCGATGAAGCACTGGTCAGCGCTCCATGGCGAGGAGGCTTTAACTAGGGCTGGCTGCATATTTGAGCCCTCTGATGAACTGTCTTCACAGAGTCATGGAAAGCATATCAGAACCAGGTCTTTCCAGAGTCTGGCATGGATCGTAACAGGACTGTATTGAGCGGTGTCTGCGTCTCTTTTCTGTTCAGTTTTCCCCTTATGGATTATAGAAACCATTTCTTCCTAGGGAAGCTCTCGATCATGTTAAAGACTCATTTTCAAAGGGAAAACAATGCCTTAGAGAGGAATTTGTTTTCAAAAATAGACATTCACATCGCATATAAATATACAGACAAGTGCTCCAGCGACAACAACAACAGCAAAACGCTGCCCTTCTGTTCTAAGAAAGAAATACTTTATTTTCTCTTTGCAGGGAAGGATTCTTCACAAAATACAAATGCTCTACTCTGTGTGTATCATCTCCTATAATCCCCCTCACTCGAGATGCTTTGGACTCAGAGCGTCTCTATTATTTTTGAAAAGCTTTGGGTTTTTCTGTAGATTGGCTGAGATAGATTCTTAGCCTTAAAACTTCTTGCCATCCAGGAGCTGCATCAAATTTGTAAGGCTGCTCTGCTTGGTTGGGAATGGGTCCCTGGGAGTTGAGAAGTGACATTTTAAAAAGGTTTTGTAAAGAGAATTCTGAATTCTCCGATCGTCAGGTCAAAACAGTCCGGTTTCCATGGAGCCTCTGATTTCTCTGTTATTATTTGCTATTGAGGACCACTCTGTTGTCTCCAGAAATGTTGATAGAAATGTCAGTGTTTCAGGTAGAGAATGGAAATCGGTATCTTTGCCTAGAGAGTGAGGGCAGTGGTTTTGATCCTTGGCTCACCAATTGATTCTTTTACTCGAGACCTTCGTGTATATCAGCACTAATTTCCATGTGTTCCCTCCTTTAAAAAACATTGTAAAATGTATTTTGCCCTGCAGGGAACTGTGACTTCTTCCACTTGCAAAGTATCTGAATACAGGATTTAAAAAAAAGATTTTTTTTTTTATGTAATGTCTATATCCAACACGGGGTGTGAACTTCCAACCCCGGGATGGAGTTGCACGCTCCTCTGACTGAGCCAGCCAGGCACCCCAGGATTTCCTTTCTTAACTATTATTTTTTTTTATTTAAGTAAGTTTCACATAACAGAAAATTCGCCATTTCAACTATTTTAAAGTGTACAATCCAATGGCATTCAGTATATTCACATTATTGTGCAACCATCAACCATCACTGATTGTAGAACATTTTCATCCTCTCAGAAGTAATATTCTGGGGGCTCCTGGGTGGCTCAGTTGGTTGAGTGTCCAGCTTCGGCTCAGGTCATGATCTTGTGGTTCGTGAGTTTGAGCCCCGCGTCGGGCTCGCTGCTGTCAGTGCAGAGCCCGCTTCCGATCCTCTGTCCCCTCCTCTCTCTGCCCCTCCCGGGCTTGCGTGCTCTCTCACGCACAAAAAACAAGCATTTAAAAAAAGTAAAATCCTGCACCCAATTAAGTCACCACTCCTTACCTCTCCCCCCACCCCCCCGCCACTGGCAGTTATTAAACTCTTCTGTCTGTATGGATTTTTGCCTATTGTGGACATTTCATGTAAATGGAATCATACAATATCTGACCTTTTGTGCCTGGCTTCTTTCACTTAGCATCATGTTTTCAGGGTTTATCCCCAGTTGTATCTTTTGGCACTTGCTTTATTTTTATGGGTGTATAATATTCCATTGTTTTCTTGTACCTCATTTTTTTATGTACTTGGTGGACATTGGGTTTCCAATTGACTATTGTGAATAGTGCTGCTGTGGACATTCATGCCCAAGTTTTTGTCTGAACCCCTGTTTTCAATTTTCTTGAATACAGTTGATCCCTTTACAACACCGGTTTGAACTGTGGGGGCCCACTTTTATGTAGATTTTTTTAAGTACATTACTGCAAATGTGTCTGCTCTTCCTTATGATTTTCTTTTCTTTTTAAAGATTTTCTTTTATTTTTTAAGTACACTCTACACCCAGTGTGGGGCTTGAACTCACGATCCCGAGATCAAGAGTCACATGCTCTTCTGGCTGAGCCAGCCAGGTGCCCCGTCTTCCTTATGATTTTCTTAATAACACTTTCTTTTCTCTATCCGACTTTATTGTAAGAATACAGTATATAATACACACGACATGCAAAATACAGGCAAACGACTGTTTATGCCATTAGCGAGGTTTCCGGTCAGTAGTAGGCTATTTGGTAATTAAGTTTTCAGGGTAAGCAGTTTTAAGCAGATTTTTGACTGTGCTGGGGGGAGGGTCGGTGTCCCTAACCCCTAGTTGTTCAAGGGTCCACTGTATAATTGTAGGAGTGGAGTTGCCGGGTCATATGCTAATCCTACGTTTAACTTTTTGAGGGACTGCCCAACCATTTTCCACGGTGGCTGTGCTCCATTTTACATGACTGTCAGCAGCATGTGACGTGAACACAGGTCTTTCTGACTCCAGAGGCTGTGCCCATTTTCTTGGGCCATGCTGTCTCCTAATAACTCCCCAAGGGATCCAACCCGCCCGCCTCCCCCCCCCCCCCCCCCCCCCCGCCCCCGACCGAATCTCACCTCCAGCCACCAACAGAAGCACCTTGCGTGGGGTTTCATGTTGTCAGAGGAAGTTGTTGGTAATGTGGATTTGGCTTGGGGGAAGGAACAAGGGTTTGAGATTGGTCAGTGGACATCCTCCTCTTCCTCAGTGTCAGGAAATGGTTAAGAGTGTACGTTCTGGGACCACGTATCGTATGATTCCAATTCTAAGAAACGTCCACGGTGGGCAAATCCGTAGAGTATAGGATCGGTGGCTGCTGGCTGCTTAGGGCTTGGGAACTGATGTGAGGACTATGGTATGGGATTTCTTTTTGGGGGGTAATGAAAACGTTCTCGTATTGACTGTGGTGATGGTCGCATGAGCCTGAATACACTAAGAGCCATTGTGTAGCACAGTTGAAGTGGTGAATTTTATGGCATGTGAGTTATATCTCACGCAAACATTAAAAAACAGCATAGGCTCTGGAGCTCGTTAGTGACTCTGCTCCAGTGTTCATACGTGTAGAAGGAGGTAAAATAATAGTTATGTACCTACCTCCTAGAATTGTGATGATCAAAGGAGCTACCATGGATGATATAGTGCCTGGCATGGTGCCTGACACATAACAAGTGCTCAATGTATGTTGCTAACTATTGGTATTAGCATCATAAAGCATTTTTTGAAGATCCAACTGATAGATGTCCTTCATGAGAAGGCAACAAAGACAGGAAATAGGTAGAATTCCACTCAGAATTTAAGTTCTTAGTTCAACCCTGCTGCCCAGGGAAATGAACAGTACAGGACAATGTAATGAGGCAATAATTCGGATAGTAATGAGAGATGAGGTCATGTGGCAGGGGGTGCTGGGTAGACCTAGGGGCTAGAAAAAAACATTGGTGGTGATGTGGGAGAGGAAATTGTATTAAAAAGGCTGCTCTGCCCTCACTGGCAACAGATGTTGGGAGGTCTTGGGCCCTGGGCTCCAGGGCCTCTGACCTCCTTGAAATTCTCTCCGGTTCCTTTGGAGGTCATGATCCCCCAGTTGGAGGAGTCCTGGTGTAGATTAGCTTCCTTCGGTATGTTTTCCTCTCTCTTTCCCTGATGCCTCCCTTCCCCAGGCTTTTGAGGAACTTGGAGGTAGGAGCTCCTGCTAGTAAAGAAACCAGCGGCCTCTCAAGGGAAGCAGAGGAAAAATCCGGGATGGGACGCACAGCAGGAGTCAAAGCCACAGGGATCTGTGAGTGAAAGGGAAGCAGAACAAAGCTGCCGCTTGCCCAGTCGCTCTCAGGTTGAAGGCCCTCCAGAAAAAGCGTGCCCACCGTTGTCTGTGCTCACGCTTGCAGGCTCCAGGCATTGAGCCTCTGCCCGGCGCCTCCCAGGCAGGGTCCCCTGTGAGGGGCAGACAAAGGCAGAGAGATAGTCAGCCTCCCTCCCCCCAGCCCCTTGAGGAGACAGGCCCAGAGCAAACACACGGAGGGCCTGGGGAGCACTTGCAGAGAACAGGCTGCAAGTGCAAGCCGACAGCCGCCCCCCCCCCCCCAAGGTGTGGGCAGCGTGGGTCGCGGCTTCCTTTCACCGAGGGCATTTCGGCCGTCTCTGGGTCTCCTTTCTACAGCCCAGGGCGGCCTGCAGACCGATTCTGTTACCGCCGGGAGAGCCCCGAGCTCCCAGCGTGTTCGGGAATCTGTCACCGAGCGAGCGGTCAGCACGGCTGGCTGCTCCTGCGAGGGTATCTGTGTTGGATTCCATCATGGAGGCAGGAATGCTCTGTCAGCTGAGGCCGCACACGCGCACACCGTGCCCAGACACATGCCTGGGCCGTCATGTCAGATACGGGGATTTCGTTGCCAGAAGTCGGCGAGTGTGAAATGCCATTGGCAAGGCCTGGGGCGGGGGGCAGCCCTGTTACCCTGGGGAGGTTTTTCTGGGCGGCAGGAGGGGGCCCCCGGGGTCAGATGGGTGGCTTCTCCCTGTCTGCCCAGCCCTCCCCAGCCTGCTGTCTGTCCATCAGCTGCAGGGCCGCTGGCCCTGAGCACGCGGGCTGCTCCTTGGCTTTGAGCCAGTGGCGAGCTGGGAGCCTGTGACTTTGAGACTTGGCCCTTTTCAGTTCTCTTTGTTCAGGAAAAAGTTTCATCCTGGCTCTCTTCAGTGGCTGCCGAGGATTAGGAGAACCCCGGGGAGACTTGGCTATAGGACAGCTCTCAAAGCTGTACTGGGAAATTTGAAGAGGGGCCATTTCTGTCTGTCTTATTCCAAGTTACATTCTTCTCTCCCTTCCTAAACGAGTTTTTACTGTTGCAAACCCTACGGTGTAATCCCCTGCAGCTATGGAGCGGATTAGACCAGTATCTGGACCGGTAAAATATTTTAAGGACCATCGCGGTGGACAATATGAAGCAAAGTTCACATCCAGGCACTTGTGTTTAATAGTCGCAGCGGTTAGAGCCACTACTTGCTTTCCCTGGGTTAGCATTTCTCATCCTTTTGGAGTGTGTGGGGGGAGGAAGTGTGCTTTTCAGTGACTGGAAAGGAAAAGAAAGAAGGGAGGCTTTGCTCTCCCTAACAGCGAGAATTGGATTGCTAAATGGCCAAGGGCTGTGATATTCCCAAGTACAAGTGGGCCATTTTCAAGAATGTGTAACTACTTGTAGTTTCTCCAGTTAATATTCTTAAGAAATGGAAATTGCCTCAGCTGTAAAGTGGTTTCCTATTAAGCTTTCTTTTTTTAGTGTCAGTGGCTTTTACCTTTAAGGAATGCTATTTATTCTATGATTATGAAGAAATTGTTTTCGAGAATCTGGTTACCACAATAGGTGGACAGATTTTTGCATTTTCCACAAGCTGCCCTTTGTTGTAAATCTGCAAAAATGCCTCTATCCATCTTATTAGCATGTTTCTTTCAGTACTTGGGGAGAACTTTACTGTGAATTGCTTCCATTAGAATTATTTCCTTGAGGACACATTAACCAATCAGAAAGCTGTGGGCTACTACATACACATGCCAGGGGTGGGTAGTTCAATTTCTGTAATCCCACAATACGCAAATGTTGGCAGGATTTCAATGATCGTATTAATCCTGTGAGATACTTTGTCATGCATGATAGATGATATTTACAAATTGAGGTCTGAAATGGTCAGACGCTTTGAAGATACTTTATTATGCAGTATGTGCAAGTGTTTATATTACTTGTTTTAGACTATATTGGCCAACCAGGCAGCAAAAAATATACAGTGTCCTAATAGGCTGCCACAGCTTCCTAACAAACCTGCAGGTTCCTGGGGAGTTTTGACAGCCTAAACCAACAAGGTTTGTCAAAGGTTTTGCCAAGGTCTTTAAACCCTATGGATACTCGGAAGGTTTTGATCTCTCATGTGAAAGCTAGTCCGTTTAGATGCCGTCCATATACCTCTTGAATGACTTGCTTAGTAAATTTCTGTATTGTGAACTCAGAGTGCAATACGATAGTCCTGTTCTGAAGAGCTCCTGCTTCTTTAAGGGCTCTGCTTGATTAATGAGAGAGGATTTGAGCATAATTAGGAATCACAGTGCTTTTGAAGACTGGAAGTGGAAGCCCAAGAAGGGTCACTGATTTGTTCTCAAGGTTCTAGAAGCAGATTGACTCACTGGGCCTTGTTTCCTCTCAACATGTGTAACCAACTGTAGGTTGCTTTCGTTCCCCCCCCCCCCCCCCCCCCCCGCCCTCCCAATTTTGGAGACTTTTAAGCTTTTAAAGGTTTCTGTGATCAAAGAAGCTCGGTTCACCCTGGCCATATTCCACGTGACTTTGCACATTTTATTTCCTTTTTCTTTTCCCAGCTACCTTCCCACCTTTAGGCTTGTTTTTCCCACCGAGCGTCTCCCTTCCTGTGACGTTCTTCTCCTTTTTCTTTTAGTTGTCTTTCTCTCCCCGCCCCCCCGGCCCTACTCCAGAAAGTCTATTCCCTAGTGTTCCCGAGTTTTACAATAGCATGGTACTCGAGCCACAACCGAATTACTATTTTGTACAAAGAGTAAGGCTTTTCGCCCTAGATGGCTGCGGAGGGCCTTGGTTTCAGCCCTTTCCCGTGGTGCCGGGCACCTCCAGGCACAAAAGTGTGCTGGGTTGGTGTCTTCTTTCCCTCCAGCTTTATTGAAGTAGAAGTCCTCTACTGTAAAACTCACTCGAAGCGTACGGTTCAGTGGTGTTAGTATGTTCCCAGAGTCACGTGGCCACCACCACCGTCTGTTCACAACATTTTTGTCACCCCCGGAAGAAACCCTGTACCTTTTTAGCAATCAGTCTCCTTTCATACCACCTGTCTCAGGCCTAGGCAGCCACTAACCTGCTTTCTGTGCACAGACTCCTGTCTTGAGGGCCCCGTCTACAGTCACGTCCCTGTGATAAGAGGCATCGTCGGGTTGCCCACCCACCCACCCACCCTGACGGCGGCCTTCCTGATTTTTGTCCATTCTCCCTCATTAGCTGGACCTATCACTGAGTACTTTAGAGGCAGGTCAACTTGAAGATGAGTGTATTCTGCACTGCCATTCCCATGCAAGAGCCTCCAGAATGGGGCCTTGGAGAACCTTTATGTGAACTTTGTCTCTGATGTCTGACTTCCTTCCTGACTTCGTTTTTGTCAGATGACTGCTTACTCTTTGCCCCTAAGCCCTGGTGATGGCAAACCCTGAGTGGAAGCTTCCTCAAGGCAGGGACTTTGTAACCCGAGTCTAATGCCTGCCTGCCACATAATAGACACTCCTTGTTCTCTGAATGAGGGAGCTTACACGCTGATATTAACGAAGAGTAAATTACCCTAGCTTTTTGACACCTACATGTCACTGTTAGCTAATTGAGCCCATTTGTGCGGTTGTGCTTTTCTTTTACTAACTCACCTGTAAAATCATTAAAGAAAAAAAAAAAGCATGTAGGGCGCCTGGGTGGCTCAGTCGGTTAAGCATCTGACTTCAGCTCAGTCATGATCTCATAGTTCGTGAGTTCGAGCCCCACGTTGGGCTCCGTGCTGACAGCTCAGAGCCTGGAGCCTGCTTCGGATTCTGTGTCTCTCTCTCTGCCACTCCCCCGCTCACAGGCTTTCTCTCTCTCTCTCTCAAAAATAAATTAACATTAAAAAAATAAAATAGCATATAAAACGGATATCAGTGCATTCTGGTGCTATCCCCTTTGGGGTACTGATCAGACGCGTGCTCTTTTCTCAGCACCGCTTGTTCCTGGTGAGTCTGGTTCCTATCCAGGAGCAAACAACGTGATGCTCCATGAAGTGTTAAGGGAAAAAAAAAAGTAGAAGGTGTAGGGGACCAGTTATGTCTGCTCTTTCCTACTAATGCTGTAGAAATCCAGGTAGCTGCCTGGATTCTTTGTAGCTCTTCTTTATCTGAGGATGAGCATCTGGTAAGGAATGCTTTTGCTTGCAATCCACTACATGCCCGTGGAGCAGTCAGAAAAGAAGTGGGAGTGACGAGATCCTATCGCAGATTCCTCGGATTGCGGATTGCCGGAACCATGGACCTGGTGGCGAAGTTGAGAAAGTGTCGGTGAAACGTTAATGGGCTGCCCCAGGGAGCACGGCACACGCAGCCCTCAGGCATCGGCAAAAATTCAAAAGTGAAACCTGTAGGGTCATTTGGGTTTAAGGTTGTCCACCAATAGGATGTTAAAAGCCACACACTGAGGAGCAGAATGTTGGAAATTAGCTTTGAAGTTTCAAAGCTTGCTATCCAAAATATCCCAGCAACTCTCAAAAAGCCACAAGCAGGCAGTGCAGCGCTCCCGAAGACATGTGCTTGCTCTTAAGCAAACGCCTAAAATGTTCCTAATTTGTACCAGAGACCTTATCGAAGGGCTTTGCAAAACTTCCAGTTCAGCAATTACGAGTATTAGTTGAGCTTAACCTCTGAGTCATGGGGTGGGGAGGAGGGAATTATCATTTTATTCTACTTTTCAGCTCTCAAGGCAGGTGGACCTTTCTAAGAGTAGACAGACAGTGGCCTAGCGGAAAGGGATTTGATGAGAAAAGCGAAGGAATTTGAGTACGTTCTCTTTTAGAACTCGGCACTGCTTTCCTTCGAGAACACTGTCCCTACCGTGCGCTGTAGACATGAAAACGCCGAACAGAAGTGTTAAAACCCCATCCGTGCAGACTACTTCATGTTAAGCTTTGGAGTTTCACCGCTCCCACCCTCCGGCCCCATTTTAGCTATGATACAACTAGGAAGCGAGCCTTTCTGAAAGTGGCTTTCACTGTTACTTCCTAGCAAAGCATTTTTGACAGTCCAGAAGACAAAGCTGCGTGTTAGGAAAACAAGTGACACATGTCTTGGGGTCGGTGACCTTTCAGTAATCATAAACTCATTGGCCTGGAATTAGGCTCTGGGTTTCTTCAGGGGAGAGCTTTGTAAAAGAGAGGGTCAGAGAAATACATTCCCCATTACGTCCTGTGTCTTGATTTCTAATTTTCAGAAAATGTTAGAAACGGGGAGAATTCTGATCTAGCGAGTAAGGAGATGTTCTTACTGAGCCAGAAACTGCATTTTTCTGGTGTTTTCTCTGTGAACGTGTCAGACTTGTGCTTGCCAGGAGCTGCCCTGAAGCTGATTGTCTGCAGGGGGTGGGGGGGGATGGGGTGGGCTTGGTCACAAGTAGTTGTAGATGATTGGAGAGAGGACTGTAAGTGTTACACTTTAGACTGGAAAGGAGAGGTCTTTCTAGAAAATGAACACCAGCATTTTATGACTACCCTTAACATATATACCCTTGGGTATATATTACAACACAAAATTTAGCTATGATTTCTGAATCAATTTATCTATTGATTTCTGAAATTTAAAAGCAAAATTCGGGTTCCATGTAACCTCTTTCAAGCTGTGGAGCCTGGGTCTGGGCGGGGAAGTTTGGTGTTTGGGCTCAGCGATGAAGGACTGAATGTGCTCATTTAGGGTAGGAGCAGCAGTCATTTCTATGAAATCACCTGCAGCCCCCTCGGCTCAATTTTAGAATGACTTTCAGACTGTCCAGGAAAGCAAATTGCTTGTCTTGGGGCCTCAGTTTCTGTTGGCTAAGCTAATTGCCTCCCTCTGTGAGAAACATTGCAACTGGTCTAGTGGCCAAAGGTGCCTTATGTTAGCCAATTTGGAAAAAGAGAAATCAACTCAAGCATATTTTTTTTTTCTCTCCAAGAATTGATACACCCATTAAGGACAAGCTTTGTGTATAAAGATGGCTTTATTTATATTTAGAAGTCATGGCCGCAGGCTTTTATTTGATAAGCTTGAGATTATAAAATCTGAGCGTATCTCAGCATTGGGACAGGGCAGGCTGCTGACTTTTCCCCCAGAGAGAACCGTGATTTGGGTAAAGTAAAAAAATTGGCAGGGATGTGGGGGTGGGTGGGCGGGGGGCATCTTGGCAATTTGCACTTACGTCAAGACCCTGAGAAGAAGAGCTAGTGAGGCTAGTCTAGGCCTAAAAATCAAGAATTAAAGTAGGCTTTTAATTAACAGTTTTTAAATTTGCCATAGTTTCCAATTACGTTTGTATTTGAACAGGAAGGCAGCTTAGGACTTCTCTTCATTTCCTAACGTGCTCATGAAACGCTGAATGGGAACTTGCCTTTAAAGACCGATTTCCACACACATCCAGACACGGCAACTACATTGGGATGCCGGAGCGTGATGAATTTTTCAAATATTCCAGCAAAGGTTTCAGAGAACTCATGAAACAAAAGCATTAAGGATTGCGTGTCATAGCTAATAAAGTTTGCTTGGATCTCACTTAATTTTTCTGCTCCGCTTCACGAAGTAATTGAAACTTCCTTTTTGCTTCGAGTCTCTCCTCCCCACTCCCCCCCACCCCCCAAGAGCTACAGTCTTAAAAGAACATCTCTTTTGGTTAGCAGTTCTGTGGAATTTCTCTGAGTGTAGACCTAGGTCCTCAAATAGTTATTGAGCTAGTGGTCATTCAGTCCTTGGAAGGGAAATTAGTTAAATCTGCAAGTGGCTTCTGGAGGCCAAAGAACATCCAAGGAGAAAGGGGGCTTATTACAACCGGAGCATTTGAGAGCATCTCTTGGATAAGCCCGGAAACGTGGTCCAGGATAGAAAGCAGAGATGATGGAACTGTCCCCCTGGAACAATGAAGGTATGAAGAAATAAGCGCCAACTGACAACAAAACTGAGGAACTTTCCAGGAGCTATCAATGGATGCAGGTTAGCTAAGATAATGAACTTCCCAATGCCCCACGTCTAGCTGTTGGCTGCTTTATTTCAAGTGGTTCTCCAGAAAATTGCGTTTTCCGACAAATAAAAACAACCCCGGAAGTCTTAACCACCTCTTGCAAAACAGCTCACTCCTCCCTCCCTTCCAACCATGTTTTGTTTTGGGTGAACAGTAAAAGACAAAACAGAATGACTTTACCAGAAAATTTGGGGGACAGATTTTGCTGCTGTGTCTGGGGAGGTGAACAAAAACCTCAGACTGCATAGCCTCTATTTTCAGGGCAAAAGCTTATTTCTGGAGCGATGTGGGTGGGTTTTGAGGAGCTCTTCTGTTTTTGTTTTAAAGCATTTGGTAAGAAGACACTTGACTTTGAAATTTGATTTTCATATGTACTGGCTTGAGAGACCTGATCTCCCACCTCCACTCAATCTACCTTGTCAGCTTTCATTTTTACCTAAGTAATCAACTAGTTGACATACCTTGCTTATTTTAAAAGCAATCATATGGGAGTAATTTGGCCTTTTTTTTTTTTTTATCAAGTTGAGTGTTAATTATTTGGTCTCCCTCTTGAATGGTGGGTTGTTAATAGTAATATTAGTCGCAGCTGGGCTGCGAGACCTTGAGTCCAGAGTCCTTGGTTGAATGTTTTATAGGTCACTAAACAATTTTCTGATGAAAATGATTTATTTAAGCCCTAATTCTCAACCTCTGTCTTTCCCCAATCCCTTAGGATAATTAAATGCCCGGCACTGTACGTCTCACTAGTTACTTGCTGTTTGAGAATCCTCATTTACATGTTCATATCCTGTGCAGAAAGAATGATTTATCCTGGGAAGAAAGCTTTGTAAATACTAGGGTGTTTAATTCAATTCAAATTCATTTTGAAGAGAATAGTACTGTGGATTGAGTGTGGTACTTTTATCATCTAAGAAAATATTGAGAAAATTGCTTC
The DNA here is from genome assembly GCF_027475565.1 of Acinonyx jubatus. NCBI lineage: Eukaryota > Metazoa > Chordata > Mammalia > Carnivora > Felidae > Acinonyx > Acinonyx jubatus. The sequence continues at coordinate 107,053,851 of NC_069389.1, read as the reverse complement.
AGTATAAAGTAATAGGATATTGGGTGAGCGACACATTTTTTTTTTTTAATACTTTGATGTGGCTTCTTGATTTTGTTTGTGTATCCAAGTGCAGATCCTACCTTATACATAGGTGTATACGTGGAAGATGTCCTAAATTACAGCACCTTACCGTATGCCAAACCAGGGAATCGGGTGAGACTGAGTCACTGTGCAAGTGAAGCATTTGAAAAATATTTTGACAGCCTTGACTAGGGTTTCATGTCATTTTTAATCAACCGCATCCTAAATATTATATTAGGTTTCGTTGCTTAGCTCACACTAACGGTTACAAGTTCACTATCACTTAAGACAGACTTGAATTATCTCATGTAAATGACAGTGGTTCTGTGAGGACTACAACCTAACAGGAATATAACAAAACCAGGAACTGGGGTCAGAAGCCCCACAGGGTATATAAAAGGGTCATAACCTTTCTCAGAGGAGGCAAACGTAACTGACGTAATAGTTTTTCGGGAGCTCTTGATTGCACGAAGGGAGGCAGTAACAGGATGGAAAGCAAACATAGAGCACATAATAAGGATTAAATTAATTGTACATCCTACTTCTTGGGAGAATTAAGGATGTGGTTTTCTATGAAATCATTTGGTTGCAAGCAGAATAAAATTAATCCCCTGGTTTTGCATATAACGCACTATAACTTGGCATCGCCCATGTATACATCTATGGTATAAGGTGGGATCTTCATGTGCATACACGGATAAAGTCAAGAAGCCACGTCAAAGTACTAAACAAATGTGTCGCTCACCCAATATCCTATTCCTTTATACTGAAGTAATTTTCTCAGTATTTCCTTAGATGATAAAATTACTGTGCTCTTTAAAATCTTAGAGAAACTGTAAATGAACAAAATCTTACAGATGATAAGGAGTATAAAACATGTTGAAAGATGGCAGATTTTATTAGCAGTCCTTTTATGAATTGAAAACCTCCTTTTAGAATTTGGTGTGGAGGACAGAAGGAATGAAGTCTGTAGTCCGCGTGGACGTTCGGAGTACTGGAAAACGGGCCACGTTGCTGTCTCCCGAGTGTCTCATTCAGGGAGACCTGTGTCCTCGTTGAAGGGCCTCCATTGGCCATCCAGATCATTGTGATTGCATTAAGACTTCATACCCCGGCAAGAAAAAACCAAGCAGGTCCAATTAGTTTCCGGCACTGTTTTTGAGATGGTTCACAGTTGGAAGAGAGATGGCATGGAGTGGAACAGTTGTGTATTTTTTTTTTTTTGACCCTGTTTATTTGAAAGAAGCAAAGGATACTTTACTTGAAAGATTATAGGTGAGAGAAGGGCTTCTTGTTCTGATTTGCCCGGTACAGTTCAGGTTCACACGTGTTGTCCCTGCATGATTGTTTGTTTTTTTATTTACATTTTTTTAATGTTTATTTCTGAGACAGAGACAGAGCATGAGTGGGGGAGGGGCAGAGAGAGAGAGAGGGAGACCCAGAATCGGAAGCAGGCTCCAGGCTCTGAGCCGTCAGCACGGAGCCCGACGTGGGGCTCGAACTCACAAACCGTGAGATCACGACCTGAGCCGAAGTCGCTCGCTCAACTGACTGAGCCACCCAGGCACCCCCTTGCATGATTGTTAATAGGGTCTTCTTTCCCTGTCAAATGTGTCCTGGTGGGCTATAATATATGGTCAGCCTCAGGACAGGAAATGGTATATTCGTGAAGAGAACTTGGTAATTAAACCTGATTTCAAAAAGTTTGGCTTCAAAAAAAGGCTAAGCGAACTTTCCAGTTCTTCGCTAGGGGTGAGTTAGCCTAAGGTTGCGGAATGAAGCTCCACCAGGTCAGTCTCCTGGCCAAGCGGGTTCTGGATTCATTGGGAGTGCTTTTCAAGGAGGCAGGAAAGCCATATATACCGATGGCATAGAAAGAATCTTAGAGAATAGAATCGAGTCTGACTGAGAGCACCTGTGGGCCATCATTATGAAGATCGCTTCTCATAACCTTGGCTACACGTCTGGATGCAGTAAGAGTCGGGGAGGGTTTTGGGGACCAGCTCGCAAATATCTGCCTCCCTCCATGTAGCTTGTGTGTGAAAGTTGAATGCGGGGTACACAACTGCGTTCCTCCAGGGCCTGCCAATGTCTTTGTTTTTGACTGATAAAGTGAATCGTTTATTCTCTACGAACCTCCTCCCAGGGAGTAAGAAAGAGTAGCAGACAAGCGCTCTTTACTGTTTTATTTGTGTATTTTGTTTTTTGTTTTTTTTTAAACTGGTTACAGCACTGTAGGCCAAAGTATGAATTATGGTTTTGTGCCCAGTGATCAAATATCATCAGCCTAGGGAACACCATAATACCCAAGTTGTACAGAAATGTCCAAATAGTGTGGAATAGGTGTTTTGGAATCAGATTTATGTGTTTATTATTGTGGCATGTGGTTTAGTGGGCTTGGAGCTAGGAGACGGATTCCTGTGCTGTGTTAGATGACCTTGGATAAGTCACTTAATCCCTCCGTGCCTTCGGTCCCTTTTCTACTTTCTGAAGCTTAACAAGGATACAGAAATCCCCTTCTGGGGTTAAAGAAGTGAATTGCTTCCTTCTGAGAGATGAAGTCCCTCGCTCACCTTGTGTCTCTCTTGCTAAAATGGGGGAGGTCGCGGAGGACTTTCTGAGTGTCTTCAGCTTTAGCCCTTGCCCCAAGCAGGCAGAACGCGCGTTAGGATGTAGAGGGTCCCTGGACAAGAATGTGCACCCTAAGTGTAGTGGGAGGTGGGAAGGCCCGCAGGATTATTTCTAGCTCTGGGGGCACTGGGGTGGGTCAGCTCCCTTCCCAGGGCAATAACAGGTGTCGGCAAGGGCAGCAGGGCAGTGTTTTAAATTTTTTTTTAACGTTTATTTATTTTTGAGACAGAGACAGAGCATGAATGGGGGAGGGTCAGAGAGAGAGAGGGAGACACAGAATCTGAAACAGGCTCCAGGCTCTGAGCTGTCAGCACAGAACCCGACGCGGGGCTTGAACTCACGAACTGCGAGATCATGACCTGAGCCGAAGTCGGACGCTTAACCGACTGAGCCACCCAGGCGCCCCAACAGGGCAGTGTTTTAAACTGGAGCCTTGAATGGCAGGCCCCTGTGGTGAAGCTGTAAGTCGGGCCAGGATAGGGTCCCAGTCCAGCCCTCGCCAGTTATAGGAAAACTTAGTTAATCGGGCAGCAGCGGGCTAAGATAGTTAAGGTCCTTAACCAGCGAATGTCACATGAAGACACCTGGATTACCTTGTGGCAGTTGGTAAGTGCCTCTTAAGCAACCTGGTTCAGAGAGACCATGATCGAGAGGAGAGTAGGGACAAGCAGCGAGGATGGAAACGCGAATCTCCAGGTTTTGAAGGCACCTTAGCTCCTCAAGTCCAGGTTTATTACCTGAAGGTTTTGAGACCACCTCAGCATGTTGTCCATGGGGCCCTGTGCCCTTGAGGTTCACGTAGAGGACTTCAAATGTGGACCTTTATGGTAGTGTGAACAGGTTATATTATTAGTCTTGTTGACTTTCGGTTTCAGTGGCTCTTAGAACGCTTATTCCTGGGGCGCCTGGATGGCTCAGTCGGTTAAGCATCCGACTCTTGATTTTGGCTCAGGTCACGATCTCCCGGTTCGTGAGTTTGAGCCCTGCATCAGGCTCTGTGCTGATGGCATGGAGCCTGCTTGGGATTCTGTCTCTCCCCCTCTCTCTGCCCTTCTCCTGCTTGCACTCTTTCTCTCAAAATAAAAAAATAAACATTAAAAAAAATTTAGCACACTTATTCCTTAGGATTTTATCTCGATCAATTGCAAGTGATTGCCCCTGCATTCCTTTCTATTGACGTGTAATTGACATGCAGTGCTGTGTTAGTATCAGGCGTGCGGGGTAGCGAATGTATACATTACACAGTGCTCATCATAGTAGGTGTAGTTACCATCTGTCATCAGACAACATTATTACAATATTATTGACTATGTTCCCTCGACTTTTCATCCCAGTGACTCATTTATTTATTTCGTAACTGGAACTTTGTGCCTCTTAGTCCCCTTCACCTATTTTGCCCATCCCTGCTGCACCATGCCTCCCACAACCACCAGTTTGTCTTCTGGACTTCTGACCCCTGTCTTTGTTTGCTTTGTTCTTGAGGTTCCACATTTAAGAGAAATCCTTTGGTATTTGTCTTTCTCTGTCTGACTTATTTCAGTTAGTACAGTGTCTTCTAGGTCCATCCATATTATTGTGAATCGGCACAATTCCATTCCTTTTTTTTTTTTTAATGGGTGAATAATACCCCATTGTGTGTATGTATACACCACAGCTTCTTAATCCATTCATCTAGCGATGGGCACTTAGGTTGCTTCTACATCTTGGCTATTGTAAATAATGCTGCAGTAAACATTGGGGTGCGTATATCTTTTCCAATTCATTGTTTTCAGTTTCTTTGGCCAAATAACCCAGTATTGGAATTACTGGATTACACGGTATTTCTATTTTTGTTTTAATTTTTAAAGGAACCTCCATACTTTTGCCACAGTAGCTGTACCGATTTAAATTCCAACAGTACACAATGGTTCCCTACTCTTTACATCCTTGCCAACACCTGTTATTTCTTGCCTTTTTTATACTAGCCATCCTGACAGGTGTGAGGTGATACTTCATTGTGGTCTTGATTTGCATTTCACCGATGATTAGTGATGTTTTGCATCTTTTCATGTCTGTTGGCAATCTGCATGTCTTCTTTGAAAATATGTCTGTTCAGGTCCCCTGACTATTTTAATCAATTATTATGTTTTCTTTGGGTGCTCAGTTTTATGAGGTCCTTCTGTATTTTGGATTTTAACCCCCTATATCGGATAGATCATTTGCAAATCTGTTCTCCTGTTCAGTGGGTTGGGTTTTCCTTTTGTTGATGGTTTCCTTGGCTGTGCAAAAAGCTTCTTCGCTTGATGTAATCCCAATACTTTATTTTTTCCTGGACTTTTTTTAATTGAAAATGAAATCAAGAAAGACCAGAGTATCCTAGAGATTCGAAGTAGCCTATAGGGCATCCAGTTTGAAAGGGGAAACTGAGACCCAAAACAATAAGTGCTGTGCTCGGATACAATTTATGAAATTGGTCCTATAGCCTTATGTCCATCCTGCCAGGTTTGTACTGAGGGTAGGTTAGTCTGCCAGTGGCCATGGGAAGAATGTTTTGCTTTAGTTCGTTACTGCTTTTCAGTCCTCCACCCTTTGATAGAATGGGAATCATATTCCGTTTGTCAGTGGTGTTAAGTTTAAATTGGCTTCCAAAGCAAAAGTCTGCAAAGGGGCCCGTTTATTATCTCTAGAAATGTCCCCCCATTAGCCTTGGCAAGCCTCCAGCCCTGCAGACGTAATGGACTGAAAACTCTGTCCGTTCCCAGCTTTTGGCATTCATAGATTGAAATGTATAAACTGAACCACCCCGCAGAGGTATACACAGCTTTCGCCTCATAATTTATTAAAATACAGCTACCCTATTTGGCCTGCTACTAAATGCAGAAGGTAGAAATTGCCATTGAACTTGGAGAGGCAGGGTTAGGGAAGAGAAAGTACACTCACTACGGAAGGGGTCAGAAATTATCAGAAGATCTCCCTAAGGATCTCTAAGGACCTCCAGTGGCTAAGAAATGAGAGGTTTGGTCTGTATCTGTTGGCTCTGAAGCCCTTTCCAGCCCTCACATCCATCCAAAACAAGTATTTATTGAGAGAAACTCAACCAGGTACTGTGGCTCAGGATGTTCAAGTGAATAAAATAAACCCTTGGTTACTGGAGAGGCACTCCGTGTAGGAGCTCACTGGGGGGCTGATGTTCATCAGCTCTGCCCCCCACAGAAGCCCTGGGAGCCCCTGGAAACAGAATCATGGGGAACATAAGATCTTAGAGGTCCTATGAATGTTGGAGCCAGATGGGAGTACAGAAGTCATCTTACAGAATGAAGTCTTTGAGATCCAGACGAGGGCATACTTGCCCCCACGTCACCCGGCCACTCTGTGGCAGTCAGTTTGAGGACCACGGTGTCTGGCTTCTTCATCATTGCCCCTTAAATGATACCATGCAGGGTCTTCCTCTCTCTTTTGGGCTCCAACAGACTATGGATTGGTGTCATCTGTGGCGATCCCATTTGCTGCACATATGAAGCGTTCATCACCCTTTTCTAAATCACTTTGATCATTTGTCTTACGTGCACCAGCTCATTGAGGTTTACCTGCCACTTTTTCTGCCCACGGTCTCATGAACTGGCTATGTTCTCTTCCCCTGATTTCTTTCCCTGCACGGGAGTGCTGAGTGCCGGCTGCACTGGATCTCAACCTTGTGTAGTCTGAGAAATCCATAGTGTGTTCTATAAGTGAGATAGTATTCAGTGTGCAGACTGTACTTGGCAGACCTATAGATATTTCGAAAATACCTCAAAGACCCACAGGATGGGAACCACTGAACGGAACCATTGAAAACATATGTGTAGCTTTTATGTAATGATAATCATCTCTCTGTGCATGCCTGATTCGTGCCTTCATTGTATTTGACCTGAAATCCGTGAAGCTGATAAGGACTTGAGAAGGCTGCTCTGATAGCATGTAAACACTTGGAGAACTGATGAATGTCTTGCTACAGCGTTCTCTCCTTTCTGTACAGCTCTCAAGGGATTGCTTATGAACATTTCACTCTCCAGCCATTTGCCATTACTGATCTTACTGTCTAAAACGCGTGCCCTCTAACCTAACATCCAGTATAGGATGTTGCTTCATCTTTTTGCAGAAAAAAGCATGCAAAACAGCTGCAACTATTTAGGAAAGATGAGTAATGCAGAAAACAGTGCATATTTGCAGGTTTTAACAGGCTTGTTTCCCTTTTCTACCAAAAAAAAAAAAAAAACCCTACACACTGATTTTTTTAAAGATCTTTGAAAGTAAAATCATTCTAACTTTGGTTTATTAAATAAGGTTGGAGATCCTTGAGATTCTCGTGTTCTGAAGAGATGGCCCTATCAGTGCTGGTATCCATCGAGTGGCAGAGGGTCTCCTGGGAACAGGGAAAGTCAAGAAAGTCAAGATAGGCTCTCAAATAGATACTTTTCGTAAGATGTTGTCCTAACTGGGGTGGAAAGAAATGGGAAGGGAATGGGCTGCTGGAATCATCTGTATTAGACTCTGAGCTCCTTTAGGGCGGAGACCAGGCTCATTTCTTACCCTCCGCATTTGGCATCATGCCTGACACATACGAGGTAGCCAGTAAATGTTCATTGACTAGAGAAAGAGAGGATGGTTCATGGGAATATAGGTAGAGCAAGCACGCATGAGAGTGGCGAAAGGTTAATGAAACATGGGGATTAAAAGGTGAAGTTTAAAAAATTAGCTGGAAAGCTTGGGGGGTGTGCCTCACAGGCAGGCACCAAAACCAGAGTTGAAATAGAATAAAACATTAAGAGACAAGACACTGGGGAAGTTGTAAAAAAAAAAAAATTACTTATTTGGCTTCAGGGCTACAATTCTGCAGCTGTGATCAGGGAAAATGCTCTGCCCAGCAGCCTGAGTAATGAATAAGAAGAATTTTCAGAATGAAAAGAAATCAACAAGCTCTGTGAGTCTCCATAAACAATCCATTGCAGCCTACCCCCATCTTTGACAAGAATGACCTTTTACCTGCCCAAGCTGTCTTCCTAAAATGAGTTGATAACATTTGCATTAGTAGGGTCTCTTTTTAAAAAAAATTTTTTTTAATGTTTGTTTATTTTTAAATGTTTTTAATTTATTTTTAAGAGAGAGCGAGAGCACGTGCGAGCAGGGGAGGGGCAGAGAGGGAGACATAGAATCTGATGCAGGCTCCAGGCTCTGGGCTGTCAGTACAGAGCCTTATGTGGGGCTCAAACTCATGCACTGTGAGATCATGACCTGAGCCGAAGTCAGAAGCTTAACTGACTGAGCCACCCAGGCGCCCTAATGTTTATTTTTGAGAGAGAGAGAGCGAGCGAGCGACAGAGAGAGGGAGACACAGAATCCGAAGCAGCTCCAGGTTCTGAGCTGTCAGCACAGAGCCTGACGTGGGGCTCGAACCCAGGAACCGTGAGATCATGACGTGAGCTGAAGTCGGACACTTAACTGACTGAGCCACCCAGGTGCCCCTAGGGTCTCTTAATCAGTGCAGAATGAGACTGTCTTAAACATCTTAGTTACTCTAGAAAGCACAGTTTTTAGCTGCATTAGGAACAGTGGATATTCTTAGATTTTCAACAGCATTCATCTCTAGATCTCTTTGAGATCATTTGTTGTGTTCTGATCCAGACAGTGAGGTATTCCTTTCACAATTTCTGAAAGATGTAATTCATATGGGAGTTATTAAAGAAAAGTGGTGTATATGATTCTTACTGTTTTGTGCTACTTTTACAATTGTGCGTGTGTATTTGAAGTTCAGAATGCCTTGTCTAAGTTTTTGGATGAAAACAGGAAGTAGTGACTAAATTTAAGTGTGTTTTCTTATTTGAGGGATTAAAACCCATGTTTTGGAGTCTGTTTTGTTTTGGTCATCACTCCCAATTTAAATGTCATTGTTGTTTCTGGTGGCCAGAGCAGCCAGCTTGTGGAGACCAATAACTTGTGTTAAGCTTCTATCTGAGGCCAGTCCAGATGGAATACTTAACTCCAAAATGTCTATGGGTGGCAGATTCTCGAAAAGTGCAGCGTAGACTTTTTGGCCTACGTGACCCAGCATTTCCACCCCTAGGTATGTACATGCCTAAGAGAATTTGAAACCCTTTGAGCAAAACAAAACAAAAAAAAAAAAGGGGAAAAAAAGACGAAAAAAGAAAAAAAGACAAAACTGTAAGTTTGGAGATTACGAAGATTTTAGTGTTGCCAGGAGGGTTTCCTGTCAATGTCTATATCCAATATCAAAATAAAAGGCAAATAATATAATTTAAGTACGTTGGTAGTGGTATTATTCACAGTTGGCAAAAGGTGAAAACAACCTAAATGTTCATCAACTGATAAATGGAGAAAGTTCTGGAGTTAGATGGTAGTGATTGCACAACTCTGCAAATAAACTAAAACCGAATGAACTGTACGCTTTAAAAGCGTGAATTGCATGGTATGTGAATTACATCTTGATTAAAGAATAGTTTGGGGAAGATACTAAAAACCAGTTGGCGGCGGGGGGTGGGCGCAAGCAATGTGTCTAGCACCATGTTGGACTCGTGAATTTCCCATTTGCTTTTCCCTAACTGCTAATATCTGGGTTCACCTGACTGATAAGGGACACAAAAATCCCAAACTGGATGGCAGGAGCCCAAATAATTTAGTACTGTGCCGCCTTGGACAATTCCACCCACATTTGCAGGGAACTTCATCTCCTCCTCCGTAGACTGAGGGAATCAGATCTCAAGGTCATGGGTTCCTTCCAGTTCTCAGTGGTTGGAAACTCTGATAGCCTTTGCTTAACATGTGGCCTTATTTCACTGTTTTCCATCCTCCAGAGAGTGCGGGCAGTGTTGGGAGGTGAGGAGTGGGTAAGTGGCATATGTTTATAATAAAAGGCTTGAGGATATTTGGGGAAGTGGGAGAGTAAAAGCTAGCTTGTCCTAGTCCATTTGTGCCGCTATAACAAAATTCTAGAGACCGTGTGGCTTAAACAACGGAAGTGTTACTTCTCACGGTCCCAGCGGCTGCGAAGTCCAAGATTAAGGTGCCCGTTGATTGTCCGCTGTGAGGGCCCCTGGGGTTCCTTTTATAAGGGCACTGATCTCATTCATGGGGGCTCCACCCTCGTGACCTAATTATACCACCTCCAAATACCATCCCGTGTTAGGTTTCAGCATCTCAAAGTGGGAGTGACAGAAACATTCAGTCTGTAGCGGTGCTGTGCGTTTAGAAAGAAACATCATTTCTCTGCTCGCCGGAGGAGGGCGCGCGCCTATGGTTGATTCCTATTACTGAACCCGTAGTGTTGACCACACTCACCCAGGCACCTCTTGACCTCTCGGCCATGGCCTTCCCAGCTCTCCGTCAGAAAAGCAAACCATCATCACCATTTGTCTTAGCAAAAGGAACATCATCGCCTCCCCCTTCCTGCTCTTCGCCCAGGCTATCCTGACTTGACTTACCTGTTTTTTGTAGTGGGAGACAGCTGGGCGGTGGCAGGAGCTTGAGGGGGTCTGGGGGCCACAGCAGCACCCACTCGGCTCTCCCGAGAGGAAAGAACGAGTTGACAAGCTTTTGCTGAAAAGTCATCATTGTGTAGGTTTTCATGAAATAAAGATTGTGTGAGCCATCACAGAGGGCTGTTTTCAGGACAGCCCTCACAGAGGAGGTTTGTTTCTCTCAGAAATGCTGGCAATATTGTAAGCTTTTCATCCCTTCTTTAGCAAGGCAGGACTCTGGTGCTTTTAGCGTCCGTTCCTGCTAAGAAGTAGGAAATGTTAAGAGGCCGTTGTTCTAAAGAAATGATCTCCAAATATCAGTGCTGAGTGCCATCTATGACCACACACATGTTCATTTATAAAATGCCCTGCGAGAGACTGGGAGCAACGAGGGGTTTATAGCAAAGTTCAGTCTCCGGACCAGGGCTATTTAAAATTGTAGAACCATTCTTCGTTTTGTTCCTTCAAACGTAGAACATTTGTACTGTGTTCTATGTAGGGTACAGATCCGGCATGTGATATTTGGTACACTGGCATTTTCAGGATGACGAAGAGCCAGCCACCGTTTGCCCCTGCCCTTTCTCTGTCCAATTTTTCCCCCCAGTGTCTTTGTTTCCATTATTGCATTTGATTTGTGTGGGAGTCTTTTCCTTACTCAGAATCCTGCCTTGTCCCTTTTTCTTTGCCATGAGAGATGAGTAACTTTTGCATTTGGGTACTCTGATAGAAAGGAGAAGGAATGAGAGAGCTTCTGCAATTTTGTTTTCCAGAAAGCATTCTTAGGTTGGCCTTCCATGTTGTTACACAGGGTTTGTTACGTTTCATTTCCCTGGAGCACTTAATACATTCTGTTTTTTTTTTTTTTTTAAGTTAAATGTTTATTTACTTTTGAGAGAGAGACAGAGACAGAGAAAGAGAGAGTGCCCGCACGGGAGTCGGGGACAGGCAGAGAGAGGGGGAGAAAGAATCCCAAATGTCAGCGCAGAGCCCAGTGCGGTGCTCAGACTCACTGCGAGATCATGACCTGAGCTGAAGTCGTACGCTCGACCCAGTGAGCCGCCCAGGCGCCCCACACTTAATACATTCTCTTAACAAAGACCAGAAATGGTGCTTTTCTGGTGTGCACAGTGACTTGTCCTAAGGCACGTGGTTTGAGAGTTGGCTTTACGTAAGCATCTTATTTTTGTTTGTTTGCTCCTTGGATATTTTGGATCTTTTTCCTTCACTAAGCCCAAGTTGTCTTGAGAGGAATAAAGAATGGTGTGGAGTGCAATGAGTAGAGGCTCTCTTCCCAAATGGGAACGGACATGTTTGAAGAATTAAATAAGCCCATTCGAAGAAATCAACCTTATTTTCATATTGACTTAAGTCCTCTCTTCTGAGTCTTCTGGGATTAACGTTTTTGGTAACATGAATCTGTTGCTGGATGTCTTTTGAAAGGAAAAATAGCCTTGCCGCCATGGGTCAGTTCTCTGGTCAAGTTGTGTCTCTGGCAAGGACACCACAGTCAGGTGGAAAGGAAATGAATGTTCTTTTTTGGAACACAAATTCAAAGTATCTAAATATATACAAAAACAAGCGAATTTTCCTTAATAAGTCACCCTGTTGATCTGCTCTCTGAATACACGTAGAACTTTTGTGAAGCTCTTGAGTTGGGTCCTGTACCGACTGTTGACCTTACCGCTTGTGGCTTTAAAATAATAGCTTCGCTATCTTGCTTCATCTGAAAAGGAAATATTTTGAGTAAGAGATTTTTCCAGATAATTACCCTTTCACATATCAACGTTCTTAGAAAAATGTTCTAAACATTTCGGTGAAAATATTTCTGGAATATTTATTCCCTTGCCTTATGAAACAGAAGATTAAAAACCGTAATCAATTAAGGCAGACCCAGGGTCATCATTGTGAAAATCGTTTAAGAAATGGTGGGCTAATGCGGTCCTCAGGGCCCTTTTTAACCCAGGCCAGAACTGACTGTCTAGAAATTAGACAGCAGAGTTGGTTAAATAGGCAACTGGGATATTTGTGTGCAAAATGTGTCTCAGAGGATGGCTCCAATATTTTACAGTAAATTTCACTTACTTTGAATGTTTTTTTTTCTTATTCTCCTCCCCCCCCTTTTTTTTCTTTTTGTTAGACCAAGTCTTCCCTTGCTTATTGGGTTGTTCCAAAAGTTGAACCAATGTGTAAGTGATCCATTGCTATACTTCTAGGATTGCTTATCGAATAAATTCAGTATATCAGGAGACTATAAAAAGAACACTTTTAAAGCCTCTCCATATGCTTGATTGAAAGAAATAGCATTGCCATCTTTCCACATTGAACCTTTATTTTCTGTTGTCTCTCCCACATCCCTTAAATAATTGCCCCAATCTTTTTATCTAACTTCTGAATTTTGCTTATCTCCTTTGTATCTTTGAAGAGTCAATGCCAGTACATAGCCGCATAGATACAGGGTAATGTTTTCTGTTGTGTTTTTAGCACGCCTATACATTTGATCTTCAGGGTCCCCTTCATTGAACCGCATATTTTTCCCTGAGCTCTGGTTTATTAGATGAACATGATCTGTCTCCTTTGCCAAAATATTTGACTTTCTCTTCCCTCATAGGCTTTCTTTTTGTAAACGTGCCACGATTTCACCTTTATTGTAAAGTTTGCCAGCCCACTTGATATGGAAATGAGTCTTACGGGTTTCTACTTCACAGGGTCCCTTCTGGAGCCCTTCCTCTGAATAGGAATCACATTGACAAGCACCAGCCTCTCGGGCCCAGTCGCTGTTTGTAAAGATGGCCTACACATGTTGGCCAAAACAGTTTCACAACTGGCTGGTGGGTACCATCTGGTCACCGTGGTTTATCTATTCCTGGTTTGTTGATTGCACGCAGACCACCATGTTTACCGCTATTTGATCTAGTACCTCTGACCTGCCCAGTTCAGCATTCGGGTTCGGGAATGCGAATCTCTTTAGAAGACAAAGAGTTCATTCAGTCCATCAACCTTCTCCTTTTTCAGTCCTGTGACTGTGATTAAGTGGGCCCGTGGATGCTCTACATGGCTTCCTCCCTTTGATAGAACGAAAAGAGCCTCTTACTCGGTTGGCTTTGCAGTCTCTCGCAAGCTGCTCCTGCCGGGTGGTTATTTTGTGTCCAGCCTGCAGTGCCTTATGGGCTTTTCTCTATTCTGTGTCTCGACTAGCTCTTTATCTCATCAAAGATACCTTCACTTCTTTTCACTCTGCTTTTTATCCACACTAAAGCTTCTCTTCTCTCTGCAGCCCTCTCGAACTCATAAGTACTTGGGAGCACTTACTCTGAAGTAACAATAGGTAAGGTTTGTTTTTCTGTCTATTTTTAAACCAGTCTCCAGGCGTCTTGCATGTTGTTTACTTTTCAAACTCTTTCTTTCTCCCTCAAAATGCCTGGTTTTGCCATAGCTTCTTAGCCAAAAATAGGAAAAACACATTTAATGGGTTTGGAACTTTTCTTTTCCTCTCTTATCACGCTGTGGAATTTAATAGTGCTGTGATCACCGTTACGTGTTTAACCAGTTACTTGGTGCCCTGAGTCCTATATACTGCTCAGGACCAAGGCCAGGGAGCACCTGTTCCTCCCTCCCTCCCTGCACACTCCTCCCACACACTCTTCCAGAAACACTTGTTCAGGAAGCCCTCATTTTTCATCTCCAAACCTTGCCTACACATCTTGGCAGGTTAAGCGTTATGTTGATGAATTTTCTTTTTCTTATTCATGTCTGTGAATCTTCTGCATAATTGTAAGGGGATAATGGAGGGAAATCTATGGTACCCGTCTAAAACCTAGTAGGGGAAGATGTATTTGACAGAAATATTTAAGAAATAGATCATAAGGAGGTGATCAGGTGCTAAAGTGACAGACGATCTGAGGTCAATATACTCTCATCAGAAACATCAAAAAAATCAGCACTTGAATGCATCACAATTGTGCAGGGAGCTGTCATTTCCATCTTTGTTCTCCCTTCCTTTGATGTGACAGGGAACAAACTCCCTTCATCTCAGGGTGGGTTCGCTGGGTTTTTTTTTTTCTCCTTTTTTCTTTTCTTTTTTGGTTTTTCTTTGACATATGTTTATCCTTCGACATTCTAAATTTCTGAATCATCCACCTTTCTGTGGTAGACAGTGTTGTCTCAGCAAAATGATTGGCCACGAGAGAGGAAATGATCGTTTTGTCAGGGCAGTGCAGCGACATACTGCACACTCCAGGCACATACATTTTTTTTAAAAAAGTAAGACGCATATTTAAGTAAGTAAATAGGAGTGTCTTATGTCACTCTTCCGAATTGTATTCACGAGTGCAGCAATTCTAGAACGCGAACGATCTTTGTATGTAGAAATATTTGGATGTTGATAGAAAGTTGATGCCTCAAAATAATTAGGACGGGCTATATAAACGTTGCTGGTATTTGATCCTTTGACCTAGAACAATGGCAGCTTCATACGACTCAACCTTTATTTTGCTACCTGAGATGAGGAGCAGTAGTAGTAACAGTAACCAACAAACAACACCCTTCCATCGATTAAAGGAAGCTTCCAGCTGACCCCCTTCTGAGGAATATATAGTATCTTCTTTTTATTTTTTAATGTTTTATTTATTATTGAGAGAGAGAGAGAGAGACAGAGAGATGAGTGGGGGAGGGGCAGGAAGAGAGGGGGACAGAGGATCTGAAGCAGGCTCTGTGCTAACAGCAGTGAGCCCCATGTGAGGCTTGAACTCACGAACACTGAGATCATGACCTGAGCCAAAGTCGGACGCTCAACCAGCGGAGCCACCCAGGTGCCCCCTGTATAGTATCTTCCGATGTCAGTATTTATCATGGTAGCTACTCTTCTGTGAAGCACCATATACATTTCATGCTTCCAGTGATTCTGTTAGGTAGGTTCTGGTTTTGCCCCGAATTTCGAGAAGGTGAAGTCGTTTCTGAAGTGAAGAGACTGACCCAAAGTTGCACAGACTTGAGTTCAAATTCAGGCCCGTTGAACTCAAAAGTCCTTACGCTTTCCTCGTCACATGGAGCCTGCCTGCCTGCCTGCCTCAGAGACTCAGAGCAAGTAATGTGTGTGGTAAGCTTTTCTTTTCCCTTTGTTTGTTGAGTGGCCTCCTTGTTGTGGCTTTCTTCATTTGGTTTGTACTGAAAAAGAAGCTTGGCTTCTGTCTGCTCTCCCAGGGCTACCAGATTTGTTAATGCTATCATAAAAGTTTTCACCAATAAGCAAAATGCGTCGTGACTTTTTTTTTTTTAAATACAGGCACATTTCATAATCTCTGGCATAATTTGTGTTTCTGTTTGCTCAGATCATGAAATCATGAAAGCTCATCTCGCGATAATGAAACCACGCCTTTTTGTGAATATGCCCCACACTTAACCCATACCTACCTGGTCATTAGGCCAAATGAACGCCCAGGCTTGTGCCGCCAAACACCTCCTCAAACATGTGTGTGAAACTTGAGATTGAACTGTGGTTCTTCTCCAAGTTTATTTCATTGTGGTAGTATCATTGTTATAGGATTGAATTTGTCACAGTGGAAACACTTGAGTTAGGTTAGTTGGTGTCTTTATATTGGGCTGGGATCATATGTTAGAAATACCCATGAACAAAAGCAAGAGTATTTTTCCCTGTTAGCCTGGTCGGAGGCATTATAATTTAGGCCTCTCATTTGCAAAAAGAAGGGCTTATGGGGCGCCTGGGTGGCTCAGTCGGTTGAGCGACTGACTTCGGCTCAGGTCATGATCTCACGGTTTGTGAGTTTGAGCCCCGCGTCGGGCTCTGTGCTGACAGCTCGGAGCCTGGAGCCTGCTTTGGGTTCTCTCTCTCTCTCTCTCTCTCTCTCTCTCTCTCTCTCTCTCTCTTTCTGTTCCTCCCCTGCTCATGCTCTGTGTCTGTCTCAGAAATAAATAAACATTAACAAAAATTATTAAAAAAAAGACGGGTTTATGATGCTGGACATTTACTCACTTAAGCTTTCGAAATGGCCCCGTTCCCCCCACATTGAAGCTCATTTCCAGAATATGATTTAAAATCGTGCACTGTGGTCATGGATGTGCCCCTGTAACATTGGATATACTTGGGATTATGCTGTCTCGACTCAGTTTAAACCTAAGATTAGGTGGATTAAGAAAAGAAAATGTGACCTTGCACGGTTTGTGATCCTATGAGAGACAGAGAACAAAGTGAGCTCTTCTCTTTTCTTTCATGTTTCTGGTTACCGATACCCATTTAAGTACATTACGGTATTTACTAATTCCAGCAGATAAGTACAGCACTGCCACATGTTCTGTTTAAACCAAGACCGACATTTAATGTGAGTTATCATTTGTTCTCATCCTCGAAGACCGTTTTATGTATTTATTTATCTATTTATCTATCTATCTATTTTTATTTTAATGTTTATTATTTATTTTTGAGAGAGGGAGACACAGAATCCGAAGCACCTCCAGGTTCCGAGCTGTCAGCACAGAGCCCGACGCGGGGCTTGAACTCGAGAACTGTGAGATCATGACCCGGGCTGAAGTCGGAAGCTTAACCGACTGAGCCCCCCCAGGCATCTCCCGTTTTTAGTTTTATTTGTTTTATTTTCTTAAGTAATCTCTACACCCATCGTGGGGCTCAAACCCACAACTCCGAGATCGAGAATCGTATGCTTCACTGAGCCAGCCAGGCACCATGTGGCCGTTTTCAAAATGATCTTTTCTTTAAGTTTATTTGTTAGAGCGAGCGAGCGAGCATGATGGGGGAGAGGGGCAGAGGGAAAGAGAATCCCAAGCAGGCTCCACACTCAGCACAGAGCCCCATCCAGGGCTTGATCCCATGACTGAGAGCTCATGACCTGAGCTGAAATGGAGAGTTGGACGCTCGACCGACTGAGCCACCCAGGCGCCCCTGATAATGATCTCATTGGTTACTGTGGGGTGAGGAAAAACTGGGAGCTTGTGCAAATACATGTGTGTCCACAAGGAGAAGTTTACTTTTGTATTTTCCTTTGAGGTACCTGTCAGTATACTCTTAAGATAGATCATGAATGGGGCACCTGGGTGGCTCAGTCGGTTAAGCGTCCGACTTCAGCCAGGTCACGATCTCGCGGTCCGTGAGTTCGAGCCCCGCGTCAGGCTCTGGGCTAATGGCTCAGAGCCTGGAGCCTGCTTCCGATTCTGTGTCTCCTTCTATCTCTGACCCTCCCCCGTTCATGCT
This sequence comes from Acinonyx jubatus, assembly GCF_027475565.1. Lineage (NCBI taxonomy): Eukaryota > Metazoa > Chordata > Mammalia > Carnivora > Felidae > Acinonyx > Acinonyx jubatus. The sequence continues at coordinate 107,036,466 of NC_069389.1, read as the reverse complement.
CTGTCTCTGTCTCAAAAATAAATAAACGTTAAAAAAAAAATTAAAAAAAAAAAAAAGATCATGAACCACATACCATTATTTGTTCTCCACGTGGGAGAAGACATCTTGAAGGGGAGAAGCTGGAAACAGGTATATTACACTGACAACCTCTTTTCTGGCGCAAAGTCCTGGTATGAAACTGCTTCTTGGATTTTACAAAGGAGGCTATGTTTATCGCCCTTCTTTTTCTAAGAAGGGCCATTTTAATAATTTTTGCGATCACATCAAAGACTTTTCATAATGACAGCCAGTAATTGCCATGGTAATGGTGTGCCATCTGCAGGCTCTGTGTAACAGAAACGAGAGAGGAAAACGCGTCCCTCTGCCCGATGAGAGTTACCATGGGGCCTGAGGCCCTCGCGCCAGATCGCCTCTACTCAGCCTTGGGTTCCGCGCTATCTTCCTGGTCTTTCTTCCTCACCCAATGCTCTTCCAGTTTTTCTCTCTCACTCCTGTGGCCGTGATGGTGGGTCACATCCTGGGACCGAAGGAGTGATTGGAACTTCCTGGGGAGCTGAGATTTGACTACAGTAATTGCTTTACAAGCAAGCAGTTGACCCATGGTCCGAAAGATGTGTGGAAGGCAAGTCGGATATTGAAATGAGGAAACAGGCACCCACTTGGCGAGTTGCTCTGGCCCAGAGCAAGCTGACACATACGTCTCAAGCTTGACTCTCGGCCAGGCTTCCAGAGCCCTGCTGCGTCCCTTACTTAGGTCCTGGGACAGCACCCTTCTACGGTGACTCCAGTGTCAGCCCTGTGACAGCAACTTGCATTTCTTAGAGGCTCAAACTAGAATGGCCTCTTTCCTTTCATCCCCACCCAAAGCAAAAATGGTAACGGGCAGCCCTTCATTCTTGGTTATCTGATAGTTCTGCAGTAATGAGGTCCAGGCCGCCTCCAGTGCACTAGTTTTTTTTCTGGAACATTCACATCTACGTGGCCCCGGGGTAACTATGAGTGAGGCCTCTTATCTGGCAGGCCTGTATCTGAGGATGGTCAGGAATTGAAAATTGAATAGGGCCTGTGGAGACTTGAATGCAAAGCAAATGACTGGTTTCTTTCTTTTCCTCGTCACCTGCCGGCAAAGCAGCGGTCACTCTTCCATCTTCTTCCGCAAGGAAGTCAGTCTTTTCGTGTCATAAATAAATAGTCCCATTAATACTTCAGTGCAGTGCCCAGGATCTGCCTTTACTTTTCCCTCCGTGTGATCCTTAAGGAATGAGAGTAAAGTGGAACGCAGTCGGCATGGCACCTTACATTTCGTTTCAAGCACCTTTTTATCAGAGTTTCTGAGCCCAGAACAAACAGGGATTATTCCTAGTGGGGCAGAGAGGAGCTCTGTAGTACCTCAAGTCCTTGGCGGTTTGTCGTTACGGTCACTCGAAGGCACAAAAACTCCTCTCCTGGGACCTCAGTTGCAAAAAATGGTATGGAGCCATGCCAGGGAGTGATTGTCTGTTGCAACATAAGTTTAGGGCAGCTCATCCTCAAGTGACCGGAGTTTAATACTCTATTTATTTAGTTTTTTCAGTGTTTGTTTATTTTTGAGGGAGATCATGAGCAGGGGAGGGGCAGAGAGAGAGGGAGACACAGACTCTGAAGCAGGCTCCGGGCTCTGTCAGCGCAGAGACCGACGCGGGGCTCGAACTCCCGAACGGTGAGATCGCGACCTGAGCTGAAGTCGGACGCCCAACCGACTGAGCCACCCAGGTGCCCCCAGAGTTCGACACTTTAAAAAATCAAAACCCTGACATCGTCTGAGAGGTGCAGGTTTTTAAAATAAATGGGAATGTTTAGTGACCCGATGTGTCAAGCCAAATTAACTCAGAAGCATCTGTGCGAGACGTTTTTGCTCTGTGGATTTTGCTTTGTTGACCAAGACAGGCAGCAGAAGTAGGTCCCCAAGGAGTTTGCGTATCTCCTTTGTTACGAGATTCTGCTTTGAGTCCAAGCTCATATCTTCCGTAGTTTTGGATGACTCAAAAAATGAACCCAGTGTATCTGGCAGCACATAAATGATATTTGAGGGTGTGACTCTTTCCCCCAGTTTGTCCAGAGGCACCTCCAAAAGCATATCTCTTGAAGCCCCAATGTGAGAAGCTCTCCTGTCTTTTGAACTCGAGTTGTTCCAGGAGAAGATCAGAGGACCTCGGAGATTTGAGGGGATAGAGGCTGGAGGAATTCAGATTACAGAGTAAGAGGGAGAAAGAAAAAGCATGTAGAGCAACAATAAAATCCGTGTCTGGGCCTCTTGTAATTTTCGAGAGTAGAGACCAAGCCTTTTGTATTTTCTGCACTGATGGATGACATCTGGCACATAAGAGGCGCTTGGTAAATACTGCATTAGTGTTTGTGTGTTGCTGAATCAGTTCCAAGGTTAGTTTAGGTAACGTGAACGGTTCTTAGATTTAGGCTTGGGGAAAATTTGGGGGCAGCGTTCTCTTCCCAGATGATCTCTTGAGGTGGACCGATCGAAGTAACTAGTTCAAGTGATAAATACACTGGATTTTCTAATCCTAATGAAGAAATCAAATGTAATTAATCAACCGGTCTGATCGTAAAGGAAAGATTCTGAAAGGTGAGATTGGGGGGGATCAAGTGGTGCCAAGGAGCTAATAGATTGCCATTTGGATAAATCCCAATCAGACGCGGAGTGCGTCACCTATAAAGGTAAGCCGAGAGGACCTGTAATGAAGAGTGGGAACGCTGAAAACTTCAGCAAACTCCATCTTCTGGGAAAGGCAACATCATTTCTATAAGAGTAATTCTGTGCTTGGCGAGTGACTGACCTTGTGCTCTTCAAGCAACTAAAGATCTATGTGGACAAAGGGAAACCAGTGCAAATGATCTGCTTCCCAAAAGCTGTTTGTGAGTTTGCTCACCGAGCCCCGGAACCTTGGAGTGATTGGCATCACCACAGAATTGTGGGACTGTTCGTTCCAGTTGACTTCGAGGAAGGAAGCAAAGGGTGCAGATAGATAATCCTCTGGATAGCGACATGAACAGTGGCATTCTGTGCAAAATTAGGACCGAGACAGATTCCACTTCAAGCTCCGTTACATGAGCTAGAACTGGAAGTATATGTTGAAAACTTTACCGTTAGCAAAAGTTTTCTAAATAGCAGAGAGCCCCCTAAAAAGGAATCCGTTCTAGGGTGTATGCCCCAAAGGTGGCAGGCCTGGGTGTTTAGGGGGCTCGATAACGGTGAGGAGAAGAGCTGGTTTTGAGGGTCGGAGAGACTCAGCCTTGCCACAGGGGGACCCTGCCCCTTCTCCATATGCCTGTGCTAAGGTGCAGGAGTTTTCCTCTCGTGTTAGAGCAATGAACCCCTGTTCAGCTGTGGCTCCTGTCCATGGAGCTTAGTCTCCGTGGAATGGACTCTAATTAAGAGGCCTTCAATGCAGATCTGTATTAGAGTAAGCTGTAACTCACTGAGACCTTGAACAAGAGTCGTGTGGAAGTGGATTTTGAGGGACGTAATGAAGTACAAGCATTGAAAATGCAAATGTTTCTTTCCTCTTTGCCGTTTCGTTGATGCCTGGCTAGAGTTTTAAAGAATGGTTCGGGTGGCTTGAAATCTGATGTGAGAGTATCATTTGCTTTATGTGAAGCAGCCGACTTTGCTATCACTTAGTGCAAATGCTTTCTAGATAGCCATTTGGAAAAAATATCTTTGGGAGGACTCATGATTAATGAGTATGTTGTTCTTGGGGTATGCTTTTCCTAGAAAGCAGGTTTACTGAAAACCTAGTCTCACACGGTATTTTGGAGAGGAATTTTAGGTGTATCCTGCGAGACAGAGTAAAAAGAAGTTAAGGAGTTTTGGGTTCCTAGGTACCTCAGCTGAAAGCAATTAGGAAAACAGCGAAGATAATTTTTAAAGCGTTCACGACCCCCTCGACCCATGAAATGTATCTGAAGTGAAAGGCATTGATGTTTGTCTTAGAGCAAGTGTCTGTGAGCTTCCCCACCCACCAACTGCATTTTCTTCCACGCCTGTGATAAACTCGGGACTTCACCGCTCACCCTTTCTGATCTTGCTGTGAAACCTAAGTGGCTTTGGCAGGTTATCTGAAAACGAGGTCCCTGGGGGTTTCTTCAGAGATTATTTAGAAATAATAAGGAAAGTCATGCCCTGTTTTCCTGAGGATACTGTCCTTCATTCACTTGTTCTCTAGTTTTAAGCGACTGCCCGCCGGAGGCTGCTCACAGGGGCAACCCTTAAGACTTGGTGCACGCGGGGCGCCTGGGTGGCTCAGTCGGTTGAGCGTCCGACTTCGGCTCAGGTCACCATCTCGCGGTCTGTGAGTTCAAGCCCCGCGTCAGGCTCTGTGCTGACCGCTCAGAGCCTGGAGCCTGTTTCAGATTCTGCGTCTCCCTCTCTCTCTGCCCCTCCCCCGTTCATGCTCTGTCTCTCTCTGTCTCAAAAATAAATAAACGTTAAAAAAATTTTTTTTTTTTAAAAGACTCGGTGCACGCTAGGTGTGTGCAGAGAAAAAGCAAGGTGCTGGCGGCCAGCGTCTCCCCACCCTGAGAATCCCTGTGGCCCTCCAAGCCTGACCCGATGAGCTGTCTTAGAGATGACCCCACCAGGGTCTTCCTCTACCAGGGCTTGCGATGCGTGGTTTGAGTTCACAGGTGCCAGAAGTAACTGTTGGGCACCAGAGACAAAAGTGTCCCAGCCAATAGATGGTATTCCTCTCTAGGCTATTTTGTTGCTTGTAGCTGAATATATAACGTAGGCATTTGGAATCCCGTATCTCCAGGCATTCGGTTAAATTATGAGCCCAATGAAGATTAGAAATTGGGATTCGAGAGAAACTCTGAAATGATGCTGCCCAGGTACACGCCCGGGAAGCCTGCCCCTTGCCGACCCCCCAAAAGGTCTCCACCACAGTCCTGTGAGCCTTTATCTGCACCGATTGCTTAGGTACTCTTCGTTGGATCCTCCGAATTGTTGAAGGGTTTTGGGTTATACCCACCAGCAGTAGTATTCCTGCTGGGTCCTAGACCTTGGACAAAGTGGTTGTAAATGTGCAAAATAGAGGCAGGTGCCCTGGCTGCTCTAACGTTGCCAGGCATAAACTTTGGTTCATAATTCGCTTATCATTTAAAGAGCAATAAAAACCCTGTTGATTTCTCTCTCGAGTGGATTTGAAAGCTGTTGCAAGCTCATGGGAATGAAGCCTGGAGCTTTAAAGCAGCAACCCTAACTCTTCCCACTACACTCACAGGAAGGTATTCTTAGAAAAACCTAATACAACTGATTTTCAACATGTCTGTGTTTCTGATTGGCCTTCTCTGGCCTACCTTGCAGGATTAGTGGGCCTAAAAATAATTGGCAGTCTTAAGCCCTCCAGAGCAGTGTTTCGGCACGGGTGTGCAAAATACTAACTAGCTGCATTTCTCCTACTGATTGGTAGGTGATCTCAAATCCCACATCTGCATAATGACTATAATTGATGTGCTTTATTATTAAGGCTTAGGTCAAGTGACTTAAGGCTTTCCATGTGCACTGCATATCCTATGCCGCGGTTCCATTCCTTCTCGCAAAGGGAGGTTGGATTAATGTATATGTTCCCTCTCCCTCCTGGGATTATTAAAAACCTTTAGAGATTTTCTTTCTTTGTTCCCAAGAAGCAGAACGTTGCATATTCCTCCTGGGGTTCTCAGGTAGCGTGGAGGCCCCGGGGTTATCCAGCAACCTGCTTTTTAGCTCACTTTGTGGCTACGTGAATTTAGCTCTAGAAAGTAGATGGAAACTGTTTTGGTAACTCTTAAGACCAATGGCAAGGAATTGTTTTTACTTTTGGGACAAATCAAAATTAGAAAAAGAGTAAAGTAGCAATTGAGGGATTAGGAAAATTACTTACAGCAAATAACAGCTTAATGTAGCTCCCATTAGTAAAGTTATACCAAGTATTTATATATTTTTTAAAAACCTGATGAAAGCCCCTCCATACGTATACACACCCTTTGAGAACTGAAGCTTGCTTTTAAAAGAAGCAACACACTTGTTTATCCTAGAAGAGTTTCAGATTCACACAAGTTGGGAGGATAGTGATAGCACAGGAAATTCACATCTTACATTAGGGTGGTAAATTGTCACAATTGATAAGCCAATGTTGATGTATTATTATCTGTAGTCCCTATCTGATTTCTGATTTCCTTAGTTTTTTTTAACTAACCCTTTTATTGAAATATAGTTCATATCCTAAATGATTCGCCCATTTAAAGTGTACAACGGCTTTTCATACCCTCACAGAATTGTGGATTCATCACCAAAATCAATTTTAGAACACTTTCATCATCCCAGAAAGAAATCCCCTGCCTTTTAGCTGTAACCTTCCCTTACTTCCCCATTCCTCTAGACAACCACGAATCCACTTTCTGCCTCTGTAAATTGGCCTATGCTGGACATTTCACATAAATGGGATCCTACGGTATGTGGACGTTGGTTACTGGCTCTTTCATTTAGCTTTTGTTTTATTTTATTTTAATTTTATTTAATTTTATTTTTATTTTATTTCATTTCATTTCATTTCATTTCATTTCATTTTCATTTTCATTTTCATTTTTTTATTTTATTTTCTTTAGATTCAGCCATGCAGTAACACATACCTTTCCTTCTTACGGCTGAATGATCCATCATATGGATATACCACATTTTGTTTGTTCACTCGTCAATGGATATTTGGCTACTATGAATAATACTGCTATAAGCCTGGGGCGCCTGGGTGGCTCAGTCAGTTGGGCGACCGACTTCGGCTCAGGTCATGATCTCACGGTTCGTGAGTTCGAGCCCCTGCATCGGGCTCTGTGCTGACAGCTCAGAGCCTGGAGCCTGCTTCAGAGTCTGTGTCTGCTCTCTCTGCCCCACCCCACTTGTGCTCTGTCTCTGTCTCTCAAAAATAATAATAATAAATAATTATTTAATAATAATATTATTATTTGATAATAATAAATATGTTAAAAAAATAATAAAATAGGGGCGCCTGGGTGGCTCAGTGGGTTGAGCGTCCGACTTCGGCTCAGGTCAGGATCTCACAACTTGTGAGTTCGAGGCCGACGTCGGGCTCTGTGCTGACCGCTCAGAGCCTGGAGCCTGTTTCAGATTCTGTGTCTCCCTCTCTCTGCCCCTTCCCTGCTCATGCTCTTTTTCTCTCAAAAATGAATACATGTTAAAAATTAATAAATAAAAATAAAATAAGACAAAATCAAATCAAATCACTACTGCTCTAAACCTTCACCTGCAAGTTTTTGTGTGATTTCCTTAGTTCTCCCCCAGTATCGTTTTCTTTTCTTCCGGGATCCCATCCGGGATACATTTTATTTCATCATCAGGCCTCCTTTAGCTCCCAGGACTTTGCTTTTGATGGCCCTTAGGAGGTCTGTGCTTCGTTGTCATCACTAAACCGTCACTTATGCATGCCATTCAATACCTCCTTTCTGGCCATCTTCACTCCCCTAAAATCCAGGCTGGAATAAGAAATTTTCCTGATCTAGCCAGAGGAGACAGGATGCTTGCCCTCCTGGCCCCTGTCCCTCAGCTAGTACAAGTGGTCAGAAAAGTCTCTTCGTGGAGAACTTCGGTGGCTTATCAGGGCATCATTGATGTTCTTCCTTTCTGTGTCATTGTTGCACTTAAAAAAAAAAGTTTAGTTTTGAAAGAGAACGCAAGCAGGGGAGGGGCAGAAAGAGGGGGACGGAGGCTCTGAAGTGGGCTCCACGCTGACAGCAGAGAGCCCAGTGTGGGGCTCAAACTCAAGAACTGCGAGATCATGACCTGAGCAGAAGTCAGATGCTCCACCGACTGAGCCACCCAGGTCCCCCGATCATGGCACTTTTTACATTGACATAATGCTTCCTTGTTTACAAAGGGCTTTTTAAGGCTCAAGAGCCTTCCCAAGAGCCTACAGTGGATCATGTCAGCTGAGACTCAAACCCAGTTCCTGAAATCCCCACATCAGTCTTCTTATCCCTAGACTACCATTAGCCTCGCAGAATGAAAGGTGCAAATAGTGTTAAATATTTGGAACCTTTTACATTCACTTCCTAAAAACCCCTCCTTGTAAAGCGCTAAGTTTTCATCAAAACCCAAGCGAGGCACTCGGTTTCTGCAGGAAAGACCAATGTAAGATTATCTAGTCTCTTACATTTGCAGTTTGCAAAGGGCCTTCCAGTCTGTTCTTCTCAAGGCGGCCAGCCCTTCCCCTTAGGGTGCAATTTGTGTGTCTGTTACTTACCGAGAGCATTTGGTTGTTTTATTGGTAAAATCCGTTGGGGTGCAGAGGATGTCTGCCCTACAAATCATGCTGGTGTAGGCAAGCCTGGGTTCTCTGCCACTGTGTCCCTTAAAGGTTTCTGGCTGCTGTTCCCTCCTTTTCGAACTCTGGGGGACTAATTACGAGAGACTCACTTTATCTCCTGCAGGTGCAGAAAGCTAACACCTGAGTGGTGACTACAGGTATTCTTTTATCACTGTTCTGCCCGGATACGTGAGCATTGGAGAGACGTTTTCTTGGCATCTAGTTGGACTTCGAAAGGCATTTTCCGAGAAAGACCTAGAAAGTGGTTGTAAGATATAGCTAAAAATAGTCAAGTTGATAGTAAATAAGCAGAGAGCTGGCCTGAGAACTAACCGCCACGTGTAACATTTTCTACGGGAAGGTGGGTAGGAGCAGCCGAAATCCACTGACGTGAGCCGCACCCCGTTTGTACGTCAGAGCCAGCCTTTGGCGAGGGGAAGGTCGATGAGGGAAAACGAGAAAGCACACTTCCACAGATTGTTCGCCACAGAGTCCCCTTAAAGCACGGGCTAGATGCCTCATGGGCAGTGCCTACTTCTTTAACCATTGATTTGAAGCGCTTCCAAAAAGGAGCCAATACATGCTCGGCAGGACTGAGCAGTAATTTATTGTGATTGTCTTTGTTCAGCTTCGAAAACTAAGGCATTGATATCAAGACTAAAGAGAAATTACATAGAGCTGGTGTGATTGAAAAACGTTTGGCTCTTTTGAGTGATTTCTTTTGTTTTGTTTTGTTTTTAATGACATAGAGTTAAGCTTTAAAAAGCACGCTTCGTTGAATCTCATCCGAGCCTCCAAGGACAGGGCTAGGGGACCTGTTTTCTTTAGAAGGCCACTGACCCACAAAGAAAAAAACTAATCAAGGGCCGTGTACAAAAAGCAACTTAATTTAGGTGCTTCCTTAGAAAAGCATAAAGCATTCAACTTACCTGTTTTTTAAATGAAGGAACAGGGAACTCGAAACAAGTACAACAAATATAACAAAAACCCTCTTCAGGTTCATATTCTGCGCAGTCAGAAGATACGGGGTAGAGCAACAAAGAACAGTACGGGGAGAGGAAAGGAGCGAAAGCAGCCAGGGGAGTTTTAAGGGACCAGAAGAGATACGTGGAGAAAACCCTACCTGCAGCCAAGGGTCATGGACGGAGGAAGCTGAGTTAGGGAAAGAGAGGAAACTACAATTAACTGGTTCACAGCTATTCATAGCTCATCTGTAGTTCTACTGCTTGAGCCTTTCACGTAATAATTCTTTTTTTAATGTATTCTTTTTTAAAGATGTTTATCCCTTTTTGGGAGAGAGCGAGAGAGAGCGAGAGAGCATCAGCTGGGGAGGGGCAGAGAGGAGGGAGACAGAGGATCCAAAGCAGGCTCTGCACTGACAGGACTCGAACTCACAAACTGCAAGATCGTGACCTGAGCTGAAATCAGATGTTGGACCGACTGGGCCACTCAGGAGCCCCTCAAGTAAAAATTCTTATGGAATTGTATGTATCAGAAATACCCAGGGCCCTTTGAAAAAAAGGCACGTGCTCAGCACTCCCCCCTCCCTGCAGTGGCTGTCTGCCTGCCCCATACTGGATCTTGTTGTCCCTGTGCTCGGCTCTCAGCCCAAGGAGAGCGTTGCTCCGTCTTTCTTAAATGAGAAAGGGATCACCAGGTTTAGAAAGGAGATCTCCAGAAAGAAAAGGCGTTTCTCATCCAGACACAGCATTTTAGGAATGTCTCAGACAAACGACGTCTCTGAAATAATACGTGTGCTCTGGTTTTTAATAGGAACCATTTTGGGCACTTAAAGTAGAAATATGCATTTTTTTTAAAGTATTTATTTAAGCAATCTCCCCGCCCAACATGGGGCCCAGACTGAGGACCCAGAGATCAAGAGTCGCATGCTCTTCCGACTAAGCTGACCAGGCGCCCCCAGAAGTATGCAGGTTTTAAAAATCAAATGCATCGGTCAAGTTCTGACCAGAATGTCGAGCTCTGATTCCGTTTTCAAATGCACCCAGACTGCCCCCACCTTTTCCTCCTCGTACTTCTCATCAGCAGAAACTGGTCATGGCACTGAGCTTGGGATTTAATTCACCAGGTATGGGTTGGACTGCGTGTGTCTCAGGCAGGGCTTTGGGCGAGAACGTCACGTTACGTTTTCAAGCAATGCTGTTTAGAAATGCCGACAGAATAAGTGGCCTGTTGGAGGGGCTGCTTTGCAACAGAGGGCAAGACCACTTTGCCAGCAGGAGCATTAGCCAAGTATCCATCCTGTTGTCACCCTTGACCCAAGGCAAGCCTTTTACTGTTAGACCAAGTCTTCCTGGAAAGACCTCTCTAAAATGAAAGTGGACTCCTTATTAGGTATTGCCAGAACAAATATGTATTGCAGTGTTCTGTTGTAGACAGGTCTCCGTAAAGTCCTGCTGAGGGCCCCTGGTGGCTGTGAAATGGGCAGAGTACATGGGCCACTCTGGGCCTTTTAGATGTGCCAGTGTATACATGTATCTGTGGAAACGGTGCTGCGTGCATTCAGCAGGTTGCTGGTAACTTTCATTGCTGTTACCCATTTTTGAAAGGTGTCTCCTCAATGCAAAATTCCTGTGGGTCAGTTTAAACCCCTCAATGTCTAGCACCTTCCTAAATGTAGAAAATTATTCTTTCCTGCTGTCTCTTTGAATTTTCTGGCTTCGGGTGTGTGTGTGTGTGTGTGTGTGTGTGTGTGTGTGTGTGTGTGTGTGTGTATGTGTGTGTTTGCTTGCCTGCCTGCTTGCATTGGGGCTGGGAAAAAGGAGTAGTTTTCCTTGGACTTAGCAGCTTATTTTGATGGCCTCCAATAAGTGGCCCCTTTGTTTATTATATATGTGAACCCTGTTAAGATTCGGTGAACATAGATTGTTTTCCAAACTCATGAATTGTTTTGCCTCGGAAATGCAGTGCATACCCCAATGGACTCTTTGCATGCATTTGAAAACCAGCGTGTGATGAATTTTAGCCTGTGACAGTCTTAAAGAGTAGCTGCTCCCTTATTATAATTCATTTATATAGCCCTGCGTGTCTTAAGTTCTCATTCTGAGCATTCCAATTAATTTTCTATGTGGGGTGTAAGTGTGATGGATTATTTAATGCGACCACAGCAAGTACTGTACTAGTTGGGGTTCTTCATATTATTTCACACGTTGGGACTATATTGGGGGGAAATCCTCAACCCTGAAACCTGGAGACCACTGGGTATCTCTCTGTTAATTATGTGTCTCAGCACCAAAGGCCTGCTGTGAACTTGTTAAGCCAGCAAAGAGGGAGTTTTGTTTTTGGTTGTAACAAAGGTGTTTGCAGAAAACTGAGCCTTAGCAACCTTCTTCTTCGACTAATGAGATCTAAGCTTCTAAACTCTTATACACAACCCCCCCCCACCCCTGCAACACACACATTTTTTGTTAGATTTATCTGTTGACCAAGGGTTTCAAAAATGCCAAAAGGAACTTTTAGCAGTTTCTGGATGAGGAAGCTGTTTGAAGATTGTTTCCCTTCCGCCTTCTCTATTAAATAGTCTTTTAATACCACACACCCCTTTTTGTGTGGCAGTAACATTCTCCCTGCTTGTTAATTGCCAGGAAGGAAGAATGATCAGGAATATATATGATCATGTAATTGTTTGCATACGTGCAGTTGACAGTCCTAGTTTAGTCAAATTAAGTTCCTTAACTCCATTTTATCTGAAATCCCCCACCTCCCCGAGGCCACATTGGCATCTGTCTTAGGTGAAGACTTAACTTCTAAGCACACGCAGCCAAGAAGCAGCAATGGCCAGCTCACGGTCCGGTTCATTTCCCGTTACTTGTTTGATCTGCTCATCATTCTATGGCCCTTTATTTATTGTACACACTTACCATTGACAAGTGCATATGTCTTCAATATACTCAGTTCCTGAGTTCCTGAGATCTTGATTTTTTTTTCCAGACCCCTCATCTTACATGGAACATGGACAGCAATAGCAGAAGGAACAGTGGCAGTGAATCCTTGTAAACCTCTGTAAAAATTCGATCACACCGATTTGTGGAGCAACTCAAGGGGTGGTACCTGTTTGGGTTTAGTTTTCAATGACACCGCATCTCTTGGTCATTAGGAGGAAGAGCTATGGTCTCTGCAAAGCACATTTTTGTTCTGTGGCCAAAGGAACAAGGTGTGGGTGAACTTTGGGGTCTATTTAAAAAAAAAAGCCCTCCAGGGGTACCTGGGTGGCTCATTCAGTTAAGCGTCCAACTCTTGATTTTTGACTGAGGTCATGATCTCAGAGTTACAAACGGTCCCTACATCGGGCTCCACACTGATGATGCAGAGACTGCTTGGGATTCTCTCTCTCCCCATCTCTCTCTGCTCCTCACCGGCACGTGTGCTCTCTCCCTCTCTCATAAAATAAATAAACATAAAAAGCCCTCCACACCGTCCAGTCCGAACCACAAGCAGAACCTAGTTGGTTTGGGGGGGGGGGGAGATACTCTGTGTGTCTGAGCTGCTGTGGAGTGATGGCGTCTTTGACATTTCTCTTGACTCTCAGGGTTACATCACTACATAAAGATTATATTTATCAGATGCCATTAGTCTATATTGGGATGAGTGGCTACACATCCCAGTATCATAAGGTCACACAGTGTCTAACAACTGCATAGAGGGTGCCGGACAAGAAAACCTGAAGTTTGAAGATCACCTGCCATTACCCTTTGTGACTTATCATAGCCTGAAATTATCCAGTGTGAACTCGCATTATTTCCTCTTGGTCGACAACCCCTTGAAATCCACTTATCCCTCTGCTTCTTCTCAGTATAACTACCGCTGGTGTATTTGCTCAGTTTTCGGCTGTCATGTATTTTAGAAATCATTCTTCCTTAAGGTACCCCCTCTTGGAATGTAAACTCAGAAAAGCTAGAAAAACTTATGCCTCATAGAATCTTGAATAGTTTATATATATTAAAAAAAAGACTTTGGTTGATATTGAACGATAATGTTTATTGGCAGCACCGATTTTCCTGTAGTGTAGCAATGTTCCTGAATCAAAAGTTTTTGTCTTTTGTAGGTGGCTTTATTATTTTCGCCTTCCCATAACAGAACGGATGTTTTTAGTTTTTTTCTTTTTTTCTTTAAGCAAACTCTACCCCCAACGTGGGGCTTGAACTCAACCCTGAGATCAAGAGTCGCATGCTCTATCCATTGAGCCAGCCAGCCACCGCCCCCCCTCTATGTTTTTAGTTTCGTAAAACTTTTCAGATACACATGATGCCTAGGCCTTTGCAGGAACCTCACGGGTGGAAATGAAGCAGAGAGTGTGCACTTGAGCCAAACTCTTCCCTCTTGGCCTTGATGAATGATAATGGAGCTTGATTGTCTTATGTTTTATCTTCCAGGTGATCATTTGAAGATCTGTCCTCAGGGTTATACCTGCTGCTCTCAGGAGATGGAGGAGAAATACAGCCTGCAAAGTAAAGATGATTTCAAAAGTGTGGTCAGCGAACAGTGCAATCGTTTGCAAGCCATCTTTGCTTCCCGTTACAAGAAGTTTGATGGTAGGTTTTGGAAGTCTGGTCCAAGTAAGCATCGACGTGCTTTGCTCTTGGATTGGTCTTTACCTTTTATTCGAGTCACATTTTAGAGGTGACAGTTCAGTTTGTCCAATTGCTTTTTCAGAGCTCCCCTGCCTTCTCCGAAGACACTCTCCTTGTTGGATCCTAGGGGCGAGTTAGTCCTCCAGTGTCATTGCTAGCGCCCTTCTGGATGCTCTAGAATCTGTATGGTAGGCATTATGGAAATATGGTCACAAGGAGACAAAAAAAGAGATTAGCGTAGTTTAATTGAAAGGCTTTCATTTATTTTCTTGGGTGAACGCAAAATAGTGTTGTTGACGCAAGTTACTTTAAAAAAAAAAACAAAACAAAAAAACCTCCCTAATAAAAAGCAGGCGTCTGAAAACTTACCATAACCAGAGAGATTCTGCAGATGCTGGATTTCCAATTAGATTTCAAACTGGATTCCTCAGAGACCACTAGAGTTCCTAGAAGCCCTGTGGTACACAGATAGGATTAAAACCCAGCTCTTGGGTTTCCATGCAGCGATGACCCAGAAGTAGCTACTATATTTATAATTGCTGTTAAGCTGGGCCTCGTCTCTCAGCTGGCACTTTGGTGTGGTCTGTCCACGTAAAGCCATGACCAAACCCATTTCGGTCCCCTGTGCCAAACATAAGCTCGTAGGCGCACTTTCTTTTAATAGTGAACAACTAGCCAATAGGGTCCAAATGAGAGACGCTTCAATCATATCGGAGGCAACGCTACCGATAACAGACTTTAAAACCCAGGGAGTGTGGGATCCCAAACCCCTCAGGATTCTTTTCTCTGGTGCTCTGTACTCAGTCTGAAGATTATTATGAAGTAGGTTTAAGTTTCATAGGAATGGTTTTCTTTGTGCCTGTTTTAAAGGCCATTCTAATTACATAGTACCTTTGAAGCGTGCTTTTCTTGACATTATGTGTGGTGAAGAAGTACAAGGCAAATTTTCGAGATGTGAAATGTCTTTGAGTATTTCTGCAAAGGGCTTGTTACCATGGTGAGAAGTTGGATGAAATTAGATTTATATAGCTGATAAGGCAGTCCCCAGCTAAAGAACAGGTTGTATTTCAAATGTTGGCTTCGAGATTTGTTATTTGAAACTTATAACCGATTTAATAAGTGTTGGGTTCTCAGGCTAGACCATGAGAGCATATTTAATTTGTAATGTAGTTGAACTGAAGTTTTCCCTACATAGCATACCATTTTTTGTGCCCATTTTATCAACAGTTGCTGTGCAAAATTGGGTTCAGTCTTAATTTTATGTCCTCCTTTTTCCTGGATGGATAGAAATGTTTTTTTTTTTAATTTTTTTTTACATTTGTTTATTTTTTGAGAGAGAGAGCACAAGTTAGGGAGGGGCAGAGAGAGAAGGAGACACAGGATCCAAAGCAGGCTCCAGGCTCCGAGCTGTCAGCACAGAGCCCGACGCGGGGCTCGAACTCACAAACCGTGAGATCATGACCTGAGCCGAAGTCGGACGCTTAACTGACTGAGCCACCCGGGTGCCCCTGGATACAAATGTTTTTATATCTCTTTCCTGTTTGTTAGTCAATACCCCACTCACTGCACATGTTGTAACTATAAAGAGTACTTAGCAACGTGCTAATACCACGCAGAGATGGGTGTTGATATCAAAAGACATCATTAGACCACCTCTGTCTATATTGGTGGTCTAATTATTATTATTATACAAATTATTTATATTAATTATGATTATTATATTTATTTTTATATAAATTATTATAATTATTAGAAAGACTGGTATTTGCTTGACTATGGCATTTCTCATTCAATACAGTAACCCAAGCATTTTCTTTAACGTTGAGGACAATACCTAGAAAGATAATCAGATAGCCATCTTTGAAAACTTGAGCTGCTGATACCAAAAAAAATGACCCCTTGGGGTTTTATCATGTCATTTAGAAGGAAAAAGTCCTGCTCTTTACAAACGACTAACCTGTTGGCAGCATGATGGAGTTGGAGATAAAGCAGTTTTCAAGTTCCGCCACCCCCAAGTTGCCCCATTTCCTGTTAGACCTGTCTCTTCCTGGTATGAGGCCACAGACGTTAGTGACCTCTCGCCTCCAGGCCTGCTGGTTTAGCTATTCTTTCCCCTTCTCGCTCCCCATGGTTTTGTGGCATTACTCATATGATTCCAACGTGTAGTTTTTAAGAAGCCACACAGAGAAACACCACCAGTAAGTGTTAGTAGAAGTTTTTTCAAAAATTACAGAGAAAACAGGGGCGCCTGGGTGGCTCAGTCGGTTAAGCGTCCGACTTCGGCTCAGGTCATGATCTCACAGTCTGTGAGTTTGAGAGCCCCGCGTCGGGCTCTGTGCCGATAGCTCAGAGACTGGAGCCTGCTTCAGAGTCTGTGTCTCCCTCTCTCTCCGCCCCTCCGCTGCTCATGCTCTGTCTCTCTCTGTCTCAAAAATAAATAAAAACATTAAAAAAAATTACAGAGAAAAGTTTCTCTTGCCCTTCCCTACCAGGTTTCACATTCAATAAATGTTTTAATAATACTGTATCAGTTTCACAACTGGTCATGAAAATGATTATGAAACTCTAGTTCGTTTCTTCTAACTTCAACTATGGCATAGACAATAAAGGTAGTGAGAATAGATTAAATTTCTTTTGAGGGAATAGTAGTTGAAATGTGTTTGGTCTGGTGATCAGAACAGGTCTGGGATATGTTGCCTATTTCCTCCAATTTGGGTTTTCTGAGATAATGAAATGCTTTTGTATGGTAAAACGTCAGTTGACTGCTATCCAACAAACCATAAGCCTCACGTGGGTTTGCTGTGTTTGTTGACTGATTTTTAAGGATGGCCGTTAGGAGCTGCTAACACTCCTCAGGCCTAAAGATGATGGTGAGTAAAATCGTATAGAGGTTGTCTTGATGCTCAGAAATCCAAGGGCAGGGTGCTTTGCTCAAAGAATTGTCCAAGCCGTTGTAAAGGACAAGCCCGAGGTTCTTGGGGTGAATGGAAGAGAGAAGGTTGGACCGAGCAGCAGGATGGCAGCTGGAGAACCATGATGGGGCTGCAAGGTGGTATAAAGAAGGCTGAGGGTGAGTCCTGAGGAAATAGGAAAGGGACACATGGGAACGTACAAGGTCAAGCAACTTCAAAGGAGCATCTTTTGCTATTTCCAAGCTTATGGTATAAATTTAGGGGCACCTGGGTGGCTCAGTCAGTTAAGTGTCCGACTTCGGCTCAGGCCATGATCTCGTGGTTCAGGAGTTCGAGCCCCGCATCAGGCCCTGTGCTGACCGCTCAGAGCCTGGAACCTGCTTCGGATTCTGTGCCTCTCTCTCTCTCTCTCTCTCTCTCTGCCCCTGCCCCGCTCTCTCTCTCCCTGTCTCTGAAAAATAAACAAACATAAAAAAAATTAAAGTGGTGACCCCGAGCACAGGCAACTTAAAACCTTTAGTCTTGTTTATGAGATACCCACTTCTAAGACAGGAACAATTGCTTTTTATAAACTTTTCAACAAAAACAAGATTTGTAGGCTTTTTAGGGGATTAGCCTTCGTTAACCAGAGACCATCCCATTACCCCAAGTTTCCATCATTCTGCCTTGAGAAGCTCCGGAGTTCAGGTGCCAAATATGGTGTTTCGAAGCCAGTTCCCTCATCCCTAAAGGCTTTTCTTTTGTTCTACACGTTTAGTTTTCTGTTGTTTGCCCATCTGAAGAGATTATACAGTCTGTAAATTCATTTTTTAGAGAATTTAGTGTGTGTGTGTGTGTGTGTGTGAAAGAGAGAGAGAGAGAGAGAGAGAGAGAGAGAGAGAAAATCTGAAGCAGGCACCACGCTGTCAGTGCACAGCCCAACATGGGGCTCGATCCCAAGGACCGTGACACGACCTGAGCCAAAATCAAGAGTCGGTCGCTTAACAGACGGAGCCACCCAGGCGCCCCTGTAAATCCTGTTTTAAGTTGTCAACTGTGTGCAGGTGTGTGTTCTCAGGCTCGAGTGAAGTACAGAGGTACACGTTCAGGCAGCGCATCTCCCCCACAGAATTCTCGGGTTTCTCACATTTTAAACCTGCACATCTGAGTCTAAGGTCTCACCTCTTTATTTTTCCACACTGTAATCTTCTGTGTCCACTCTTTCACTTACGATGTTCGGCTAGACACCTAGAGCCGGGAAGCGATGGTGACAGAGCTGGCTGCTCCCCCTCTTGGCGAGTTCTGGGATTTTTTTTTTTTTTTTTTTTTTTAAGGAAAACTGCTAATTAACATAGCTGAATCGGTTGTCTCATGAATATGCTAATCACACGTGCAGTTCACGGGGCTTTGAAAGAATTGCCAGGCAGAGGAATAGAAATAATAGAAGTGGGGCGTAATCCGTGTTTTGGGACCACAACATAAAGGCCCACCCCAAAATGTCGTGTTTTGTGAGAGACTAGTTGTTTTTAAAAGAAGCATGGCTCAAACAACCCAAATAGATTAAGAAGATTAGAGCTGCCGTGTTCAGTATATCTCTGAATCACGTAGTAAAACTGATGTTAACAAGTATGCGAGTATATTTTTGCCTAACTTCCCGAATCAAACGGTTTGGTTTGCATGTTGAAGAAATCTTAAGGAGATAGGTTGTCTGATGCTAGCCCATCGCGAAAACTCTGTTGATTCATCATTTTAGGGAGCAAATGGAGTAACTTTGGGAGACAGCACACTGAATTGTCAGCCTGGTTCTGACATTTGCTGGGTCTCAGTTTTCCCATCCATAAAATGAGGGGGTTGAGCTGGATGCTCTCTAAAGACCCTTTCAATTCTAAAAATTCTGTGTATCTTCTAAACATGTGACTAGACCAGCTGCTTTAGTGAAAGGTCTTACAAGATGTTAATTAGCCGCCTGTCTGGTACCCTCTATTTTCCCGCTATGATTTCTTAACTCCACTACTCTCCGCAGGTCTTTGAAAACCCTCCCTTGAGCCTGAAGCTTGTTAACTCGAATAATAGTAGAAATTTTCTGAATTAGCTTAAAACGCACATAAAAGAAATAATTGTCTGTCCCATCTATCTGCATGGGCCAAGTGCAAATCAAAGTGGCCACCCTTTCCTTAAGCCCTCACGCCCCCTTGTTTTCTATCATTTCACAAAGGCAGGACATGTCGCACTCTGCAGATTTAGCCAAATCTGTGTTTTAATCACTGACTGGAAATTTCCCAGACTTCATACTGGCCATCCACTTCATTAGGCCAGTCGGATAACCAGCGTGGAGGTGCAGGGAGTTGATGGCATTAGAATTCACATGCCCACGAAAGCGGTGACCTCGGTGGGAGGAAGCTGGCCGCTCACCTTAAAAGGCAGATACGTCCAACCCAGCTTCATGGCCATTAGCCAAACTGAAATTTCCGGAATTGCCCTGACCTCTGACTTTATTTTTTCAGCTGCATGGTTTTATTATTTTCCTTTGCACATCCATATTGACTTTAACCAAAGGCCCCCTGGGAGGTTTTTACGTTAAAAAAAAAAAAAGTCTTGGGCACCTGGGTGGCTCAGTTGGTTGAGCCTCCGACTTGAGCTCAGGTCATGGTCTCGCTGTCCGTGGGTTCAAGCCCCGCATCGGGTTCTGTGCTGACAGCTCAGAGCCTGGAGCCTGGTTCGGATGCTGTGCCTCCCTCTCTCTTGGCCCCTCCCCCACGTTCTCTCTCTCTCTCTCTCTCTCTCTCTCTCTCTCCCTCTCAAATAGTAACATTTGTTTAAAGTCTTAAATATCCTCAAAATAAATGTGTCAAAGAAATGTCTAACGTACATACAACCTAGGGTCGCTTTTTCATCCTCACCTCAGATTTCATCCGTTAAGGCCTTTTTAAGAAATGTGTTGCCTTTTCAAACTTCTGCCACAGTACAGTGGACAACATTTCACAGCCACAAAACTACAGAGAGAGACCCGAGGCCTTCTGGCCATCCTGCAAATGTAGCGCTCTTTTCCAGATCATAATAGTAATGGTCTTTGATTTCGTTGGGAAGCCCCACTCCCCTTTCCTTTACGATTCTATTTTCTTTTCCTTCCATGCGGAGGAGACTAAAATGCCCGGCATTTTTGCTAACTCTTTTATAATCTCTCTGTGAAACTTGATGAAAAAGAGCCACTGCCAGCTTTACTGTAATCAAATCAAGAGCTCAGACAAAACACACACATTTCTGTATTGACAAAGGTTTTCTGCCTTTTGAGTTGTTATCTGAAGTGTGACCAATCGTGGCGTGGCCGTAGCATTGGCACTCTGGGCGGGTTGCAAATACTTGTGCAGCTTCCAAGGATCCCTCCGCCCGGGGCGCTTTCGCCGCGGGCCTCTGCTGTTAGCTTTGACTTCTTTAGAAGTCACGGCAGCAGCAAGAAGCAGCTGATCTGTTTGGAGGCAAGTAAATAAATGGAAGAGCTTCAGCTGAACTGCTTTTATCTACTTTGTTGGTTCATTGCACTCTGAGCCTGGGAGTTTAGAACGCTGTTGTTCCTCTCTGCCCACCCTCTTGCGGGCGGCTGTCTGTCCAGGCAAAGAAAGGGGCGTATTTGATCTAGCACTGACTCCCGACTGATTGACTGGGAGAATTCTCAAGCCGGTCAGGCCTTTCTTGTTTATTGTCCCTTCCCGTCTCCGTCCCCCCCGCCCCCCCTTCGCTTGAAAGAACTAGCAAAGCCATCGAAACTCTCGGAATAAATAGGACTCAGACATGTGACTCAGGTGGAGTGCCACGTGGGCACACCTTTTGTGGAGGTCAGTCTGTCAGAAGTTTCGAATGCATTCCCAGCCTTTGATTTACTAATTCCACGTGTAGGTATCTATCTCAGGGATAGAAAGGTCTGCGTGCAGAATGATGTACAAGGGCGTTCATCACAGCATTACCTATAATAATGAAAAACAGAAATCGGTCTAAGGGTCCCATAACGATTGTGACCTGTCCGTACGGTGTCATGTATACGCAGTTGTTACAAAGCGATGTTTCTTTTTTAAAAAAAATTTTTAATATTTATTTTTGAGAGAAAGAGAGCACGTGCGGGCGTGAGTGGGGGAGGGGCAGAGAGAGACAGCGACAACCGAATGCAAAGCAGGCTCCAGGCTCTGAGCCGTGAGCACAGAGCCGGATGTGGGGCTTGAACTCATGAACTGCACGATCATTACCGGAGCCAAAGGTGGACGCATAACCGGCTGAGCCACCCAGGTGCCCCACAGGTGATGTTTCTGAAGAATCTTTAATCACATAGGAAACATTAACCCTACGGTGTTACCTGAGAACAGGGTACAAATATGGTATAATCTCAAGCATGTGATGCATATCTTCATGGGGAAAAAGAGGTAATTTGATAAACCATTGTTGCTCTCATTTAGTGGTGGGATTGTGGGCAATTTATTTATATTTTTTTCATACCTCTCCATACCTTTCAAATTGCAATAATTTGAAAGGTATACTTGATAGGAAAAAAAATCATTTTTATGAAAAATACAAGAAGTGCTTTGGTGGTGTTTGAAGAAAATGTTTTTTTTTTCTCCTGAAGTATCCGTGCTCACTGTAGACCATTTGTAGACCACAGAAAAATGCATGGAAACTTCCAGCAATTAAGTTAAATGAATAGAATAAAGGGAAATAAAGTAATGTTTGGATACATGAAGGTATAGTATTTTTCTGGCTATAAAATGTCACTGAATGATTTGGGCGCTCAAAATTGAGCAGTGTCTATTGAAAAAAATTGCCCCAGGTCCCTAACACTCATTGTGTCTATGTCAACGTTGGCCCTACCTCATCGTGTTTTGTGCAGGTAGATGCAAATTAGCATCATAACTGATTATGCTGCGTTTTGTCCTGACTTTTCTCTTGATATTAGGTCATGAGCACCTAGACTGTATGATGAGTTTTGTATATGAGGCCATACAGTAGATCCACATAGAGGTTAGTATATGGAAGTTACCCTCCTGGGGTAGCTTCAGCATCCCCTCTGCCTTCTCTGGGCACTTGAATGAGCAGAAACATGGGTGTTAAAGGAAACTGGCTGGTGTTGGGTAGACCCTTAGTATGGATGGGACGAGGTCCAGTACAAGGGGCCTTACAGTATTTGTCCCATGTCTCTGGCTACAGTAGCATGAGACAGGGGCCATGAGAGATCAACATAAGGAGCTTTAGCGTTCGAAATGCATTAATTAAGATCAACCTACTTTGGCAGGATCCCTAGCACCTTTTCGTATGTTCGCAGCCCCCTAGTAAGGCCTGCACTTGGCAATTGTCTTGTCATCAACCTAGGAGAGTTCTATCGAGATGCCACCGGTTGATGAGTGTTAGTCAAATACATGTCCTTTTATTTACAAAAAGCTTTGGTTAAAGTTTATTTGAGATAGGACGCGCAAGGGAGGAGCAGAGACGGGGGGAGGGAGGGAGGGAGGGAGGGAGGGAGAGGGAATCCCAAGCAGGCCCTTGCACTGTCAGTGCAGAGCCTGATGCAGGGCTTGAACTCACAAACCATGAGATCATGACCTGAGCCCAAATCAAGAGTTGGATGTGAGCCACCCAGGTGCCCCATGTATATGTCCTTTTCGTACACCATGCCCTCCCAGGCACTTTTGGAGTGCAAGATTATGCCAGGATAGAGGAAAGTCCCTGCTGAAAACTTAAAATACAGAGACTACTGAAAAAGCGAGACAGGAGGAGATGGTCAAAGACCAAAGTTTCAGTTTGGTTTCAGTCCGTAAGATGCTTTTTTAATTTCCGTTTGCTCTGACGTTTATAGATGCTTATGTCAACCATTCTTTATTAATGCGTGATCTTGGGTGAGGGGGTGAATAGAACTCTCGGAGTTTTCTTAACAGTGCGAAAGGTATGATTTGTAGCACTCACAGGCTTCTTTTCTCAGGAATTTCGTCGAGGTGGTAACTTACTGTTTGCACACCATACCAGGGCTGTGAAATACAGTCTTTACAGTAAAGAGGAAATTAATCCATCTGTGTAAAAAGCAGCTTCATAATAATATAAATACAAGGTGGAAATTTATAGCACCACGCCAAACAGATTGAATAGAAAGGGCTTCCAGTCTCTGTAGGTCATGGGTTAGTTCTAGAATGTTTTCTAGCTCATTAATCAATGGCCAGTTGATTGTTTATAATGGAGTAACTAATGGCATTTAACAGCAGAACCGGGGGCCTTTTGACCTGTTTCAAGAATCTTGAATGTTTATTTGATGCAAGACAAGTGGCTGCACATGATGTTCTTTTTCGTTCTTTTAAAAGACAGGATATTTATGGAGGAAACTCGTATATGGAAAAGCTGCCTTCTCATTCTAGTTTTTCCCATGTTAAAGTGATACTCCTGACATTGAGGATAATCGCGTTTTAGAGCTGGAAAATACTTAGAGTCCCCCAGCTCAATGTACCGAGCAGACTCCAGGAAAAGAAGGCGGTGTGCAAATGACATACGTGGGGAGGCTTGGGGACCGACCTGCCGCTTATTTCTTAATTTTCCTTTCCCCAGTTCTTGGCTTACTCTAATGCCCTGATCTGTGTTTATCTACGTGCGGTGTGTGTGATACTCCCTCCTAATATAATACAAAACCTGTTTGATGGGTTGAGGTTTCTGTCTTTGCTGTGTTTCAGTGGCAGCTGCCACCGTCGTAGATGTCTGAGATGTTTCACAGCATTGGAAGCCAGAGCTGTTAAGCATTTCCCTTGACTAAATTGCTCCCAGTTGTGTAAGGCCTTGGGTCTTCCTAATCCATCTCCAGCTGCTTTGGCTTCATTTACGTACCCGGAGCTGGATACTATTTGACTCTGCCAGGAAAGATAAAAACCAGCTTCAAAAGAAAGATTTAAGTGATTGTAGACAGGAAGACACTCTAAAGGTGACAAAATAGCCCTGCACAGTTGACAGAAAGTGTCCATTTCTTGAGCATCTCCTACGTGCTGGCCATCATCCCTGTGAGATGAGTAGTGACCGCCTCATGTTATGGATGAGGCAACAGAAGATCAGAGAGGTTAGCTCCTCTGTCCATTCCAGGTCACACAGCTCATCAATGAGAGGTCCCATGCTTTTCCCCCTGTGTCACGCCGGGTTGGATATGTATAGCATGTTGCAGTGTTTATTTCCACCCCCATGTCAGGTGCACCTTCATGAGACCTGGGAGTAGCTTGGTCCTTAGAACGTAAACACTTAAGCCTCCAAACTGGAAGCTGAAGGAGAAATAAACCCTGGTCACAGATACCATATTTTCAACGCTTATACACAGTTTTCTTCTCTCTGACTGTCTCTCAGCCACTGGTAGCATCAGTTGAAACACACTCCCTGCCCGGCATTTTTCATGAATACAAGCAGTTGCCACAGGGGATACCTAATGCCAGTTAACTAAGCTTCTGGTCGTTGTGGAATTCTGGTTTACACTGCTCTAGCTGGTTCTCTCTGAGCCACTAAGTGTCTTACACTTGGCTTCAGACACAATGATTAAGAAGGAATGGCTGCGAGGTGTCTTCACACCTACGCGGTTCTTCGTTAGCAGTTAAGCTCCGACCCTGATCCTGATTTCTGAATAATGGGGGAAAAGCGGAGATGAACGTTACAACCATTTATGAGGTTGCTGTTGATGGCTAATGGACCGGGACCTGAATGTCTAATCCACGTTCTAGTCCTCATTGTAGAAGGAAGTGTCCTAGGAAGGAAAGGGGGAGAGGGGATGTGAAAATTCTATAACAATCTACGAAAGCTGCTAGTTTGATAGGAGTAGCAGATGTAAAAGCTTTTTCTCCCGTTTTCTCTTTTTTTCTCCTTAGAGCAAATTATTATGTTTTGATATTGTACCTGATTGGTATGGATTTTAATGCTTATTTATTTGAGGGGGGGGGCAGAAAGGGGGAGAGAGAGAGAGGGCGGGGGGAGGGAGGGAGAGAGAAAATCCCAATCAGGCTCCACACTGTCAGTACAGAGCCCAACCTGGGGCTCAAACTCACGAACGGTGAGATCGTGACCTGACCTGAAATCAAGAGTCAGATGCTAACTGACTGACCCACCCAGGTGCCTAGTAATTGGTATGGATCTTGTTTTATTTATTTTTTAATGTTTTTTTGTTTGTTTTTGGGGGGAGGGGCAGAGAGAGAGAGAGCAGAGGATCTGAAGCAGGCTCTGAGAGCAGGGAGCCTGATGTGGGGCTTGAACTCATGAACCGTGAGATTGTGACCTGAGCCAAAGTTGGGTACTTAACTGCCTGAGCCACCCAGGTGCCCCTTAGTATGGATTTTAGAATTTAAACTATGCCTGCCATCCTTGCAAGGTGTCCGAGGCAAATGGCATAGGCCACATAGTCCAACCAAACAGGACCATAAGAAGTCCAAAGCGAAATTAGTTTGGGTTCTTGGGATCCCTTCACTTTCGTTCTGTTAACTTCCATAGGTGAAAGAGATGAATATTTTAAAACTTGCTATATGAAACGAAGGATTAAGGATTTTATAGATGCTTTAAAAATCTCTGGGGCACGTAAAACCACGTGTGGAGGGTTGGCGGTATAGTGAAGGTGAATTGGATGAAGGAAATTTGTCTTTCTGGAAATGCTGATCAGAGTCTGATTCGGCAAGAAGGTTAAAATGCATGGTAAAACAGTGTGCTTTGATTTGAGCCCCTAATAGCCAGTCAGTAAATACTTGTCAAATTGCATAGCCATTAGGAGGGATTAAATTATCAGATTTTAACTTGTTATATCAGTTTTATAGAATTTCTATATATAGCCCACTCAAACGATCTTTATATTTGCAACTTATATAGCCACACTAAAGAGTCTTTAAAGTGTGAAGGAAAGGAAATGAATTTTCTGAACAATCAAAGGAATTAGAATTTAATATGTATGTAGTGCCAAGCTAATCTCTTAAAGTTTAAATTAACATAACACACAGCGCATGTGCCACACACACACACACACACACACACACACACCCTTTCTAGACCGGATTTGAGTCATGGGAAACAAAGTAAGGTCCATGATGGTGTTAGACAGAGGGCATGCCGGTTTGAAATCGGTTTTCCTCTTAATTAGATCATTTCTCTTATACTCCAAAGCTATGTTATACAGAGCTACACCAACCCATAGATTTTTGATCTGAATGATGAACTCTAAGACTTTTATTTTTGTCCATAAAATGTTTAGTGTCTGAGCATTTCATTGACCTGGAGCACTTTGAAGCCTGAACAACGAACTCTGACATTTTATAGAGGTTTTAAATTAAAATACCTTTGAAATGCCACTCTGCCCCTACCCTTAAAACCTGTGGATGCCATTCACTAGAAATGCGAGTATTCAGAGTTACTTATTAAGTGAGTCATCAAAGCACAAGTCAAATAATTTTCAACATCCTACTTCTACGCTAAATGACGTGTGCCAATTTTATGAGCACTGTAATAAAAATCCAATATTAAGGAAGGGCCTGTGGTTACCTTTGGAATCTTCTCTTTTGGATCGTGAAATATTAATAGCACTGGATTGACAGAAGGCTTGCATTTTGATCTCAACGACCAGGCTTTGTTTTTCCAGTATGTGGGAGCTATGTGTGCAACTCATTGGACATGTACTAAGGTCTCTTCTTACCGCAAGACTCCGCAGCTTTGAATTCTAGAAAAGTGCTACCTGCATCTGCACACTTAGTAGAGACTTCCACACAGGAACATTTGTCCCCCCGAAAACATCATAAATCATACCCAAGAATGCAAGAAAAAAAATTTTAAAAACCCAATTCATTGGAAAGACATTTTCCTCTAATTAAAACGCTTAATTAACCCACATGCTTCATATTAGCACAGCCCTGAGCTGGTGTTGATCCCTATTGAGAGGTGAGTGGTTCTCACACCTTAGGGGAAGCAGGGTTGTAGATGGTTGGGCTCCATCCCCAGGGCCTCGGATCCAGTGGGTTTAGGGTGGGGCCCAAGAACTTGGCATTTCCAACAAGTATCCTGGTGATGTGGTGATGCTTGCCTGTCTTGGGGCCACACTTGAGAATCACTTAGGATTTTGGAGAGAATCAGAGGCCTCTCAGGTACCTGATTTGAATAATGGTTTTCATATAGTTCCCCTATCTCCTTGTGTTCTTTCTGGTCTAATTCCAGGGACAGAACGTTGGTAAAAATGCCAGACTGTGCAGTTGTAATGGAAGTGAGGAGTTGACTTGGCCTCCCAACCTTTTTTTTTTTTTTTTTTAACCTCTTCGGAGAGAATCCATTTTCCTTTCTCTCCTTGAAGAAAGCCCAGGAAATGCAAGATAAATGGTAGTAGAAAGAAAAGCTCAACCAAAGGAAAAGGAAAGAGCCGTTCTCTGTGCAAAACTACCCCCACAAACAAAACACACATAGTTTATAAAGCTGGAATGCAGAAGACTGTGGATTTCAGCCTCAAGCATCAAGCAACTATGCGTGGTGACGAGTTAGGGACATAGGTATGGAATCTCTTGGAAGTAAGCAAAGGCACGCATCCCCTCCAAAAGGCTTCTGTGTTTCCAGTGCAGGTTTTGAGAAACTATTTGAAAGCAGCTTTCAGCCTCTGATTTGCCTGCCATTATGCTTTCCCATTATGAGAAGATAATGGCTTTGTCACCCTATTGCATTTTGATAAGATTGTTAATGTTCTTCTGGCTTTGAAAGAGGCACCATATTTTCTTTGCTACTCCTTGTTTGGTTGGAGGCACTTTTTTTGGTTAAGTTTATTTATTTATTTATTTTTGACAGAGAGAGAGAGAGAGAGAGAGAGAGAGAGAGAAGGAAGGAGGGAAGGAGGCGGGGAAGAGCACGGGGCGGGGGTGGAGAGAGAGAGAGAGAGACAGACAGACAGAATATGAATGAATGAATGAATGAATGAATGAATGAATAAATGAATATCCCAAGCAAGCAGAGCCCGATGTGGGGCCTGAACTCACCAACTGCGAGAGCATGACCGGAACCAAAACCAAGAGTCAGATGCTTAACCAACTGAGCCACCCAGGTACCCCTGGAGGCAATTTCTTAATTGATGTCCTTATATTTTGCTTCGGTATTTATTACATTTCCTGCTTATACACTTGATGTCATGAAGTGTTTATTTTTATACCAACCATAGATTCTTGAAGAATTATTGATACAGATGCACCATTAGCTCTTCTCTGACCTGCCTAAGAAAAGCTTCAGGAGAAACTAATTTGCCATGTGTACTTAAGAGATTACTATCTTTAACACTCAGGCCAAAAATGTAGATCCAAAATAACCAGGAATTCTTATTTATTTTAGTTTTCCCTGTTGTCCTATAAATATACCAGATCTGTGGTTGAGTCTGTTAGACATTTCTCTCTCTCTCCTCCCCACTTCCCGCCAAGAATCTCATGATGTTACCATATGAATCCTTTAAGAACCCAAGGTCAGCTTGGATACCCCAATTTGTACTAACGTCCCAGGGAACACCTGTGAACTTAGTTGCGGAAAATCTCAGTGCTAGCTTTTAGGGTGTTTCATATGTTTCTTGTCCGCTAGCATTTCCTGGGTAGCGTTCTTACATGTCATGTAGATGTAAGGAGAAAAAGAAAAAAAAATGTGTCCAAGTAAAACAACATGTTTTGAAAATACCTGTCCACTGGTGTTAGGTTTCAATTCAGAGGCATCATTGGCTTTGGTTTAGAGTCTTATGGTAAGAAAGTTCTGGCAGATCTCATGTTTTAGACTTCATGTACCCATTTTTATCTGGTTCTTTCTTTACCTTGTGACTGAATGAGAGAAATGTCTGGCTGTGTGTGTGTTTTATATTGACTTCCGAGAAGTTCTTGGTCTAAAATATTCTTTTTTTCCCCCTGAGACTTTGTGACTTGTGACCTAGGTTTCCTTTCATTGACAAACGACCAGCAATGCCACATCCCCTCGAAAGAAATCCACCTATGTGAGCATGTTTTCCAGTTTAATTCTCTGATTTTTTTTTTCAGTCTTCAAATGGACCCGAAGAGCCCTCCGTTATTCAGTTACTGAAAACCCTTTCTTTCTTTTTCTTCTTC
This sequence comes from Acinonyx jubatus, assembly GCF_027475565.1. Classification (NCBI taxonomy): domain Eukaryota; kingdom Metazoa; phylum Chordata; class Mammalia; order Carnivora; family Felidae; genus Acinonyx; species Acinonyx jubatus. Next base: position 107,007,556 of record NC_069389.1, on the reverse strand, counting down.
TTTTTTTTTTTGTTTGGTTTTTAGAATTCTTCAAAGAACTGCTGGAAAATGCAGAGAAATCCCTCAATGACATGTTCGTGAAGACATATGGCCGTTTATACATGCAGAATTCCGAGCTATTTAAAGATCTCTTCGGAGAGCTGAAGCGCTACTATGTGGCGGGAAGCGTCAACCTGGAAGAGATGCTAAGTGACTTCTGGGCTCGCCTTCTGGAGCGGATGTTCCGCCTGGTGAACTCCCAGTACCACTTTACAGACGAGTACCTGGAATGTGTGAGCAAGTACACCGAGCAGCTGAAGCCCTTTGGAGATGTCCCTCGGAAGCTGAAGCTGCAGGTCACCCGTGCGTTTGTAGCAGCCCGTACTTTTGCTCAGGGCTTGGCAGTTGCGAGGGATGTAGTGAGCAAAGTGTCCGTGGTAAGCACTGGCTGCATCCTGTGTTTTTTTGTGTGTGTTGTTTCTTTCTTTCTTTCTTTCTTTCTTTCTTTCTTTCTTTCTTTCTTTCTTTCTATCTATCTATCTATCTATCTAATGTTTATTTGTTTTGAGAGAGAGAGCGTGGACAGAGGAGGGGCATAGAGAGAGAGAGAGAATCCCAAGTAGGCTGCACGCGGTCAGCTCAGCGCCCCGTGTGGGGCTCGATCTCATGAACTTGAGATCATGACCTAAGCCGAAATCGAGAGTCTGATGCTTAACCGGCTGAGCCACCTGGGCACCCCTGTGTTGTTGCATTTTAAGAGGAAGTTTGGGAGGTAGACAAATACGTGGGCTCGAGAACGGTTTTCTTCTGTTCTGCTCTCTTCTCTCTCTTGCCTTTTTCCCTCGCACACATTGGCCCGATACACGTACGCCGTATAGTTAGAGACCATGCTGTGCGGAACATCGTCATTCTTTTCAGTGGTTTCCTTGGTAGCTATTCTTAGAAGCAGATTGTATGTTCACTTTGGAACCTTCATTTTCAAACTGAGTTTAATATCGCCATACTCTTTTTGCCTCCTATTCTACTTCCCCTCCACAGGAAGAAGCAGACAGGTTCCATATTTAGTTGCTTTGAGTGACTGGGTTTGGGCCTGCCGGTTGCAGTCTGGAACAGTATTTAACATCCATTCCTGCGTGTTTCCTTGTTCTATGTTTTAAGGTGTACTCCATGCTCTTGAGAAGGCAGAGCTTTTTATGACAATCAGTGTGGGCCACCTGCTCTTGACTTATGGCTTTGTTTATAGGAGTACCAATAGACAGAATGAATATATTACAGTTTCCTCATTTGTAAATTGAAGGAATTGGACTGAGTTCTTTGAAGCCCCTTAAGAAGGTGTCTCAGGGGCCTCCTTGAGGAGAGGAAGAGAGACACGGGGACTTCACCTGCTGGCTGCACCGGAGAAGCTTTGCTTTCCCCTTTGCCAAGTCGAGTATTGAGTCAGATTCTGAGGGGGAAATGGTTCTATGGCTCCTTTACTCCCCCTTCCCCAGAAAAAAAGACGAAATTTGAAGGCCTTTCCACCTCTACCCTTCCAGGACTTAATACCAGTGAAGGAACAGAATAACCTGGGGCACATTACCTTCTGGAGGGACTGATCTTGGTGCCATTATATTCCGGCCTCCAAAGGAAAAAACTAAATTGTAGTCCATTTGCTAAAAAAAATTGCAGTCATAAGGTCAGCAGCTTTTACTTAGGCCATTTGGTTGTTTGGGGGACTGAAGGAGAGGTCAAAATAAAAACTGAACAGCAACACAACTGGAATATCAATCTGATTGTCTACCAGTTCATCTAGAGTTCAAGTGACCATTCAATTTATCGTCCAAACCAGGATGCTTATCGTCGAAACCGAGAGGTGCTTATTCACAGCCCTACCCAGACCACATGTGCCACTAATTTGAAATAAGCAATAGGATTGTCCCTAGTGGACCGGGATTCATGGTTACCCTAGTTAGAGACGAAACTTGCGTTAACCCAGCAAAGAGAAGATTCTGATGAATTGTGTGCCGTAAAAGATTAGATGCTTATGGGATATTTCGTACTAGGATTGGGTGATACGAGGATTCGTTGATTGGTTGCATTCGTTATTTCAGTTTTGTTTGTTCTCTCTCATCTCCAGGCCACGAATTTGCAGGAAACAATTCTTTCCAGCATGTTTCTGTTCACTCCTTTTTCTCCTGATATTTTCCTTACAAATTGCAACAATTTGTTGAGGCATAGGAGGGTGGATGTGTGCACGTGGGGGGATGGTGGTTATAATTAAAGGAATAATCTGATTGCTGAATTTCTGCCAACCCCAGCATCCATTATGAATCCTGTAGGTGCTCGTGTCAGAGTCCCGAAACAAGGCACAGTGACTCCAGATCAAAGTCATTTACACTGTAGCTCACCTCACACATCTGCCCTTCTTCAGCAAGTCCTTGGCTTCATCCTGATCTGGATAGGCAGACAGGCACTGCTATGTGACTTGAATGAGTGTGTGTGCCTGCTTGTGTACGTGTGTGCATGTGTGCAGACTTGCGCTGAAGAGAAAGACAAGGAGGAGAAAGCCCTTTTTGTAAGCGTCTGAAAAGTGGTTGCTTTTAAATTAATCATCCCCCTTTCGATTCTTGGGTAAAGGGACAGGCCAGCACAAGTCTGGTTAGCCTACCTTTGCTAAGTTGGAGACCCCCTAGAGAACTGAGATTCCAGAACCTCCCACTTGGGGTAGAAGGCTGTAGATAAAACAAGAAGTGATTTCGAGACCCTTCGTCACCGATGAGAAGGTCGAGGGCCAGAAGGTTTGCCATTGTCCACACCAGCCCTCTTCCCAGGGTAGGGACAAGGAAGCAGTTGTGGTTTCCCGGTGTCACATTCTTCTTGACCTGCTTCTCAGAATTCATGGTGGGAAATCAGCAAGATCGGCTTTTGTATGTAAGATCCAAACGCCCTTAGCCTATGCCGTCAGGAGCACGTGACTCAAAGTAAGAGTCACGATCCATTTCTGATGTTTCTTTTGGTATGAATTTTTTTTAAGCAAGAGATTTCCTGTGTACCTTAGTACTGTTATGTTGTTGGAGAACGTTCCTTTCTAAATATAACCCTAAATTTGTTTCAGAGTTAATGTGTATTCTACGGTCACTGTATTCTCGTATCTGCCTAAGAGATATTTGCATAGTTTTGTGAGAATACAGTGAACACAAGCTGTAGGGCTTGATTTACTTTGAGTAAACATCACTTGCCACTTGTTTAGTTGAAAATACTCTTTCATGTCTGCTTTAAAGTTTGTATTTGCAATTGGAAACTTTTTGTTAAGATCTTTTTTTTAATGTTTGTTTATTTTTGAGAGAGAGAGCGAGAGAGAGCGACAGAGCACAAGTGGGGGAAGGGCAGAGAAGGAGGGAGACACAGAACCTGAAGCAGGCTCCAGGCTCCGAGCTGTCAGCACAGAGCCCGATGCGGGGCTCGAACCCACGAACCACGACATCATGACCTGAGCTGAAGTCGGATGCTTAACCGACTAAGCCACCCGGGAGCCCCGTAAACTTTTTAAATAATGTTGTGCTTCCCTGCTGAGCTTCTTGTAGACTAAGGACTAACTTAAAAGCAAACCCTTCAGCTACGTTGGGTTATGTTATTTAAATTACACAATAATAAGACACTCGGGCATCAAATCAGTTTCTAAAGGAGTTAAAACACAATATGTGTAAAAAAAATCTCTCATCTCTGTAATGTTGTTGCTTACAAGCCTGCAAGGAATACTTAGGTATTTGAGAAAATATTTATTACACTAATTTCTAGAGTATGACTATGAAATAGAAAATTGTAATATACAGTGGTATAGGGAAGACAGTAAATGATCTATCAAAACCTTATTCCAAATTGAACATGCTGGAAAAAAACCCCTATATTTGGTTAATAAGATAAGCTTCTTGACCGGTTTGGGGACCCAAGCACTGGTTTTTCATATGGGCTCCCACCACTGCCAGTTGCTAGAGCAACCCAAGAAATAGACATTCCTTCTTTTGGTGTCTGATAGAATTAATTATTCTTGGGCGTGGAAAAGAAAGGCCTCTCAGAGAGGAGGATAGATTTCCTAATTCCGGACCGCCACCTCACCCACCCGCTCTACAAAGGTGTCTTTCAAAGTCAAATATGGAAAAGCACTGTGGTCTTGGGGGACTAGTTACTGTATACCTAACTCAAACATGTTCCCACTTTTTCTGTGTGTAAGCGGATGCCCTGTTTTTCCAGCTAACTTTTGCAACACAAGAGTTGTAGTTACACGTGTAGCAATGATTTGATGATCACTGAAACCTTTTAAAGGCCATTAGCATCAGCAGGCTTAACTGACTCCAAGAGAAAGTCACTTCTTAGTTGAAGGACACTTGCCTTGCAGCTCACTCCACTGAGATTTACAGTCCCAGCTTCAGAAGAGTCCCCTTAATTAGGAACAAATGGTTCAAGAGTACTCTGGCATTACACATCTCCGTATTCCTTACTCCGTCGTACTTGTCATGGTTTGTGATGCATTTCGTATTTACCTGCCTAACAGCAGTTTTGCCTGGAAGGGGGAAGTCTGTTGTGGTCTTTCAAGAACGCACAAGTGGTTGCATGCACCATGCAAATTAATAGCTCCTATGCCAAAGACAGTTGCGTTCTCATGGTTTCAATTAACACTGACATAATGGGACTGTGTCTACACCCCCACCCCAACTACAGGGGCTATAATTAGGAATCAGTGCTTTACATTGTGATGTCTAAATGATTGTCCTGCCTTGAAAACAATTTCCGTTGCTCCCCCTTCAGTTTTGTGTGTCCACAGTGCCCCAGCACATACAGGAGTGCTGCCCAAATTATTCTGCCATTTCCCGAATCACGATAAATGTACATTTTATAAATCTCTACAAAAAGCTTTTTTTAAAAAAAGTTTATCTATTTTGAAAGCGCACATGCATACACACGAGAGAGAGAGCGCACGAGGGGGCCAGCACGTGGGGGGGGGGGGTTGGGGCAGAGACGGAGGCAGAGAATCCCAAGCAGGCTCTGTGCTATCCGCGCAGAGCCCGACGGAGGGCTCCATTCCGCAAACCGTGAGATCATGACCTGAGTTGAAATCAAGAGTCGAACGCTTAACCACATAAGCCACCCTGGTGCCCCTATACAAAAAGCTTTTAAGAAGCAGGGTGTAGACATTTTTTCAACACTTAATATTTGTTTTCACTCACAACCTTTATAAACAGTAGGATTGCAAAGAGGAAGGTAGGACTTTAGCTAATAGGGAAGGGAGTGGGATGGGAGGAGTGTGGAGGACTGAGGAAACTGAGAGGCATACTCTCAGGACAAAAATAGAGCCCTCTGTAACGAGGTCAATACAACTGATGCTTCAGTCTTACCTATGGTGTGTCCATAAATATTCCTGAGTGGGTCCTGGTTAATTCCATGTATTTTGTTACGTCTTTAAAATCCTGTTCTCGGGGCGCCTGGGTGGCTCAGTCGGTTAAGCGTCCGACTTCAGCTCAGGTCACGATCTCGCGGTCCGTGAGTTCGAGCCCCACATCGGGCTCTGGGCTGATGGCTCAGAGCCTGGAGCCTGCTTCCGATTCTGTGTCTCCCTCTCTCTCTGCCCCTCCCCCGTTCATGCTCTGTCTCTCTCTGTCCCAAAAATAAATAAACGTTGAAAAAAAAATTAAAATCCTGTTCCCAAGGAAATGGGAGCATCTCATCGTCCTTTCTTCGTGAGTGTTCAGTGAATTCAAACACTAGGAAGTTGTTGAATAAACTCGTCACGTCTCACAGCGTGTTTGGGTTCCCTGTCTTTTTTTTAACCATAATTTTGGGAAAGATTTTCCCCTTATTTTTATTGGGTGCTTATGTTACCAAGCAACAGATAAAATCTAGATCTTTTTTTGTTTGTTCAGTACCGTTGGCTTTGCAGACCAAAAAAAAACGTTGCAGCAAATGTATGTCAGGGACTGGAATAAACTGAAAGGAAATGTGTTTTTAACTTCAGTGCAGCTTGTTGACTGCCATCACTGTGTAATGTGGCTTAAGGCTCGCTCTGAATTACTGAAACGAAATCCAGGCTGCGTGAAGAGTTCCTCTCCAGCATTTTTCTTTTCTTCAGGCTGCTTGCAGTAGTTTTTAATGTGGTGCTTGGAAAATGGAGGTTATTTAGTAGAAAGTCGCAATCTATATTAGAAAAGTCTTTGCAGAGAAGGGGACTTTTCTGCAAAGCCTTTTTATAGCAGAAATGGTGTGCAGATATCAGTGTCAAATGGATATCCTGAGGATGGCAGGAATGAGTATCTTATGAAAGGGAAATGAGGGTTCTTCCTCCCTCCCATTGACTTTTACCATGAAACACAGACTGCCTCCTAAAATCCTAAGACACTTTAGCCTTTAGAAAGACCTTGGTCAGTCTTGAAGGATTTTCTAAGACTCGGAAATTGGCTATTAATATATTGTCATGGGTCACTAACTCAGATTTTGATTTGAGTTCATATAGAAATGTTGAGTCCTGATGATGTCCCCTTTCTACCATGCTGCCCCCCCCCCCGCAAAGTAAACAAGTCAAAGCACCTCATTCTTTTTTTTCAAGTTTATTTATTTTTGAGAGAGTGAGAAGGAGCAGGGGTGGGGCAGAGACGGAGGGGCACAGAAGATCCAAAGCGGGCTCTGTGCTGACAGCAGAGAGCCCGACACGGGGCTCGAACTCAAAAACTGTGAGATCGTGACCCGAGCTGAAGTCAGACTCTTAACCGACTGAGCCACCCAGGCACCCACACCACCTCATTCTTACATAAATAATGTCAAACCTTTTTCATATGTAATGCCCCACTTCCTAGTAGAAATTGATCATCTCTGCCACATAGCTACAGTCCTTTCAAAATGTTAGAGCTTTGGTAAAATGTGTCTATTGTTTTCCGGAGTTGTTGTTGTTGAAGTAGCTCTTTTTTTCTCCATGTGCAGCAGTGTTTGCTTGAGCTGTTGAACTCTTGGTGAGCAGGGGCCGGTGAGTGGCATATATATTTTTTTCTTCGCCCCTGTGGCATCTTAAACCATTGTGACGTTATAGCATTGGCTGAATAAGTCCTTGTTGTTTATTAAAGTAGTATGTCCTCTCATCCAAGGATCTAGTCAAGTACTGATCCATGTGGATAAACATCCCTCCCCATCCCTGTGTGTGGATACCCTGTGCTGGGTCTGGGGAGCTGTGAGAAGGCCCAGCCCCACGTGCTGCCCTCACGTTTCCTTCACTGTTCTCTGTTACTCAAAAGAAGCCATTCCGATACTCAAGGAAGTTGAGAGTACCTATTCTAGAACCAAAATGCCTCCATGCAAATCTTGGCCGTTTACTGGACGATCATGTGTGAATCCCTTAAACTCTTTGGACCTCGGCTTTCTCATCTGTGAAATGAAATGATAATACTCCTCTCATACGATTATTTTGAGGCATAAATGAGTTAATAGACACGTAAAGTACTCAGAACAGAGCCTGGCACCTAGTAAGTACTCTATAACTGTATCTTACGTACTAATAAAATCCAATAAAAGCTATCAGTAGACAGGTAATTCTGACATAGAGCAGAATATTTTACTCTTCAGCCTTGACATCAGGACCTTCATGATCATGAAACCATAAATGCTAAATAAGCTTTTTTCTCCTGAGCCCATTGATCCATTCTCTTAGTGGTTCAAAGGGGAAAGGGAAGAATGTATAATTTTCCCTTCTCTGTTTCTAAATACCATTTTGAGAAGTAACTCCTCTAAGAGAGGTCTGGGAAAACGTGCCTTTTATCAAAGTAATCATAACCCCTACTCTTACTCCTACCCCAGCCCCTAGGATTCTGAAATTACTGGCATCAGAGTTCAACAGACCCTTCTAAACCAAAGGAAAACCTCAAATGTTGGTCAAGAGTTGTAACCCAAAGGAACCATGGTGTTGAACATTTTTTTTTTAATTTTTAAACATTTATTCATTTTTGAGAGACAGAGACAGCGGAAGCAGGGAAGGGGCAGAGAGAGAGGGAGACACAAAATCCAAAGCAGGCTCCAGGTTCCTTGCTGTCAGCACAGAGCCTGACGCGGGGCTCAAGCCCACAAACGTGAGATCATGACCTGAGCTGAAGTTGGACACTTAACCAACTGAGCTCCCCAGACCCTTGGTGCTGAACACAAGGATCAAAGGAAGCCCTTGGAGTATAGTTTACCCCTTTTATCACTCTGCATGTGGCCCAATCTACCACTTGGACTTGGGTCTCGACGTAAATGTACTTTACTAAGTACTTACTTTAGTAAGCTATTTGGGGACTCAAGAAGTCATTGATTTTGAGGGTTACAAGGCAGTAGAATGTGAATGAACTTGAATTTCCGTTGAAAATAAATAAAGTCCCAGAATGAAGCTCTTGAGGATTCTAAAAGGTAGGTATCCATTTTGTTTCTTTTTAAAAAAAAATTTACATCCAAGTTAGTTAGCATATAGCTCAACAATGATGGAGTATTACTCGGCAATCAAAAAGAATGAAATCTGGCCATTTGCAACTATATGGATGGAACTAGAGGGTATTATGCTAAGTGAAATTAGAGAAAGACAGATATCATATGGCTTCACTCATACGAGGACTTTAAGACACAGAACAGATGAACACAAGGGAAGGGAAGCAAAAATAATATAAAAACGGGGGGGGGGAACAAAACATAAGAGACCCTTAAATATGGAGAGCAAACAGAGGGTTACTGGAGGGGTTATGGGAGGGGGGATGAGCTAAATGGGTGAGGGGCGTTAAGGAATCTACTCCATTTTGTTTCTCCCCTGGGCACTCCAGAGTCCAAAGGGAGAGCTGCTCCTTGGCACTCTGGGTTCCCCATCCTGAGCTTGGCTGGGTCGGTGAGAGGGGGACCCAAGGCCTGGGGAGTGGTCACATTATTGCTATTACCTCTGGGGGTGGGGATGAGCATTACAGGGGACCCCTATTTCTTTCCGTTTCCTGACTGTGTTACAACCCTCCTCTATACCGGGGCCTCATTCTCACACAAGGGTTTTGTTTTCCCAGGGTCTGAATTCCCTTCATGTGAAGTTCCTCACAGTGGTCTGGCTAATGGTTGTGAGACAAAAGATTCCATTCGATTTGCCCCAACATGGCTGTTGTGCGTGTGCTTCCCCATCGCAGTTTTCTTAGAACTTTGCCACCTCTCCTCAGTCCTGGTATTTAGCATTTCCAGAACATGTTATAGCTCAGTTCCTTGTGATCGTTTTTAGTGGTTAGACCGCCAGTCCTGTGTAGAGCATGAGCCAGTGCTTAGCCAGAGAATGAAATGGAAAAAGTCGGCCAAACCCAGCTTCACAATCTTCCTTTAATAAAACTCTACTGTGTCATTTCCTTCAGTTTCTGTTTTTCAAACTCGAGCCAACATGTCCCTGTGTTAGGGAACTGTACTACAAGATCTGCTACAGCCCAGATTTGACTTACAGTGGAAGTAAGAATACAGCAGACCACGTCCTAGAGTTTAAAAAAAAAAAAAGAAGAAGAAGGAGAAAAAGGTCTCTCTGGAAAAAACTGTGTCTCGAGTATAACTCTTGGGCTTTTCAATTTTGCTTATTTCCTAAAGGCCCATACCATTTTGGAATGTCTGTGTGCCTTCTAGAACAAGTTCCATATTCCAACACAGATTCCTACCTGCCTCGCTACCTTATCACAAATACATTCCAGAGTAATCCCCACCGCTGAGATAAGTGCTCAGTAACTATTTGTTGGCACTTTAGCTTTCTACATGTTTTTGTACTGAGACATTGTTTCCTCTTTTTTTTTTTGGAGAGAGCTGGCACCAGCAGGGGAGCGGCAGAGAGAGAGGATCTTAAGCAGGCTCGAGGCTCAGTGCGCAGCCCAACTCAGGGCTCGATGCCACGAACTGTGAGGTCACGATGGAGGCACCCAGGCGCCCCAACGTTGTTAACTCTTAAGCATAATATTCAACAAACGCCATAGGCTATTCTGTGATTTCTCGTAGAGATTTACATTCTGACTCTTTACGTCTCTCAAATACAGGCGTTTAGCAGTATCATTAAAGAGGAAAGCAACTGATGCCCCAGCTGAGAGTTTCGTGTCTGGTGTGTAGTAAGAAGACAGGGAAGCATGACCCGTCTGGGAAATGTTTGATCAGGTGCAGTTCTAGAATCAGATGTACAGGGTGACTATCAGCAAGTCAGTTAATCTGCTTGGCTTTGGTTTTCTTATCTCTTAAATGTGAGAGCCTGACTATGTGATCTCTAAGGCCCCTTCCAGCTCTGACTTCTGTGACGCCAGGCGTTTAAGTCTTAACCGCCTGTGACTTTCAAAGGAATGAACTTTTAGTTATCCGGACTGGTTGGGGAGGCAAGATTACGCTGGATGTTAAAACATAAGTAAAAGGACTAACATGGGCCTGGTTAAGACTTTGGAAAAGTCCTAATTCTTTATCGGGAATGTTGACTTTAACGTAAACAGGTACCACCTTGTTTTTGGATGTTCCCGCCCTGCCCCTTTTAGGCTAGAGGTCTGGTGAAGATAAGAGGGTGTGTGTGTGTGTATACATCAGGTAGGAGCCCAAAGGTGTTAAGGTTTTCTCCTGCTAGTTCCAGCCCCCCGGCCCCCTGCTCCCTGACCTCTGCCCCGGTTCCTGTTCCTAAGGGTACTGTTGATAAGCGGCATCCGAAGTCACGCTGCGGAGGAGGTAAAGTGTGCGGCCAGACCGCCCTGGGTCCCAGCATGTGCTCCCTGCGCTGGTGTAAAGTTCACGTGTGCAGATCGAGAAGGATGCGCTAATCCTCTCCTAGTGACCCCGAAAAGCCGAGGCTGGGGCAGAGAGAATGGAAGACGGGAACCTTTGGGCAGCTGCCAGCGAGTGATGCCTAGCCACGCTTTCTAAGCATCGATGGAAACGTATGGCCCGTGGAACCAGCTCTTGCGGGCCTCAGACAGCATCACCGTATAGAAGTAGAAAGAGGAGGGACTCCTGGGTGGCTCCGTCAGTTGAGCGTCTGACTTCGTCTCATGTCATGATCTCAGTTTGTGGGTTCGAACCCCACATCCGGTTCTCTGCTGTCAGCGCAAAGCCCACTTCAGATCCTCTGTCTCCCTCTCTCTGCCCCTCCCCCACACACACACACACACACACACACACACACTCTCTCTCTCTCTCTCTCTCTCTCTCTCTCTGTCTCTCTCTCTCCGTCTCTCAGAAATGAATAAACATTAAAAAAAAAAAGAAGTTGGGGCGCCTGGGTGGTTGTCGGTTAAGCGTCCGACCTTAGTGGCTCAGGTCATGATCTCATAGTTGGTGAGTTCGAGTTCTGTGTCTCCCTCTCTCTCTGCCTCTGCCCCGTGCCCCACCCCCACACACTCTCAAAAATAAATAAACATTAAAAAATTTTTAAAGAAAATAAATTAAAAAAAAATAAGTATAAAGCAGACACTTAAGTGGACGGCCAGCCCAGTCTGACTTGGGTACCGTTTTCATCCTTGCTATTCCCCTTCGTCATGAACTTTAGTCGCCTCCTGTGTCGTGCCATATGGAATCTCCGTGTCTGCCTGGTCTTCATGTGCCTTCAAGCCCTGGCCACACGCACCCTCCTTCCTTGGCATTCAGTCTTAGTCCCCGCACCTCCTCAGCCCCACACGCTCGGTACGCCCTCTTACAGCCCGTGTTCATTTCCCTCTCCCCGGCTTGGATGGTGTCCCTTCATTTGGCCAGTTAAATCCAACCCTTTCTTCAAAATGTAACTGAAGCCTCCTCTCTTCCATCAGGTTTTCCCTGAACACTGTGTTGTACTGCTCCCGGGCCTCGGGAGGCCTCCGCCTCACCCCACGTTTACATTTACTCAGATTCACGTCTGTAGAGTATTTGTTGTTTTTTCCCTTCTGCATAGCTACTGGCACAGAATGGAGTACAGACTGGGTACCCTTCTAAACCTTGATTGGGGGATTAAGGTTCAAAGGACAGTCTTGTGGTCTGTATGTTTGAGAAGAAGATACGCTTGGGTCCCAGTCTGGCAAGGCAGAGGCCACCCCAGGCCAGGCATGGCGGGCAGGAGGAGGTCACCTCTGCTGTGTCTCGTGGCCGATCCCAGAGATTTACTTGTAAGAGGACTTTGAAACAATCGAGCCATGGAAAATGAGAGCGAGTGAGTGTGTTTAAGAGAGAGAAGGACTGGGAGGGAGGAAGAATGGGAGTCTACAGGGTGGCAAATCCATGCACCTTGATGATTTAAGGTTAAGTCCTGTTCCTCCCTCCCTCCACCCTTGTTCCCAGCCTCCCTCCTTCCTTTTATCTAATCTTCCTCTAGAAGAAGCAGGCCAGGCCCACTCAGCATGGTCTGTCACAACTCATTCTCAAGTTGAATTTGTGGCCCAACCTTCAGGGTCAGCTTGATGGACTTGGAATTTCTGTGTTATCTTGGCCCCACCATTGTCTTTCTCTTCTCCCAAACCAGGTGAACCCCACTGCCCAGTGTACCCACGCCTTGTTGAGGATGGTCTACTGCTCCCACTGCCAGGGGCTCGTGACCGTGAAGCCATGTTACAACTACTGCTCAAACATTATGAGAGGCTGTTTGGCCCACCAAGGGGATCTTGATTTTGAGTGGAACAATTTCATAGGTGAGTAAGCGAGGGAAGTATTTGTGTCATTGGGGGTAGCTCAACGCCAGCCATAAGGAATGTTGTAATTGTCATCTGTGAAAGTTCTGTTCAGTATTTATTGTCTGCCAGGGTTCTGACTGTACTCAGAGTTCATACCGTTCTACAAGTTCGTTTACTTGTAGAAGACATTAGACACGGTGAGTAGCAAGTTTTAATAATGAGAATGGGATTTTTTGACATTTTCCTCCTAAAGGTCAGTTTTCGTTAAACACGATAGGTTTGTGTCCATGTAGATGCTGGAGTACAGCCATCACTGAGTGAGCTTTTTGTTTTTTCTTTTATGCTTATTTATTTATTTTGAGAGACAGAGAGAGACAGAGAATTGAGTGGGAAAGGGGGAGAGAGAGAATCCCAAGCAGGCTCCGTGCCGTCAGCATAGAGCCCAACTCGAGGCTTGATCTCACGACCCATGAGCTCATGTCCTGAGCCGAAATCCACCCCCTGAGCCACCCAGGCACCCCACTGGCTGAGCTTTTGAATCATTACACCTGTCACACTGTGACCAAATCTTCTGCATACTGGACGGATACTCCTTGGGTATTTGAAGTGCAATCCAGTTGTAAGAATTTAGGAGTTCTGTTTCTGTAGAGGATTTGATAGAAGCAGACCGCTCTGGTGGGGACGGAGGGGCTCTTGATCTAGTCGTTTTAGAGGTAAACACTCTCAACGTGCACCTGAAGCCGGGCATCCAGACCGCCATGTAAGCGAAGGACCCAATTTCTGAGAGGGTTAATCGACATCTGTGGGAAAGGACAAGTGAAGGCTAATTTCAATGTCCAGTCATTGACTCCCTTGATGTGCTTTTCATGCATAGCTTAGTTCTAAAACATCAGTATGGACGTTCCTGTGATAGTGGCACCGAATACACATACTAACAGCTCACAAAAGCAAACTTTGTTTCTTCCCCCAGCCCCCAGTCACATTTGTGTAATTGCAGAACTTAAGTGCATACAATTTGCTGGCACTTTTGGGGGGGGGAGGATTGGAGTGGGAGAGAATGCTTTCTAGTCTGCATGAGAGCTAATTACCATATTAAGTCTGTTTGAAAATGCATCAATAAATTGGCTCCAGCAGATTCTTGAGCACACTGACACAGGGGAAAAAAAAAAAGACGTGAATATTAAGCACTTCGGCACAATTGTAGCCTAAATAGCTCAAAGCTAGAAGACCTGAGGAAAAAAAATCTACATGCAGAAAAGCCGAATCCCATGAAAGGGAAGGCCTAAGACCAGCGAAGGCAACACGCGGACAAATGGCGCATCATGCCCAGAATGAAGCCAGGGGGGAGATCGTTGTTTTCGACTGTTTCCCATGGCAAGGAAAGCTCGTGGCATTTCCAGATCTAAAGTTGATGCTTTTGCTCTCTCTCTGTTTTTTTAATCCCACCCTCACCCCCACACCCGAATGCCACATTTGCAGTTCAATTTTGCTAACTTCATTTTTGTAATGTTGGTTAGCCTTTTTACTTTATAACACCTCACGTACTAGTTCTCGGGGCAAAGGAGTAGAATTTGCCATAAGGTACCAACGACGTACAGTGACGGTCACCTAGTTTTGCCAACTTGTGTCCGGATCCGTTAGGAGTAAGGTGCAGAGGGGGGCGTGTCCCTTGCACTATTCCTTTGTTCGAACACGTCTGGCAGAAACTGTAACTCGTGGCATTAAAACACAAATTCCCCCATTTTTAACAAAATATTTTTCCAAGGGCCCACATCAAATCAAAACCGTCCTCTGGCTTGGCTTAATTAATGTTTTCAACCAGGTCCCGTGAGGCTGAGGTGCTGCTGTTATTCTTGTTGAGAGTCTTAAAAATTACATCTGTTCCCTTTCAAGAAACCAAATTAAACCCAAGTGGAAATCGATAGGATTTCTGAATCAATTTTCCTCAGTTATTTGGAATGATCCTTTTTTGGAGGGATGAGGTGTATAATGGTATCTAAACTTAATTTTTAATGGGTATTTTATTCTTTCTGTCTAAAAGGCCGGGAATAATAGACATTGTTCATCCCCTGTGCTTTTTGTATGAATTTTCACCAGGGTTTAATTTGCTCTGTGGTTGTGGAATTCACTCCCAATTTACATGCCTCAGCTGTAAGTTCTTTTTTTTCCTTTCTTTGCAAAGAATTTTGCTTTCCCCTTTAAACGGCTGCAGTTAATGAATGGTCAAGGGCTTCCCCCCCACCCCCACTTCTTTAAATCAGATCTTGGGGTTAAGTCGGGGAAACTGCCTTTTGTTCTCCCAGTCAGTCATGAGGCCGAAGGTGTGGGTTTCTGATCATTGGCGGCACAGTGTGAAAGGAATCGTTTTGCCTAGCGCGAAGGGGACACTTTGTTGATGGGGCGGGGCCGACCCAGTGCCAAATAACCTGAGCACTGAAATCCCGCAGTTGGTCTAGACCCTTGGAGACACTAAGCCTAGGTTTTCCACATCTGCCTTCTGGCCGCCACGTCCCCCTTTTCCTTCTCCTGAGTTGCATCTACAGTGTTGTCAGCCTTTATCCAGATGGATCCAAGCAGTTTGAAGCGCCCTGGACTTGGTTTTGGAAGAGGTTGGTTCAAGAGGTCAGCCAAATACTACCCCCCACCGCCGCCCCCCTCCCTCCCCCCCACCAAAACAAAGTCAGTTTCTGGAAAAGCGTAAGTGATGCTTGGTTGCGCCTCGTTTTCCATCACCTACTGTAGCTGCGTTAACAGTCATCTGACTCCTAGCCAGCCTTATTCATGTCACACGTTGCTGCCCGCATGAATTTTGTATTGGGGTCTTAGGGTGGCTGACAGGAGGCAGGAACCAGTCAGATTCCCCGCAAATCAGAGGCCCGGCAGCCTAGACCAGCCGGAAGAAAAAACACCAAACCAACTATCTTTGGATCTCTCTTGGGGCTTCTACATCAGGGCTCCTACGGAAGAGCCTCATTGACGGCCCACCGTGACTCCCCTGGGGGTGGGAGGCAGCTCGCGCATTCTTCAGCCGCGCAGCGCCCAGCGCCATGGCACCGGCCCCAACAAAGGCCCGGCTTCCCTCCATTCCCAGAGTTTACAAAGACGCCAAACAGCCAGAAGAATCGGGTTTATGTTTCCTTTCAGTCTTTCACAAACACATTAGTGATCTGGCCTTTCCTCGCCACTAGGGGAATAAGTAGTTTCAAAACGCGCTGTTTTTTTTTTTTCTTGTTTAAAGCTCTGCATTTTGGATGTTTATTATCTGTCTATTCATAATATTTTTATTTGGAGCAAGCGACTTCTTCGGCGAAGAATGTGCTTTCTGTACGTGCCAGCCCCGATGCTTTGACAATGATGAACACATTTAAGTTGTGCTCCACTTGTTTACAAAAGTCTCCTTTTGCTAGCACATCAAAAGCATTTTTCCTCCTCTAGGACAATGGTATATTCATGCCGGCAGCCTTTGCTTAGAGGTTGGAAGCGTCACTTTATTGGCGCTTACCACAATGCAACCTGAAACTTCATTTGTTATTACTTAAAAAAAAAAAAAGTGCATTTCACGGAAATCTGTGGTTTGTGACATCGCCATTGCAGTTGAGAGCAATGATCCCCGTGCCTTAAAACGGTGTGTTGTATTTGTCCTAGGTTCAAGGTGAAAGGTTGATGACCAAATTTGGTGTCATTGATATGCTGATGCTAAAACTCCTTTGCACTGGAAAGTTTAGGTAGGAGATCCATGTGGTGGCCTGCGGCCTTCTTTGAAAAGGGCACATAATAATCTTCTGGAAACTAGCCCTCCTTTCTAGGAGCTGTCCTTGGCCTACCTGAAGGCTGTGGATAACGTGGGCCTACCTACCCTTCTGCCGTGCTTTCGGCACTAGAGTGGAAAGGGGAGAGAACAAGTTGAAAAGTTCAGTGCTTGTCAGGAGTGTCCTTTTCCCATTCGGACATCCAGTTTGCCTGACATTTCTTGGTGAAAATTAGAGGACACTGAAAACACCAAGCCTCATAATCCCAACGAACGCATACGGCAGACAAACAAGTACAGCGTATTTTAAGAGAGTGTGTGCCGACGCCTTCTAGACTCCTCCAGAATGTGAAAGTAATTCGCAGACTGATCCGTGAAGACTCACGCTGTGAGCACGTGGCTTTCTGTGTACTGTGGCCTTGTGTTGTCTTTTCACCAGAACAAAAAGGAGGTACATCTTTTTGCTTTAACTCGAGGCCCTTGTGTTTGAAATGGGAAGTTTATCTTCGCACAAAATTGCATTTTTCAAAATGTCATTATTTGAAAAGTCATTAGAATTCCTAGGAACACTGTCATTTGTACTTTGCAGGTGTGCACTCAGGGATCTGAAAGGGTTTCATTTCAAAAAGGAAAGCAAGAAAGTGATACGCCAGGATTTTAACAGATTTGCGTTTTTGAGTCGGACAGCCTTACAGTGACAGCCACTGACACACGAAGGAACGAATAATCAGTATAATAGAACATTCCTGATTGGGTTTCCTTGCTGTGGAATAGAGCATTCACCTGGCCACTTCACACTTTAGAGAGCTAGCAATGCATAGTGACTAAAAGCAGTTCAGTGTAATAGAAAAAGCTGTAAAGGGCGCCCGGGCGGCTCAGTCTGTTGAGCGACTGACTTCGGCTCAGGTCATGATGTTGCAGTTTGTGAATTCCGGCCCCACGTCGGGCTCACTGGCGTCAGCCTGTCAGCACAGAGCCCGCTTCAGATCCTCTGTCCCCCTCTCTGCCCCTCCCCTGCTCATGCTGCCTCTCAAAAAATAAATAAAACATTTTTTAAAAAGAAACAAAAACATGAATTATGATGCATGCCTCCTCCCACCCCCCCCCCCCGAAACGAGAGACAATAAAATAACCACACTGATGACCCAAGGTCAGACTGACGATTTACTGTTTATGCTGTATTGTTCTTCCCCCAACGTCACATTAGACGCGATGCTGATGGTGGCGGAGAGGCTCGAGGGCCCTTTCAACATCGAATCGGTCATGGACCCCATCGATGTGAAGATTTCCGATGCTATTATGAATATGCAAGAGAACAGTGTGCAAGTGTCCCAGAAGGTAATGAAGGCAGGACACTGGAGAGGACGGGCAGAACCCCTCCCCTGCTCCAGCTTGGGACACGACTCCCCTAATGTGACTTGTGCTTGCCTCAATGCAGGTTTTCCAGGGATGTGGACCTCCCAAGCCCCTCCCGGCCGGCCGGATTTCCCGTTCCATCTCTGAAGGTGCCTTCAGCGCTCGCTTCAGACCATATCACCCTGAGGAACGCCCAACCACAGCAGCCGGCACTAGTTTGGACCGACTGGTGAGCAGTTTGGCAGGAACGGCCGTGTTTAATGGCAAAGAACTGAAAACATTTGCTCCGAATGCATTTTTAGTTGGAAGGCTTTCAAGTGAGGGTCTTTCAGGTGAAACTTCTCAAGCAACTTGCATGTGGATGTCAGTAAATCTGCCTCTGATTTTCTAGCTCATAAAGTCGGTACGTAGTTAGGAAACGTGACGCGTGTACCGTGCGCCCATCGCTGTGCATGTTATAGGGACGCGGTAAGACTCATCCTCGTTCTCAGCCCCAGCAAAGAGGGAGAAGCCGACATCCCAGGCTTAAGTGACAAAGAGGATGTATAGTAAGCACTGGGACGGTCAGAAAGTAGGAGCACGTGGCAGCAGGCTGTGCATGCAGTAGGAGGAGGGAGCGTGATGACAGGCACTCGCTTTCACAGAGGGGTTGCTCTAGATGCTTGAGCCAGAGTGTAAAAGCCTGGTGGGAAGAGAGGGTGTCTTCTCCTTGTATCTACAGGGCACGGAGGCTGGCAGGCGGCAGTTGGTAGTTGTAATAAAGAGGTAGAGTGGGCAGCGGATCCGGGCAACTTGTTCAGAGCTTACATTTCGACTCTTAGTTCATGGGTGTGATTTTGTTCTTTTCTGTATACATTTGATCGGCATTTCTCTCTTGTGACTCAAGTTGAAAATGAATTACATAGCACTCTGGAGCTACTTTAGAAATGATCAGAAGACACACGTTTAGGTGGCCGTGAGTTTTTTACAGAGCGCTTGCTTCCCCCCCCCCCCCCCCCCCCACCTCATTAGGTTACCGATGTCAAGGAGAAGCTGAAAGAGGCCAAAAAGTTCTGGTCCTCTCTGCCCAGCACTGTTTGCAACGACGAGAGGATGGCCGCTGGGAATGGCAACGAGGATGGCTGCTGGAACGGGAGAGGCAAGAGCAGGTCAGCTCCGGGAGCGCTCCAGAGGGGGTCTGTCTGTTGTCAGTTGAGGGAGGCATCCTGGAGCATCTCATAGTAGGTAGCAGTGACGTGGAAGGCTTCTGGACGTTCTGAGGAATGGGCTTTACCCCGTAGGCATCGGGAAGGCACCCGGCTACCTACAAAGAGTACCGGGCCCAACGTTTGTGACGGCGGTTCCAACCCCGCGTGAGGGCTGCAGCCAGGGCTCAGGCCGTTCCAGTAGTTTCGTCTTTATGGTACTCGGTCCCCGTGGGTCTTTGCCCACCAGCTTCGCCTCCTAAAGCACCAGTTCTCCAAAGGTCCCGTGCTCTTCTCGGGTGATGTCTTGCGTCCCTCCCCCTAGACACTTAGTAACCTTGCTCCGTAGCCTCCGTATCGGCACTTGACTCTGAGCCACCAACCTCCATTGCTTTCCAAAAGGTTCCCATCAAATTGGAGAAACAAGATGCCTTCCCCGGGAAAAGGAGAAATCCAAGCTCTTTAGAAGCGGAAGAACTTCCGGGGCATCGCCCTCCGCGGAAATAACTAGACTGCAAGCAGGATTCTCTGGTGATCTTTGGCGACCTTCTGTTTTACTGATCATCTTCACAGGGTCGTTTCTCATTTCAGATACCTGTTCGCAGTGACGGGGAACGGGTTAGCCAACCAGGGCAATAACCCAGAGGTCCAGGTCGACACCAGCAAAACGGACATGTTGATCCTTCGTCAGATCATGGCCCTTCGGGTCATGACCAGCAAAATGAAGAACGCGTACAACGGGAATGACGTGGACTTCTTTGATATCAGTAAGCGTTTGTCGCGGTTTGAGATTTACACCTCGTCCTTGGGCGCCTTGTGACGAGAACAAACAGAATGAAACCTCTGTTCCGTTTTTTTAACCACTAGGCGATGAGAGCAGCGGAGAGGGAAGCGGCAGTGGTTGTGAGTATCAGCAGTGCCCTTCGGAGTTGGAGTACAACGCGACTGACCACTCGGGGAAGAGCGCCAGTGATAAAACCGGCGGCACCGGTGCCCGCGTTGGGGCGCAGCCCTACCTCCTCGCTGTCTCCTGCATCTTGTTCCTGGTTATGCAGAGAGAGTGGAGATAATTCTTAATTGTCGAGAAAAAGTTTCCGTCGAAAAGTTAAGGAGGCACCGGTTATCACTTTTATACCATCCTAGTGACTTTGCTTTTTAAATGAATGGACAACGATGTACAGTTTTTACTATGTGGCCACTGGTTTCAAAAAGGCTGACTTTGTGTTTTCATTCAGTTTTGTGGGGAAAAGGGACTTGGATGTCAAGTCAGTTCCTGCTCCCCTGGAATCATGTTAAACGTGGCTAACAGTGTAGGTACAGAACTGTAGTTAGTTGTGCATTTGTGATTTTATCACTCTTGTTTGTTTGTTGTTTTTTTTTTTCTTTTTGTTTGTGGGTTGTTTTTTTTTTTTTTTTCCTTCAATTATGATCTCACCTTGTTTCTTACAAGAAAACCAGGGTCCTTTCTTGGTATGTAACATGTACGTATTTCTGAAATATTAAATAGCTGTACATGTTATCTTATTAAAAGGAAAAGCCCAACAAGCAGTGAAATTTCCATTTATCCCTGTTGTTTTAGTTGCCTTATCTGGAGACGAGTGGATGTGATTTTGTTTTTTACTAAGTTAGGGCAGATCGCGAAGTCCGTACAGGGGGCTTCTGAAACACTCGTTCGGTGTGTTCGAGTATCAGTACAAGAAGAAGGCTATGCTTCGTTTATGGCCAGGGACCGGAAGAGACTGCTGACTATACCCATCTTGGTTGAACTGAATTACACAAACTAAGATCACAGATCGGTCCTTTCCTTAAACCCGTTTACCCTTAAAGTGTAGCCCATTTAGAAGAAGGTTTCTTTTGAAACACTCTCCCTGGAAATATAGAAGGCATTCAGGGTGTCCCAGTTACCACATGTTCACACTTAGCTCGGGGGTGGGTTTTGTCTTTTTGTGTTTTATCTGGGCGAGTTTAGCAAGCCGCTGTATGCTGGTCTTCACGTCCACGCTGACCTGCTTTGAATTGGTACCCCGATGGCCGAAATAAGTGACCGATAAGCTCATTTGGTCCCCCCTGTTATGGTGTGCCGGATCTCAAACCCAGCCATATAGTGGAGGGAGCTGTCTGGGGGCTAGTCAGAACCAGGGTGCAGCCTGGGCTCACGGGATAGCTGTCAACATTCAAAAAGTCTGTGTCTGTGCATTTGCATTTGGTTTTGGATTCCAGTTTGTGTAAAAAAGATTTCTAAGGTGTCCTGCTTGAGTCTTCTTGCCCAGGCCTCTCTGATGAAGAAGACAAAGGACTGGCAGTGGTTCACCGCGCTGTGCCACCCTAACAGCCAAGACGTCCACCGGGGGCGGGGTGGGGGGGATCTGAGTGTCGGGAATCTTTTCATGTGATGTTGTTTTTGGAGGGGGATGGGAGAGAGGAGATAGATCTGAGAAGACGGTATCTTAGCGGTGACCCTTAGGAACCCATTGCTTGTATCCTCACAAATGACGGCTCATAAAACTATGAGAATGTAACAAATCACTTTAAGAAGGAGTTCCCGAAAGTCTTCAGAAAGAAAATTCTGCAAGTCTCTTCCTGCTCTAGACAGCCATTAAGATCCCAACCGATTCCACAGAAGCTAAAACCCACGGAGAGGTGGTTTGTGTTCTTGTTCAATCTTCAGTTGTAAGAGTAATTCTCTATTTTTATATTGAAACATAATTACTTGATAGCTCAGGGTCTACATTTCATTCAACTTTTTACACCAAATTCTGCAGAATGGTCAAATGGAATATTGGGGGCTGTTGTAAACAGAGGCTTAATTTTATTAGAAGTAGCCAGTTATTTATTAAAGCATGATGTTAATAAAATAGGCATATTCTGGCTGGTGTGTATAAGTGTTGTTTTTTTTTTTTTAAACAAATCACAGAAGACAAAATTGAAAAGGTGCTCCATTTATGTATGAGGAAAATGGATTGTAAATAGCTCAGCCGCCTTGTGAGAACTTGGAAAGTGTGCTGATACTTAGTAACTACCTCAGTTGTGAGGAATTTCCTTTTTAGCTTAGACTGCTATTACTTTTACTTGGTTAGAAATGAATCTGGTCTCCAAACTGTGGCTCAAAGAGTTATCCCCGTAGACCTTGTTAGATTGTTTTTAATTTAAAACCTTGAACTCTGCCCAGCTGTTTGCTTTCAGTCAAGTTCTCTACACCAATAACATTTTCCGAATTAAATATTCTTGAAGGTTCTTCTGGACTCTTACGGATTTGTTTTCTTTCTTTGCATTTTCCCTGTTACCCTTTTATTATTTAAATTGTCTCTTGCTTTTGAACTTGAACTATGGAATAAACAAATCATAGATTTTTCCATTCAGATCTGACTGGATAACTCTTGGCTTCTAACCAGCTGGCAGGCTCACCGTTGCACCCCACTCTTCCCCCCACCTCACCAAAAAAGAATAAAGGCAAGTTGAATATTTTAAAATCTTAAGAGTTCAGAGTATGAGGTAGAATAAAAGCTTTGTTAGTAGACCTGACTTTTCCAGAGTCTCCGTTAATAGCATGTGACTTTGTGTTTTACAAAGTCACTTGGAAGTTCTTTTTCTTTCCCAGTACTTCATCACTCTTGTACCTTAAGAAAAAAAACATTTTAACGACTCTTAGATGTACATTTCATTTCAGAAAAGAGTCTGTAATCAGCACCTATTATTTGATAAAAGGCAAAGGACAGAGAATTGATGTGCACATTAAAACTTTGCTCCCTCGGTGTTAGAAACCTAACAGTTCACATGAAGTAGAATTTGCCACCTGTGATTCTAGAACCAGCATAAAAATAGATGTAGGTGATGCCACACAAAATCCGGCTTGGCCTTCTGCGTCTGCAGAATGTGTCCACTTGCAGAGCTGAAGGGTGCAGTACGTTCATAACCGGATCTGCTACAGGAGGCCTGCGTGTGCTTTCTCACCCTCAAGCAAATGCCAAACTACCCAGTACAACTTTCCTGCCTTTTTCGAAACCAGGAAAAAAAAGCACTGGGAACATTTTTTCCAACTCAGCACTTCGTGGGGGGGGGGGGGGGGTGGGCGGGAAACGTAGCTCTGCATTCTGGGATACACTTTATTGTACAAGCTCAGTTTCCACTTTTAACCTCCTCCGGTTACTTTCTTCTGGAAGTCCTTACAGATGTGAAAACTCTCTGGGAGATAACATACAGTAACCTAGGAATTCCAGGCCATCCGTCAGGCAAATCCCTATAATACTTAAGTTATGTAGTTTAGCTTTTCATTAGGTAATTAATACCTTGACAGGGTTTAAAAACCAAAACCTACATAAAGGTATACAGGGGAAGTTTCCCTTCCGTTCCTGCATCCAATCTGTCCAGTTACCCCACACTCTAAACTTACTAGTTGGTTTATAAATATATCTCCCAAAGTTTCGTGATGTGCAAGCAAGTATGAATAGAGGTTTTCCCCTCCTTGTTGTTTTTTCTTTTTTACATGGAAGGTAGCATATAGTGTCCTAATTTTTTTTTAATTAATTACCTTTGAGAAGAGGGATCCCTAAAGATACAGATTCCTATTCTAAAGGCATGGCTTCTCAGTGGTACCCCATTTGGGATTTTGACTATCTTGGCCCAGATGGATCTACGTGATTTTTTTTTTTTTTCAAGAAACAAGTGTCGAATTGAACGAGGAACAGTCATGATAGTGCTACAATCCTGGAGTGCATCATTAGGATGCTGTCTGTTCACGTTAAGTTCATTCCTGGTAGTTTGTTAACATATCGTCACCAGTGAAGAAGGTACTGACTGGCCAAAGCAATTGGGAAGATCCTCTTAGAACACCGCACATGAACACCACTGTTAATGTGTGAGAATGGTTCAAAGGAAATGTACCCTGGGAATGATTCCTACTCTATTAGAATACGTTTTAAAATTCTTTTTATTTATTTTTTAAGTTTATTTTTGAGAGAGCAGGTGTGGGGCAGAGGGAGAGGGAGAGACAGAATCTCAGGCAGGCTCACGCACCGCCAGCGCAGAGCCCGATGTGGGGCTCGAACCCACGAACCGTGAGATCATGACCTGAGCTGAAACCAAGAGTCCGGACACTTCACCAGCTGAGCCACCCAGGGGCCCCTAGGATTCCGTGCTCTTAAAAGTTTCCTCAAGCCCAGAGGCCTCGAAGCAGCGGCCGCCGTCATGCAAAGATGAAGAGGAGAGCGTTCCGGAAACGCGTACCTGGGTTTTCCCAGTCAGCCTTAAGTTGTCTGTCCGATTGCCAAGGAGTCATTCGAATACGCAAACGACGGTCAGGGTTCAGTCTTCGTGTAAAGTTGCACTTTTATCCATCAGCGTTTGGAGAGACTCGAGCATTGGTCCGTAGACTCTACAGGACTCCGTTTCGCAGCACGAGTGTCCACACGTGGCAGTAAGTGCACATCTCGCTCTCCTTGGGACGCTTCTTAAACATCGGCGAGGCATCCTGAAAAAAAAAGCACCGGATTGTTGGAAAGAACAGGCCGCCGCGCCTCAGGCATACCCGGCGAGCGCTGATGAAAGGCGACCGGTAGGCTCAAGGCCAAGATGCTTTTCTGAAGGGTTTTACGCTTTTGTTCTCCGGTGGCTGGGGAAGTTTTGCAGCACCTGCCTTGTCACTCCGTGGACCGTGTTTCTCCCGCGGCACAGCTGGAAATCCTGTGCGCGCGCACAGACACGTACGAACTGCCGCGCACGTTTGTGTGTTTTCGAACCCTTCGTCCCAGGCCGACCTTACCCCCGTCGCTTATGGGCTGCCTTCCCCTGCTGTCGGCGGCGGTGTGTGCTTGGGGAGCACGGGCTAACTTTAATGATAGCCTAAGGGGAACATCATTAGGAAGGTAAGTCTCCGGCCAAGAAAAAAATACACGTGTGCACATATAAAATGCATTCCAGATAGAATTGCTTAGGTTTACCACAGCCCGGGACTTGCTTTTCTGCGCCGACATTGATAACCTAGAACTGACTGTAGCCCACTGTTCTCGGTGACTCACCACGCTGGGCACTTGGTGCCGGGTTAGCCACAAAGAAGGAACTCCGGTCGGTGAGTCATTTTCTGAACCCTGGCATCAGGATCTGAACCCGTTCACTGTACGTGCCTTTATAGGTCTTGAGTGCCCCCGCCCTCACCTCGCTTGTAAAATGCAATGAAAAGCTCGTTTCGGTGCGGAATAATTTGCAACCAGCTCCGGCCGCAGCAGCCGAAAGTTATTTGAACGTATTTACTGTGAAAAGAAAGTTCCTGGCTGCTTGGGCGCCCGTAAACATCCCGACTGAGCAGGGAGCCAGGACAAACCTGTGCGCGGGGCACGAAGGCCAAGGCGCAGCCATGGTCCCACAAGCAGAAGTCGCTCCATTTTGCACCTGCGTGTAAGGACTCGGGTTACTTTTCCAAGGGTGACGTACAGGAAGAGATGCAAGAACCAGGTTTGGAACAGAGGTTAGTTGGCCACCAGAGCCTGGTGTTTTGTTTCTGTTTTTGTTTCTGTTTTTTCCCCAAATGCTAGTTTTCCCTCCGTGACTCCTTTCTCTTTACTTTGTTGTGTCAGTCATCAGGAAGGGGCACGTTTGTCACGCTTGCCGCTATTAGAACCGTACTGGCCATGACCTTTAACCTGACCTTCCGCAGGGCCAGTACGGTATTTTTCTCTTCTTTTCTTTTCTTTTCTTTTCTTTTCTTTTCTTTTCTTTTCTTTTCTTTCCTTTTCTGTTCTTTTCTGTTCTTTTCCTTTCCTTTCCTTTCCTTTCCTTTCCTTTCCTTTTCTTTTCTTTTCTTTTCTTTTCTTTTCTTTTCTTTTCCTCTTCTCTTCTCTTCTCTTCTTTCTCTTTCCTTTCCTTTCTCTTCTTTTCTTTTCTTTTCTTTTTTTTTCTTTTCCCTTCTTTTCAGAAACAAATGTTGATAAAAAAGGTTTTGTAACCTCACGTGGTGGCTCCTTGCTCAGTGAACTTCGAAGCAGGAAGAGCTCAGTTGATAATGCATAGGGACTGTGTGGCCTTTGTGCTGGTTTTGGAAGAACAGGCATTAAGTGATTCTGTCCGCCCTCTCCAGGACAGCCTCCTGTGACCCTGTGTGGAAGGGCTTTGGGGTGGCCCTGGCAGCGGCATCGTTGGAAAGGGTAAACTTGCTGAACATTTACATGAACACAGTCTGTTAAGAAAAACACCATGGTTTACATACGGAAAATTCATAACCTGCCTAATCATCTAGACTTTGCAAGGAGGTAAATACATCTTGGGATAAATAGAACCCTGTGACTATAATCTGGGCATCTTCAAGAACCCTCAACAGGATTTCACCTTAAACATTAGACATGGGTCAGATGTTGGACACAAAGAACCAAGTTCATAGGCACTGCCGTGGAAGAGGAGTGTAGTACCAGGTTTTTTTCTCCTGGACTGGTCTTCGTGCACATTAGAAAAGACCACATCCTAAGACAAAACGTGTGCTTGAGGGGACAGGAGAGTTTGACTTGCCATTTCCTACCCAGAGAGGGAACCTGGGAGCTTTTGTTGACTGTTCCTCTGAACACATGCCCATCAGGTGGTATATACTGAAAACAATTGGGAAGGTCCTGCTCTACCGGTACTCAGACTCGTGTTTGACCCCAACCTTGATCCAAGGTCCAGAGAGAAACCTGTGAGACCAGCAGGGGCTGTGGACTCTACCTCCAAATGAAAGAAAGGCAAGGGATGCCTCACTGGTCTGACCATGTAACACACACCTGGGGAATCAAGTAGTGACTCAGAAATTGGTTACACCATGGATGCTGTAGGCTGATGGTGACCAGCTGATGTGAACAAAATCCCTGGACTCCAGGGGCGGGTGAGGGCGGTGTGGTAAGGGAGGCATCCTCTGAGGTAGCCATCAGACATTGGTATTACTCTTCAACCTGCCCCTTGGGCCATTGGCCCACACACAATCAGGGCTGGATGGGCCCTTATGTGCCCCGCGTTGCCTAATTTGTCTACTCAGCTCCCTTTTGGAGAACTAGTTTACGTCCGAAAAATTTGCAGGTCCCTGTCATATTGAAACACACTCCAAAGAAGTACCTGAAGAGGCCAGCCCTTGGTTAGCAGAGATTGCTAATGACAGTCATTTTGGCTCTGGGTGTGTGGGTTTCCAGAACCACATGGGATTTGAGGAAGTCATATAATTTATTTATTTATTTTGAAATTTATAATTATTAAGAAAATATTAATGTTTATTTTTGAGAGAGAGAGAGGGAAAGAGAGAGAGTGAGAGGAAGACACACAATCTGAAACAGGCTCCAGGCTCTGAGCTGTCGTCAGCACAGAGCCTGATGCAGGGCTTGAACTCACAAACTGCGAGATCATGACCTGAGCCGAAGTCGGCCGCTTAACCGACTGAGCCACCCAGGCGCCCCTAAAAAAATTTTTTTAGTTTGAATTCCAGTATGGGTAACATACAGTGTTATGTTAGTTTCAGGTGTACAAATAGTAATTCAACAATTCTATTCATTACTCACTGCTCGTCATGATAAGTGTTCTCTTGGCAGTATTATGATTTACGACATGGCTGGCCTTGGTCTCTGCATGGGAAGATGAAGGAGAGTATAAAGGGGAGACCCATTCTCAACCCATAGTTCCACTGGGGAGACAGAGGTCACTCGGGAAACATGCCAGTGAATTACAGAAGTTCTTAGCTGCCCTGCTGATCGAGCGAGAGCAGCACACCACAGTGGCAGGGGTGGCTTCCTGGGAGGGGCAGGGTTCTAGCTGGACTTAAAAAGAAGGACAGGGAATTCTGTGAACTACTTGTGGGCAGGACCGATCCTCCGTTCTTAGTACTCTTCGGGTGCCACGGGTTGCCTCCCAGTAAGATGCTGGCAGCTGTGAAATTGAAGGAGTAAGGGCTGACAGGTGGCACTAACTGGCCTGAGGACAGGTGTGGGACAGATGTGGGTCATCAAGGGGTGGAAAAGCAATGTGTCTAAAGAATGGAGGTGAAGGGGCTCCTGGTTAGCTCAGTCGGTAGAGTATATGATTCTTGATCTCAGGGTCATGGGTTCAAACCCCACATCGGGTATAGAGATTACTTCAATAAATAAAATTCTAAAAACATAATAATGAATGGAGGTGAATATTTGTTAGTACAGGACTAGAGAAGAATGGGATCAGAGCATGAAACCCTCAAAAGCTAGGCAAGGCAATTTAAAATTCAAATGGGCATGATCTGATGGAAATTCTTGCACAGGCCTTGACATGCTGACCCGGGTGTATACATATGAACTAAGAAGCATGTGGCACGGATCCTACAGGGTTATCCTTGGGCTTGGCCGTGCCGAGCACTCTACTGTGCATCTGGAAGGGGCTCAGCGCCTCTCACACCTCCTATGCCCTAGCGTCCCCCAGACCATCTTGATTGGGAGCTTTCTGGTAAAGACAATCCAGTTCCACACGAGGGGCACTTTTTGGATGTCCAGGCTAACAGTGTACTCAGATACATTAGAAGCGGTCCTCGAAGCCTCCCACACTGTCACATCCTTGGGTTGTGGCCAGCCATGTGGGTGTGTCTTCTCCGTTTCTTCAAGCGTTGCTTCCAGCCCACCCGCACAGCCCTACCCCTGCAGACATCCCAGTGTTGCCAGGCATCTTAGGCCACTCTGTTCTGCTCTGGCCTCTTGGTTCTGGAGAGGAACGTGGGGAAGGATCCCCGGAGTCTGGTTCCCCAGATGCCATCCTGCAGGGACTTGGGATTTTAGGGGAGATGGGAAACTTCAAGCATTAGGCAGCCAGCCTGCAGGATAAATGGCCAAATAAATATCAGGTTAAGGAGGGAGTCCTCTGAAGAGGGGGTGAAAGGGGCGGGACCATCCTAGGCAGCTTATGTGACCTTACCCCTTGGGTGACCTAGATCACAGTCTGAAAACTACAACACAGCTGCTTCACTTCTTTCTGGGCTTTCCTCTTAAATGAGGTATCTCTGTGCCCTGTGTGTGGCACAGGGTGGTTATGAGGAAATGCTGGGAAGACGCACACACTGGGACTTTGGGAGCCGGAAAACACAATGGAGTTCCAAGGTAAGAAGTGGCCTTCTAGGGGACCAGGGCCCCAGGAGCTGCCCCATCACGAGGCCTTGCCCAGGGCAGGGGCAGTCTGACAAGGCCTTGCACGCCGGGCTCCGTGACCACTTGGATGACCGAATTCCTGAGGCCTGGCCGCTGAGCTCACCTCCGGCAGCGGGCACAGGTTGCAGCCTGGGCAGGAAGGAGCCCCAGCTGCGGAACTCTGAGATGGATCCTGGCCCCTTCCGCGCTCTCGGCGCCCACTCTGTAGGCCACACACTGCACACATGTAGAATGGAGTGGGCCTGTACACCTGCCGTGCCGTTGCCAAGTGGTAGCAGGAAGGCCGCATTTGGATCAAAGTATGGCTGGGGTTTTATAGAAGATGAGCAGATGGGAGTGCGAAGCCTGCTTCTTCCCAACAAGAGAAGATTCTAAGTGTCTAATAATGACATATTCTGATTTAAAGGTTGAAAACAAGAGAAACGCCCAGTGGTCCCTTTACCTTACCCATTCGCCGTCCTCCACACCCTGAAAACACACCTCTTTTCTCCTCTCCACTGGTGAAGCCAGGGGAGAGAAACTCCACGCACTGAGCCTCCCTCCTAGGAGGCAGGCAGGAGGACGCTCAGGTGAGCGCCCCTCGATCCCCCTGATTGTGCCTCCCCCCCCCCACCACACGCCACCACCCCCCTGCCCCCAATTTCCTGCCAGACTCTGAGTTGCCATCGCATTTGTGAATTAAAGCTCTTCTCTCCTGGTCACATAGCAAAGCTCCAGAGCGGACAGGGAGAAGGGAGAAACCCATGCAGAAGTGGCTCCCAGTAGCCAAGTCCCATCTGTCCCCTCCCGAAGGATCCGATGTGGTCTTGGAAGGGCGGGGAGTGAGTGGCGTCGGGCTGGCACCAACAAAAAGCCCTGCCGAGCCTCTTAGGCCTTTTTCGTGTTTCCTTTTATCCTGACCCTGGGGTCCTCAGTGTTCTGCAGCGTCAAGGCTGCAGGGAAAAGTGAACAAAGGAATGAGCAATAGCCGATATCCACGGCTCTCCAGCACGACAGCTTGCTGAGTAGAAGTCACGTTCTGGAGTCATTTGAAGGCGTCCTCGTTGCTTCAAGGTGGGCAGACCTGAAAGTCAATTTACCCAGTTCAGAGAGAGAACATTGCACAACTGGAACGTCTTCGCTAGATATGACCTTAGGAATTTGCTGAATTTAGTATGGAGCAATATATGTCATCCGATCATTTATGTGGCCCGCAGGGGTCCTTCTTCCTATTCCAGAAACGTCGACAGAGTACGTACTATATGCCGGGCACCGTTCCAGGCACCGGGGATACCATAGCGAAGCAAAATAGACATGGTGACCATTCTGGTAGAGCTCGCCACTAGAGAGGGAGACAGACGATCAAATAGTCACGGCAAAGGAAGTATAACTGCAGAGTGAAATGGGACCCTTGGAGTGTGATATAATCACATCAGAGCCCTAGGAAATGCCTATACCCCCGTGAGCAGTCATGGCAGTGGCCGAGGTCGAGGGCGGTGGTTCTCCAACGCGAGTGTGCGTCAGTATCTCCCGGAGCGATCGATCCGCTACAAATAGCCAGGCCCCATCCCCAGAACTTCTAATTCAGCAGATCTGGGATGGGGCCCAACAGCTTGCATTTCTGCAACTTTTCCAGGTGACGCTGCTGGTCCGGAGACTACGCCTCGAGAATTATTGACCCAGGCAAAGCAGTTTTAAGCCTGGCCTTTGATACGGGCACACAGCCCTGTGGGGCAGAGGCAACTCCAAAGCAATAGAAGACAAGCATCAGGTCAACTGTCTGAGACTGCAGTCGTCTTGCCACAGTGACGGGTTAGGCTTTAATATTCCCAAACGGAGCCCATCCACCACACCTCAGGCCCCAGAAAAGGCCAGGCAAGTGTGGAGAGAGTGAGGCGGACCCACAAGAGGTCTAATTTCATAAGGGATTAAGGAGTTAGCTGAGCATGATAACACCACAAGGGAAGCCTGAGTAAGGAGTGGGGATCACTCTAGAGAACTAGTAGGGGGAGAGGATGATTCTGAGTACTTCCCTTGTCCGTCTTTCATGCAGCCTCCTGGCCCAGAGCACACGGATTAAAAGAGTGGTTTCGACACATCCCTGCAACATGCTGAGAAGCCAAGATCCCATCAAAGACAGTGGTATTAGTTAAGACGGTCTGGGTTACAAGGAAGGATAAATCTAACTCAGAAGGATTTAAACAATAAGGGGTTCATCATCTCCTCTGACAAGAATCTACCACATAAGGAAAGCTGCAAGGATGGTTATTTCTCAATGTGGTTATCAAGGATCCGGGTTCTTTCCATCTTTCAATTTGCCAACCGTGGCATGTTGGATACCTTCTCTCATAGAGCTGAAAAAATGGCTGTAGCAGTTATAGTACTAATACATCCTCAACACCAATTTCTGTTGGTAGCAATGAGACACTGTTTCCCTCAAGTCTCTCGAGGAGCCAAGAACCTTTCCTCGAAGGTACCCTGTTCCGGCAAACCTTCCCTCCCCCCTTGTTGTCCAGATTGGCTCACGTGTCCGAAGCTGTTGAGTATAAAGTCTAACCAAGATTCGTGCCCTGGGCTGAGGCTAGTCCTGTTTGAAAGACCTGGCTTCAGGGAGGAGGATAGGCACTGAGCAAATTAGGGGCTGATTCACAAGCAAGAAGGGAGGAATGGTTATTGGGTAGGCAGATAACTGGGTTGGCTACACCTGCGTACTACTAGAGGGAAACACGAGTAGGAGTATAGGGCACCCTCGCTGCAGCCGGGATGGAGAAGTGGAGCATTACATCATCAGTGCCTTAGCCATCAGCAGCTCTGGCGGGGATAGGAAACTTCATTGAGATTCAGGGATTCCGGAATGTACGCAGAGCTACATAGAGATCAATTTATCACCTTCTAGACATACACCAGCTCAACCCAATTCCCACAGTCCCTTAAAGGTCAGCCAGGTCAATCTTGAATCCTTGATGATCGATTGCCCTCTACAATAGTCCTGCCATGTGGTTGCCCGAGCACTGCTTGGACACGTCCAGTGACAGGGATCTCACTACCTCCGGTAGTGTTCTATCTCCGGGCATCTCTAAATGTTAGGGAAGGTTTTCTGCCAACTCCAAAGTGTACGCACGTGGACTGTTTGCTCAGTGATTAGGTGGCAGAGCCTTTGAAGTTGCTGTCAGTGTTTCCACTGGAAATGGAAGTTTTCAGACGTTTCTAACTAAAATTTCCTTGCAGATTCGTACATGTTGCCAAGAGATACTTCAGAAAATAAACAACCAAATAACTCCGGGAAAATTTTGGCTTGTCTGCGTTCAGATCTTTAGATATTTTTCATAATTCAAACCCATTTTTGGTTTGAATGGTTTAAATTTTAACAAGAGATTAGACCATGGCATAACCTAATAACTAACATTTTGGGGGGAAATGTTTTAAGGAAATGCCTTGCAGTGCTAGCCTTAAACGCAGTTGTTGTATGTAGGACCCACGTGGCTCCTTCCCCATTTCGACTGGAGAGGCCTAGCTGAGCTCCTGGTTGTCCTCACGGGAGGAGGGGGTGATTTCCCTTGGTGTCACCTCGCGACGAGAGTAGGATGGTGTATTTGGTGTGATCACACGAATCCAGATGAATGCGGAATAACAACAGCTTCCACCTTGGCCAAGACAGAGGAGGGGCTTGGTAGCATTCACTGCAGAGTTTCAGCAGGTGGGGGATTAGAGGCAGTGTCCAAGGGAGCGCCAAGGGACCATCTGTGCCCCAGTGACTCTATTCTTCTCTGACTACATGGATCACCCCTGCCTGACCAGACCAGAGGGAGTTGCCTGGGTTCACCAGCGTCCTGCATTCTCGTCGGTTGTCTTCAAATGTCAGTATGATGCTATGGAAATATTTTTTTTTCCATTTCCAGCAGGGAAGAGTCCCCTTCAGTATGCCTGCATGGTCAGAAGTGCAGAAAGTTTTTATTTCAAGGATGATTCCATCTATACTGCTACCCCCGCTTTTCCCCACCCTCCTGATTCATGTTCCCTTTTCCCACCACCAACTCTGAAGCCACTATCCTCAAAGCAGCCTCTCCCCTCCTCCTTCTCCTCCCTTCTTTGGGCCCGCCCGCCCCCCTCCCAATCCAGACATGGCTTTGGGTTTGGTTTTGGTTTTGTTAAAATACAGTTAATGCAGATTCATGCTTCTTTAGTAGTGGCCGAGAGCTTGACATAGCCTGTGGAACCAACCTTGAGAAAACTGCTCCCACGCCCCAATAGTTACCCTTGACCTTTCTTCTTTAACAAGTGTGCCCTCATTTCTCCAACGGTGCCTGTGTAGGCTGATTCCTCAAAAGGTTAGCCGGTGCTCCTACAACCCACTAGAGAATGCCTTCCCAGCCTGCAGAACGCTTGGAGTTCCCGCCACTTTGGGGCATATCTCCTGCCACTGATGAGGGATATGTTTTTTTTAATAGCCGGAAGTTAGTAAAGGCCACATCCGGAGCATTGGCCTGAGGGTTCCGTCACCAACCAGATCCGTTTGCATGTAAGACAAGTGCCAAGAAAGCCAAGTTCTCATGAGGTTCGCTCAGCCTCAAGGTCAATAATTTTGCTCAGAAACGAGATGTGGTTATGAAAGAAGGAGAGGGATTTTCTCACATGGCTCAGAAACAGCTCGGAAGTCAGGTCCCGTGAACGGTGCTTCAAGTCATGTGAGTGTGACAATATGGCTGGAGCTAGTGGACAGCCTTCCAAGGAACCTCCGCACTTGGAAGGAGCCAGCACTCCCTGGAAGGGCAAGTTCTGCTCTTTTGTTAAAAGTCACGGACACACAGTGACTGATTCGAGGATGCATCAGGAAGTCCAAACAGCATGGTGGTAAGCCTCATCATGAGCTCTTATCCAGCTTCCTTAAACCCTGGGCTCTGTCCGCTTGTCCTCCATGATGCACTTCTGTGGCAGTCACTGCTGGCTTGGTCAGACCAATCAGAGATGCCATCTGTGAGATCTCTCACCGACAGATTCTGAAACGCTAGGAAAAAATGTGAGGGAAGCAAGCTTTGTCCCGGGTGCCCTCAGCCTCTCAGATATCAGCCTTTTCCTACCACCCACTCCCCAAACCCCAGAGGCTCTGATGGCCTGCTTTCCCTCCCGGAGCCTCTGCATTTTGACTGGGAGCAAAGTGTTCAGCTGAAGCAACGACATCGTCATTTAGGGATTTGAGGCAAGGGCGGACAGGAAGGTCAGGGCTCGGGAGGTTCCTTCCAAGTTTCCCAAATCACTCGTTAGCTCTGAAGAACCCCAGCCGCTGGACTGTTTCACATCCTCAAGAGATCGTACCGCCAAGAAGGTCTCCAGAATCTTGTCACGACTGGCCAAAAGGAAGATGGTTTCCATTTAGTCTATACTTTCAGCGGTTTCCCGGTGGGAAGGCGCGGCTCGTCCCGTTCACTGCTTTAATAACCGGCCGGACCCTGTCTGGTGACGTGGCCAGACTTGTCGGGTGGCTATGTGCAGGGAGCACTCAGGGTTGAGGGCACCATGAGTGGATGCCGGCCAGACCACCATGGCCTAGGCAAGCTGATTATACAGGCGGATCCCTGCTCTGGGGACGGCTGGGCTTGGTGGAGAATTGGAGGCTGGTGTCGCATTCGACCTAATTTGAGGCCTAAGTAAAAATGTGTGTTTGGTAATGGAGACACTCATATTGAAAACAGGTGGTGCTTGGGCTTTTGCCTACGCTCTAAAATGGTTTGTCTGAGGTCCATATGCTTTTCTGGTTCCAAAGTCTCAGGCTCCTCTGGGTTTGGATTTCCACTAAGGACAAGGCCTACTTGAGCCTCTGTTCTGAAGGGGGCTCCTTGAAAGTCGCCAAGGATGTGGAACTGTGGTTGAGCGGAGGCACTTGCCTAATGGTGAAGAGCAGGAAGAGAAATGAGGGGAAAGAAAGGAGGGCTGCCTGTATGGGCAGCAAAAAGCTGAAGTTCTGTCCTCTTGGTCGATACATGTGCCCTGAGATTGCTGGGGGCAAATTGGTAAAGCACCTGCGAGAGTTGAGCCCCAACTCTATGCCAGGTGCCATGTGGGCATATGAGAGAGATAAGGCCGGGCTTACCTGCTAATGGGAGACATCAGACGTCCAAAATATGATACCAGTAGAAGGTAACGCAACCACCAGCCAAGCAGTACTGACTAGGGCTTTTTAGACTATTCTCCAGAAGGTTGCTCCAGTGCAATGAGATGTTTTGTAAGCAGAACCGATTCATTTGTGCATTCCTTGATACATTGATTCATTCATTCCATCAACTCTTCTTCCGTGGAGAACGATGTCAATCAGATAAAACAGTATTGTTGTTGTTTTTTTAACTGAGGGCTGGTTATGATTTATTTTAACATGTTTATTTATGTTGAGAGAGAGTGAGAAGGGGAGGGGCAGAGAGACAGGGAGAGAGAGAGTCCCAAGCAGGCTCCACACTGTCAGCATGAGGGCTGGCAATTATTTAAATAACGCATTCCTTTCTTTGCAAACCATAGTCTCATCTTTACCCAGTAGTGTGTCCACTTTCAAGTGCAGTCAAGAATAAGAAAGTGATCTGTCCAAGTGCTGCTACCCATAACGTTTATTTCATTTGTATGCCCAATAAGCCACAATACCCTTTGCTAGCCAAGGTGACCTAATAATTTTTTAATATTTGATCATTTCTTAAAAAGAGAAAAAAACCACTCATCATTGTGTATGGGTTACAACTGGCCAATGGAGGGTAGGTAAGTCTTGGGTGTTTGGAACACGATATCTAAAGTTTCTACCTACTGTAAATTTCGGTGATTTAAAGACAACTCAATGGATTACACTGAGTTCTACATAGTTGGGAGAGAGAAGCCAGGGGCTCAAGAGTAGCCCTTAAGTGTTGACATAACTTTTGATTGTGGCTTATTTCAAACGGCTTTGAATACGATGAAGAAAATGAATTTACCATGAGACTTTCCAGTGTGTCGGGCCACAAATAGCTATCTGTTGGGAGGAATGGGATTACTGGGAAAATTACTTGCGAGATTTTACATTGTTCTGGCGTCAGATGCTTCCTGCAATGCACTGAATACAGAATCACCGCCATGTACAAATCCTCACGAATTTGCAGGTGGGCACTGCAATGAGCTAGGCAATTCTCAGAACTCAGGTCCCACTGTGTAGTGCCGAACTTTGTTTCCTGTAAAAATCGGGACCCACTTGGTGTGGCTTTCTGGTTCCCATCAACACGCCCTGCAGCCTTTCTGCCTCTCCGCAGTCTGTGGCTCTGAGCCTGAAGCTGGGTAGCTGTGTAGCCTGAGGGGAGCTGAGATTGGAGGCCGGTTAGTTTATGACCATTTGGGGGTCTTAAACACTCCTGTAACTGAATGGGTCTGGTTAACTTTGTTGCTGAGCTAGTTGGGTAATTGCCTCAAATTCCATTTTGTTCTGGAGGACTGTACTTGATTTTCTCACTTGAATCCGATAAAGGTGCGTGCCTCAGTGTCTCCCCGGGGGACCATTCTTCGGCCATGTTCTCTGACACCTGGTAAACAACTGAAGAGTCCTGTTCCTGATCAGGGACTGAGGAGGAGGGGATTTTGATCACTGTTGTGAATTTTTCGAGACTTTACTGTGAAGCCTGCCCAAACTGGTTTCTGGAGGACACCTCCTTATTAAGGGAGGACCGAAGCTCTGAAGGTAGCCATGCTGTATGTGAGCAGAGGGAGGAAAAATGGGTGAGAGGTGCTTCATATAACTTTTGGGAAGATTTCTCTCTGCACATATGTGTGTGTAAAACTACACATTGCGGGGGCGCCTGGGTGGCTCAGTCGGTCAAGCGTCCGACTTCTGCTCAGGTCACGATCTCGCGGTCTGTGGGTTCCAGCCCCACGTCAGGCTCTGCGCTGACCGCTCAGAGCCTGGAGCCTGCTTCGGCTTCTGTGTCTCCTTCTATCTCTGCCCCTCCCCAGCTCACATTCTGTTTCTCTCTCAAGAATAAAAAAGCATTAAAAAATTAAAAAAAAAATACACATTGTGGGGGCATCTGGGTGGCTCAGTTGGTTGAGTGTCTGGTTTTCTATTTCGGCTCAGGTCAGGATCTCATGGTTTGTAAGTTCGAGCTCTGCTGACAGCAGGGAGCCTGCTTGGGATTTTCTCCCGCCCTCTCTCTCTCTCTCTGCCCCTCCCCTGCTTTCACTCTCTCAAAACCTAAAAAAAAAAAAAAAAAAAAATACACATTGTGGATCAGCCTTGTCTAGCATGAATTCACCAAAGTCACCTAAGAAATGAACTAAATAGAGACCATTTGAGACCTTTTCTGGTTTCTTTATGCTTTGTTGAAATCCCCATATCATTCGCCACTCATTTCCGGACCCAGGAGAAATTCGTCATATGTGTAAAAACAAAGAGTAAAGAGAAAAGGTAGACTAAAATCAGGTACAGGCATAGTACATGGATTTCCATTTCGTTTTCCTGAGACTCTGAAAAGGGAAATAAAGTTTTGCATCTACCAAGTTTATTAGGTTTTCTGATTTCGGAACAAGATAAACTGGGTTTTTCCTTCCCAACTGTAAGCTAGAATTTAACTTGAGGCCAACCTCATCTTCCTGGACTTAGTATTTTCTGGGCAGAGTATTTTAAAGCACAACTTTCCTTGTAACTGATCAGTATCTACAAAAATGTTGGAACAAACGCCTTCTTCATTCCGTGGCAAATAAGGTGCTGATAAGATACAGGAATAAAAATATAACCACCTGCTCAATAAGGAGTTCCAGAGGGAAGATACAGAGGAGGAGACTATGTGTGTTTCTGCATCCTCAACCCAAGGGCTTTCCCAGTCCAAATGACCTAAGTTACAAAAAGAAAGTTGGCGAGTCCCATCCAGTATATTCGTAAACTTTGTTGCTTTCCTCACAAGAGGTTGCAAGCAAACAGTGGGCAATTCTCCTTGGCCTGGGTGGGCATTGTTCATGTATTCGTAAAGTAAAGTGAAGGAAGTAAAGTGAAGGCGCTGCTTGAATGTTCTTTGAAGAGGGCCGAGTCAGCCAAAGCTTCGAGGAGATTTATCAAAGTCATCAAAGTCGCTTCTAAAACAAAGGAGGGGGGACGTAATTTCTAAATTGTATAAACCTAAGGCACTTGGGCTGGAATTGAGGCCGTTCCAGAGAAGCCAGCATTTTGCATTCAGGTGCCCTTTGTCCTCCTTCTCCTACCTTCTCGGTAATAGATTTGGCAATGACAGGACTGACCTAAAGAATCTCCTGAGAGCAGTGCCTTGTGATTGGACAAATAATTATAGTTAAGAATGTTAAGATTTGTGCCCACATTGTATTTGGTTACACCGACTTCCTTCAGACCGAAAGGCACAACGGTGCGTACAGCTTTAACATGAAATGATCCCTACGCAGAATTTCATTTTCCCAGGCTCTTTGAATGAAACGGATACCTGTCCGCTTTTGTTTTCTCCCAGGGCTTACCTGGAGGGAGAACAGAGGCTCTATAGAAGTGTGTGCTCTTTCTTTGGAGGAGAGATCGAGCAGATAAGAGCGAGGGATCTGCAACCAGCAGGGACTGCACCTCAGAGCAGGAATGTGAGTAGGGTCAATTAATTCTTCCAGCTCTTGATATCCCAATGTCTCAGGTTAAGGGTTTGGGGTAGGAGTTTGCGCGTATGTACGCGTAGAGAATTGGGCAAGTCTCAGCTTGGAGTCACGAACAAATTTGATCAAGAGACTCTTTTTGTTTGCATCTTTCCTTGACAAAGTATGTTCACCAACACAGGGCTGGGATTCTGGAGTATCCACTCTTCCCTCCAGCCTGACACGGCCATCAATCAACTCCCAGGTCGATAAACGTTATCAGCCAGCCCACACTTCACCATTTTACCGATGAGACTATCGTGGAAGACAACACACAGAAGATCCACAGAACTTAGAATATACAAGTTAGGGGCACCTGGCTGGCTCAGTCTGTGGAACGTGGGACTCTTGATCTCAGGGTCAAGAGTTCAAGCCCCATGTTGGGCATACAGCTTACTTTAAAAATGTATGCAAGTTAAAAAGGGGTACCTATTGGACCAGAAAATCTGGAGAGGGGACTTCACTGTTTTGTAAGGGAGGAAGGAGTTATAGTCAGTTTCAGAAACCCGCTATCTGTTTATACTATATACTATGGTTTATACCGTAAACTATTCTAGGTTGTTGTTTGTATTTTTTACATATATTTGTTGCAAAACATAATCCATGCCATAGGTTCAGTCATGCTCCATCCTCCCCATTTTCTTCGTGACGTCCTGTATTTAAAACCTCCTCCAGGTCAACATTGTCACAGAAACAGCCCCGCTGGCCTGGCGTGGCCCTTTCTGCTCCTTCCCATCATCAAACATCGCTCCTTTGCCTGGAGCTGCTCCGAGGTTTCCTCTTTAACCTTTTCAAGCCCGATCGTGTGTGGGCTCCACATTCTTTTCTAAATATGCAAAAGCCACCTGTTTGATAACGTGGTTCAGAATCTTGCTGGGGCTCAGTGTCAGGTTCACCGCCTTGCAGTTTCTGGAATCCACCCATATGTGCGTCTATATTTAGTTGCCACCATCAACATTTTCCATCTCTTACATGTTTAGCCAACTTTTGTGTGGGCTGTTGCTTTGACCTTGCAGTGAGGCTCTAAGCATGCATGGGGCCCAAAATAAATAATTAAAAGATCACCTGTTCACGGCAGTCAGCAACCTCTCCAACCTATTTCATGTCAGCTATGGTGTTGGGACCCAAGCAGGGCATACTAGAGAGAGAAACAGCTCCTCCCCCAAATGTCCAATGGGCAGCCGGTAAGCCAGTGGCTTTTGGGTGGCTTGAGGGTCCTATACCTGCACTTTAGGTCCTTGGCCCCCAGCAGAACTGCTCCCCTACAGATGCACAGAAGCACCCTATTCTCAATAGGTGGGGTACAGGCTGCGGGGATGGGGACTGTCACAGATGCCAGGGCCGGAGCATTCTAGAAAAGCCCGACACTTTAGCTGCTTGAGTGGGACAGATCGGTGACAGGGGTTATTCCTGGGAGATCCAGAAGGGGAAGGAAATGACACTGTATAGATTCCTCTTGTTTAATAATTTCTTCCATAGCATCTGCTTAAAATGAATATCAAGGGCACATTAGCAGGGAGAGAGGATGTTCCAAAAGGTGAGGCGTTAGGGGCAGGGGAGCATGGTGAGAAGGACCTGAGGATAACCCCATGGCCATGGAATTCCTGGATTATTTAGTGAGCTCTGTGTATGGACGGCCCTAGACTGTGAACTGCACCAGGGCAGAGCCCACGTCTCTCACTCGCGATTGTAGTCCCAGGGTCTAGAACAACGCCTGGCACACAGGAGGAGACCAAAAGGGAGACCATGCCGAGAAATAGGATGTTGCTTAAAGAACAAAACAAGAACAAGACAATAAACTCATTGATCCCTTGTGAAGATGGTAGGCAACTAACTCATTTCAAAAGTGGTAAGTGAAGAGAAAGAATCAAGCCTTTATCTTCCCTCCCTGCATAAACCCTACCCCAGAGGGGAACCAAATTTTCATGAGGGGAAGATTCATTTTTATAGAAAGCATTGCAGCTAATAAAGGCAGAGAGAGTTGACAGGGTTGGGATGTCAACAGTTTGCATCCACTAATCCATCAGCGGGTCTTAGGCATTGATTGCCAATTGCATGATAGCCTCATAGGAAGAGTGACAAGCAGACAATGTGTGCTTCCTGGTGACCCGCACAACACTGTCTATGAAGTAGCTCGGCTCAAATAATCACACCTGAACCTGATCAAGCTTCTAATTCCAACTTGCTATTGACAGGAAATCTAGGAGCAAAGGAGTATCTGGCAGTTGGTAAAATCCAACCTGGGAAAGCAGACCAGACACACACAAGAGGGAAGAGGGGAGAGAGAGGAAACGGGGACCTTACGGATTTTCAGTCTTAAGAAACGTACTGACTAATTACAATTAATGAATTTGAGTTTGATCCCGATTGGAACAGGTACATTCTTTTAATATATATTTTTTAAGATTTTTTGAGAGGCAGAGAGACAGAGTGTGAGCAGGGGAAGGGCACAGAGCGAGGGAGACACAGAATCCAAAGCAGGCTCCAGGCTCTGAACTGTCAGCACAGAGCCCAATGGGGGGCTCAAACTCACAAACCACCGGATCATAACCTGAGCTGAAATCGGATGCTTAACTGACTGAGCCACCCAGGCGCCCCTACGTTATTTTAAAATGTAAAAAAAAAAAAAAAAAAAAAAAAGATAAATATTTGTTGACAAATGAATGGTGGGAAGGTGAAGGGGGAGACCGGTAGCTTGACAAGCAGGCCTGTGCTCAGGGACAGGCCCGAGCCACAGGGAAGCTGCCCTAATTTTAGTTTCCACCTGCTGGTGGAACCAGGACTCCAAATACTCTGCCAGGCTTGATTGGAATTAGTATCTGCTCCATTTCAATGCTGCAAAAAAACAAAACAAAACAAAACAAACAAACAAAAAAACCAATAGATGGGAAGCTTCGAGTGAGAGCAGAGACCACATCTACCTTATTTGCTGCTGTCTTCCAGTGCCTAGAAAAAACACGAGGCGCATAGTAAGTGACCTAAAAGGTTTGCTGAGCCAGAACTGGATTCCCGCCCCGCCCATGCCACTAATTTGCTGTGAGATAGGCAAATTATTGCTCTTTCTGTGAGCTTCATTTCTTCACAGAAGCCATGAAGGGGCCGGTCCTGTAGCTGGCAGAAACTCTTTCCAGTTCACCTAGGCTTGTGATTAGAGAGGAGGCACTCCATTTTCAAGAAATCTGACCAAGCTTACGCACAGATCGATCCACGGCAATTATTCAAGTGACAACGAACACTGTGATGCTTCCTGTCTTACACCATTAAACGTCCTGCTTGACTGCAGAAGAAAGACAAGTGCCTTTGTCCAATTATTGTGCACTGATGGGACTTGGGTCTTCTTGTCAATTTCAAGTTTGCTTTCTGTTAACAGGAAAGGGACCACACTGACCCAGAGGCATTTCAGTTTGTTTCCCCCCAGGGAGCCAGCTGAGCGAATGTGGAACTCCTACCTGCTGGGGCACCGTAAGCTGGCAGGAGCTCATTAAACCACGGGGCGAACCTTTAGAGTTTCCAGAACTGCTCAACAGCTGAGTGAGTTTGTTCTGACTCATGGAGCATGCTTACAGGGGTTTCCTTATCGGAGCTTCAAGGTAGGTCCGACTCTGTACCCAGAAGCAGCTCTCTGGGTCTCAGATCAGAGGCATTCCCAAGGAAAAGGGAGGATCACAAAGCCCTGTGACGTAGACAGGGCAAGCAGTCCTGGTTTTCCCCTTTCTGGAAACAACGGCAAGCCTCCCACCCTGCTCCCCAGCCAGGCACCAGCTCCCAGCTCCTGTTTGTTCGTGGGCTGGGAATGGGATGAGGCACAGGGATTTCTCAGTAGACCCCTTGAGGGAACAAGGACCTGTTGGTGATGGTGGTTTAGCTGCGCCCCACCTAGAGGCTTATTTCAAGGCCAGTCATCAGGTCACCCAGAAAAAATATATATTTATAACTTCCAAGGGTTCTGTTCGAGAATGCGTTGTGGGATGGATCCCCCTACACCAAGTGTTACAGAGGCTGCAGATGACGAGTGGCCCAGAACCGGGCACCGTTGGCATCTTTGAGAGTCAAGGGCAGTCAGAATCGATAGTCTAAAAGGGAAGGTTAAAATGGAAAAAAGGCGTCAACACGAAGCGTCCAGGGTCACTGGAAAGCTCATACAGGGTTAGGAGAGAGAAAATGAGGAATTTGCCCAGCAAGTGATCAGTCCTGACTCACCCCACCGATTGGGGTGCACCTTTCAGAAGGGTTACCTTCCAGTTTGGTGAGGGAACGTCACATGATGGTCTGAATCGCGCTGGTTCCTAATTGATTTCTTACTTCGTCTGCTTATTTGTCATTTGGTTTCGACCCCATCCGCGTCCCCCAGAGGATGGGAGGCGGCTTTCTTCCCTAGTTAATTTTCAAAGCAGAACCAGTTTGAAAGACCTTTTCACACTGCTGGCAGCAGCAGGAGCTGGGCCCCCTTTCTGGTTACTGAACTATTCAACATGACGAGTATTTGTGGGGCACCTGTGTGCATAGCTCTGGGGGGCTACAAAAGATAGAGAAAGGCCGCCTCTGTCCTTTCTACTTGGCCCAATCTACGCCCGGGGGCCTCGGGAACTTTAAGGGGTGGGGAGCAAAGGTGAGAACCTGAGAACAAAAGGGGACATGTGGCAATTAGGAACTCAGGAGTTTCCTATAGAAACTGAAAGACGGAGGGGCCCTTTTAGAGCTCACCACCTGTGTTTCCCAAACTGAGGTCGGTGGACCCCCAGGACTCAAACACAGTGTGCTGGCGTGCGGTGGGGCTTGAAAGGCGAAACTTTATGTCTTCTTACTGAAAGATATTGATTGGTGAGTGGAGGCAGGGAGAGAACTCTTTTTCTTTCTTTTAGACCTGTCGTTTTTATATTAAAACACGCACATATCCATCTTAAAACAGAAAAGAGGAGATTTCAAAGACACCCCCTGCTTTTAGCAGACTGCTTCGTATTATGCTCAGAGCCTGCCTCCCCCACCCGCATTCAGTGGTACTTGTATGAGCTTTTGGTGATATTTCAATGGGAAAATTTAAGAAGCTCCAAGACGATTGTGCAACCCAGCGCCGTCCAGTAGAAATACAATGCGTGCCAGATGCACAATTTAAATTTTCTAGTAGCCGCCGCGGCAAAAAGAAAAAAAACAACAACAGGGGAACTTAGTTTCAGTGGTATATGTGCTTTAACCTGCTATAACCAACATATTATCATTTCAACACGTAATCAGTATTTTTGGACTTATTAATGAGAGAGCTCCCGCTCTTTTTTTTTTTTCATACTAAGTGTCTGAAAGCCGGTGGGTATGTTACACTTACCGTACAGCTCACTCCAGACCAGCCACATTTCCGGTGCTCCACGACCCGACTGGACAGTGCTGGCCTCACCTGTTCATTTTCCAAAGGAGGAAATAAGGCCAGGCCCTGAGGTTACAGTATCCGGGCTGCCTTCCTGAACTTTCCCTACAAAACTTGGAATTCTTCTCCCAGCCCTTCTCTCTTCCTTGACGGTGTGACGGTTCCCAGGCAGACCGAGAGACACACATGCGTGCCACACAATCGTGTTTGCTCGTATGCTCTGCCTTCTGCTTTCCGCACTCCCTGCTCTGAGATCAATGGGTTCGCGCATGAAACCCACTCCCCTACCCCAACTCACTCCACACACGCTCGTGCGTTTTAAAAGGGGCCTTCCGGAAGTCAGACCCTTATCCCAACCCTCGACCGTGGGAACTCTTCCACACGAGGACTGCAGTGTGGCCTTTAAGGGTGGAGTTGTTAAGCGCTCTTACGCTAGCAGGCACGTCATTGTTAAATGAGAAAGTAGAGTGAATGTAAGGAAGAAAAGGAAACTCACCCACAATCCCTCTCCCCAAACATAATCACAGCTCATAGCATTTCCTTCCTGCAGGAGGCCTTTTGATGGACCTCATCCACTTACACGGAGGCCCGGCGGTGACCGGTGACCGGGACCGTGGTGGCAGTCACGCGCCCTCGTGCATTTCCCACAGCACGGGCTGCTGGCAAGGGCTTCCTAAGGAAGTGTAACCCTCCCGGCCCCTTCCCACAGGGCTCCCCTCCTTCAAATCATGAACTAAGATTGAGACTCTCCCCCTCGGCTTCCTCGCAGGC
The DNA here is from genome assembly GCF_027475565.1 of Acinonyx jubatus. NCBI lineage: Eukaryota > Metazoa > Chordata > Mammalia > Carnivora > Felidae > Acinonyx > Acinonyx jubatus. The sequence goes on along the minus strand of NC_069389.1, from coordinate 106,962,854 downwards.
TCCAGTGCTGGCTGAGGCCGCCCGGTCCTCGGCAGGCCGGGAGCCCCTCTCGCGGGGGCAGCTGTGCACATTCGAGCCCAAGCTGCTGAAGCAGGAAGCGCTGTGGCGGGGGCTTGCATTGTCCGCCTCCTCCAGGCAGGGGCGGCCTGTGGAGGTTCCTTGACCTCAGTGGCCCCGGGCTGACCCCCTGCCAGAGGAGAGGAGCCCGACTGCCAAGAATGCAGTGGCATCCCGCTGAGGCTGGAGCCGTGGCCGAGAAAATGTGCGGAATGCCATTTGTTAAGACACACTGGCCTTTGCACAGAAAAGCTCTTTGGGCTCCAACAAAGGTGGGATGCATTGTTCCAGGACTAAGGGTCTGATCCAAGTTCACTTCGGCCTGTCTCAAAAGGAGGACGCCTGCTCATTAAACACAGAGCAAAGTAGCTGCAGCGATGAGTTGAACTTGACAAAGTTCCCACCCGGTCTCAATGTTGAGCCTGATGTCACATCTCATGTTAAAAAATAACAGCGAAAACCCTCGGGCTGTTCACAAAAGGGGTATTCTTCTACGAATCAGTCCCCTGTAATATACAGTGTCAGGAAAAGATTTAGAAATTACTATAATGTACAGAAGTTTTATTTCTGTTGAGATATTATTAATTTTCATCACCTTGAGGCATTCCCGTTTTGGTGGCGGGGGAGGGTGGGTGCCGGGGAGAGGCACCTGGTGGAATCAAATCATAACTAGGACTGAAAATGCGTGACATTTGCTTAACGCTTTCCAGCGTTTCTGAACATTTTTCAATAAAATGGCTTTTCCGTACATTTAAATAAGGTGTAATCCTGGAAATGAGCAGAGTGGTATGGGCTGTCATTTTGGTGACATGGGAAACTGAGGCCACTAGGAGGTGAAGGGGACAGGCCCGTGCTGACAAGGCTTAGGGAGGAAAGATACTGTTAATGGCACACTCATCACCATCACCCTGCCAGTAAAAGCTGGCCCACATGGTGCCTCCTTCCCGCCAGAGAGCGTTCTAAGGGCTTTGAACGACTTTTCTCATCGGACTAACCACAGTCCTACAAGGGAAGGTGTCAATACCCTTCCCATTTTATAAATGAGGAAGAGGCAGCACAGGGATGTTGGGTACTTTGCCTGAAGTCACATAGTGAATATGTGTCAGGACGTGGATTGGAACCCCTGGCCCTCTGCAACTCCTAATTTTGGTTCCTATCACCTTTTCTCCTCAGCAGAATGGAAAGAGCGTCTGAGAGCTATGCAGACTGTTCCCCTGCAATGCTCTCACTGTGCTGTTTGACCCCAATACGTATTCCTTCTTTCAGCGTTTATTGAGTGACTACTATCTGTGTGGCTGTGTGTGTGTGTGTGTGTGTAGGGGAGGTGGTGGTGGTGGTGAGAAGGGAAAGAGAAGAGATCTTCAAGAAATGTACTTATTTTCTGGGGCACCTGGGCGGCTCAGTCGGTTGAGCCTCTGATTTTGACTCAAGCCATGAGCTCATGGTGCATGAATTCGAGCTCACTGCTGTCAGCACGGAGCCCGCTTCAGATCCTCTGTCCTCCTCTCTCTCTGCCCTCCCCAGATCCTGCTCTCTCTCTCTCTCTTTCTCTCTCAGTCCAAAATAAGTAAAACAAACCCCCCACTGCATCCTGAAAAAAAACAGAAATGTACTTATTTCCTTATTATAAGTATATTCATTTTTTGCTACTGTCCTCACTGTGTTGATGCTCTAGGGTGATAGACAAAATGCATGAACACCTAATGAGATGGAATGAAGAAGGGCTCCAGGGAGTTACTGGTAACCTACTGGGGGAGCCAGTGCCTCAGCTCGATGCACGAAGGGAAGGAGGGAAGAAGCCCTCCCCTCCCCGGAATCAGCCTAAGCAACAAGGTGGTGGGCGCAGGACCACACAGAACAAGACAAGGGCGCAGGAGGAAGCTCCATGTGTGGAAGCTCGAAACAGTGAAAGGTGAGTCCAGAAAGGCAAGTTAGGGCCAGAGGTTTGAGGGCAATGCCGAGGAATTGAACTTTTATCCTGTAGGTGATAAGGAACCATTGAATGAGTTTGTGGAAGAGGATAGGAGAGACAGGGCTGCATTCTTTCCGGAAGCTTCACCAGAGAATCTGTTTCCTTCCCTTTTCCAGCTTCTAGAGGCTGCCCACAGGTCTTCTTAGTAAACGGTCCTTCCCTCCACCTTCAAAGCCGCAGGCACAGCACTTTCAAATCTCTCTCTGACCTCTGCTTCCAAGGCCATATCTGCTTCTCTGACTCTGACCCTGACCCTCCTGCCTCCCTCTTTTTTTTCAGAATTTTCCTTTCTTCCCCCCAAGGTTTATCCACTTATTTTGAGAGAGATTGAGAGAGACAGAGAGGGAGAGAAAGAATCCCAAGCAGGCTCTGTGCAGCCGGATGTGGGACTCGAACTCACAAACCGGGAGATCATGACTTGAGCTGAAATCAAGAGTCAGATGCTTAACCAACTGAGCCATCAGCCGCCACCCTCCCCCGCCTACCACTTATTGGGACCTGGTGATGACATCAGATCCACCATGATAATCTGGGATAATCCCCCAACTCAAGAACCTTAATTTAATCACTTCTGAAGAGGCCCTTTTGCCATAGAAGATAAGAGATTCTGGGGACTAGGATGTGGGCATCTTTGGGGGGCATTGCTTACCCGCCATGCCTAGGCTCCCTGAAAACACATATTTCTCAAGTAACCAACAGAAGAATGGGTGCCCATTGGCTGTAATTATTTAGGTTTTCTCTCTGGCACTTGGTGAAACTCTGCTGGAGACATCATATGGGACAATAGTGGTACTCTCCATGACTGTCCCCTGCCACTTATGGACGTTTCTGACAGTGAGACATGTTGTCACTGACCTCAGAAATAAGCCACGTGGGGCACTTGACTGGGCTACTGCTGAGATCTGAATTAGGAATTTGAGAATTAAGGGAACCTCAAAAGAGCTTAGTTCAAAGACATTAACTGAGGTACTATTGTTTTTCTCTTCTTTCTTCCTTTCTTTCTTCCTTTCTTTCTTTCTTTCTTTCTTCTTGGCCAGGGACTTTGCCAACTGCTAGAGATACAACCATGAATAAGACCTGACCCCATTCTCAAGATGCTCCCAATCCAACGCGGAAGGCCGATAAACAACACAACACCATGTGACAAGTGTGCCCATGGCTGCCAAGCCTCCAGAAACTTGAAGCCTCCACGAAGCCCTTGGGGAGGTCTGGATGGGCTAAGCTGACCGGATGGAAGGAGGAACTAATAAAGAACTAATGCACATTGAGAGCTTTAAGATTAACCTAAGCACTTTGTATATGTGAGCTCACTTACTCCTCACAACGATCATTATGCGCATTTTACAGATGTGGCACAGAGAACTTAAGTGACTTGTCCAAGGCCACAAGGTCGCAGAGCTGCGACCCAGGCCGACTGGCTTCAAGGACCGTGTTTTTAACAACAATGTTGTATGCTTCCTGAATGAAGATGTTCTGCTTGGGTTGGCTCCCGGGGGTCTGGAACGACTGGGGTAGATCTCCAGACTAAAGTAGAGCTACCGTGACTTCAGAGTCTCTGACAACTTTGCTCTTGGAAACAACCTTGCGCTGTTGTTCCTTTGCCAGCCCCAGAGACGTGGGAGACAGCCAGGAGCGCACGGGGTGCCTGTGAGCAATCGTCGTTATGACCGGCCCCCCGGCGATGCTGGCCTTGGACCCCAGCTATTCCCATCTGTGACACTAGCCCCTGAGGGGCTCTGGGAGTGCAATATGGTTTTCTTGTTCCACCTAAAGAAAACAGAACAAGAAAGGCAAATGTAATGCCGAAAAGAAAAATTCCTTGGCCATACCCCCGAAAGCACTTTCAGTATTCCGTGTGAATGTTTCTCCTCTCCTTAGCGAGGGTAACAAAGAGTTGACTAGATAAATATCTTGACGGGACGCTGGACTCTTGAATTTAAACCCCGTCCGTTTGGCTTTGAGACAGGGGTTGGTTTAAAGCTCCTTTTGCTCTAGCTATGAATGAATGGTTGGTGGAGCACATTAATGGTGTATACCCAAACGCCTGGGCGAATTAAAGAGAACAAAAGTCTCAACACCACCCCCTCCCCGGCACGGCTGATGTATACTTGACATAAAAAAATAACATGCTGGTTAAAAATCATTCTTCATCATTCAGCGGCCCCTCCAAGGACTTGTATGTAATCGTTTTGTTAGGCTGAACCTGATGACTGTTTGAAAATAACCTTGGAACAAGCTCTTGGGGTCTGGCCCAGCCCACCTCTGCTTTAGATCACTTTGTGTACGTATAATAAGCCTTAGGGCTTTAGCATTCCTTGACATTTAGTTCAGTTATCTCATCAACTATCTTCAGAGGGGTCTTTCAAAGACTTCTTCCCGCCTCCTATTTCGTGGCTTTATTTGAGCTCAGTGCATTTGAATATATTGTTTCGAATATATTGCAGCTGAGCCTGTAGAAAGACAGTAGAAGGTTTTGAACATGAGCCAAAGTTGGATGACTGAACCACCCAGGTGCCCCAAAGCCTTGGCTTGTATTGACATACCATATCTTATGAGTTTCCAGGGTACATCATAGTGATTTGATATTTTTATACATTACAAAATGATCCCCACGATAAGTCTAGTTACCACCCGTCACCATACAAAGTAGTGACAATATTTCTGACTGTATTGTCTATGCTGTACTTTTCATCCCTGTGCCTCATTCATTTTATAACTGGAAATCTGGACCTCTTAATTCCCTTCATCTATGTTACCCTCCCCACCCCCAGTAACCACCAGTTTGTTCTCTGTATCTGTGAGTCTGTTTCTGTTTCCTTTTCCTTTTAAAATTTTTTGATGATTTTATTTTTGAGAGAAAGACAGGGCATGAGCAGGGGAGGGGCAGAGAGAGAGGGAAACACAGAATCCGAAACAGGCTCCAGGCTCCGAGCTGTCAGCACGGAGCCTGACGTGGGGCTCGAACTCACAAACCGCGAGATCATGACCTGAGCCAAAGTCGGACGTTTAACCAACTGAGCCACCCAGGCGCCCGTGTTTCGTTTTGTTTTTAAGATTCCACATATAAGTGAAACCACATTTTGTCTTTCTCTGCCTGACATATTTCACTTAGCATAATACCTTCCAGGTCCATCCATGTTGCTGCAAATGGCAAGACTTCATTATTTTTATGGCGAGTAATATTTCATTGTGCATATATACCACATCTTCTTTATCCATTCATCTGTCGATGGGCACTTAGCTTTTAACAAATATTTTAATTATATAATACCTGAAAACATTTTCATTATAACAAAAATAGAGATAAAACGGTATTTCTTCTTCATTCCCGCATTCCTTTTTCCCTCCATATCCATCCAAATCCTTCTGTTTTGTTTTAAATTTAAATTTTATTTTTAATTGTGGTTATAAGGACATGACATAAAATTTACCATCTTAATCACTTTAAGTACAATTGATTTGAACAATACAGGGGTTAGGAGCACTGACCTTCCGTGCAGTCAAAAATCTGCATATAATTTTTGAATCTCCCAAAACTTTACTAATTGCCTACTGTTCACTGGAAGCCTTACAGATAGCATAAGCAGTCGATTAACACATATTTCGTATGCTGTGTATATTATATACTGTATGACAATAAAGTAAGCTAGAGAAAAGAAAATGTTAAGAAAATCATAAGGAAGAGAAAACTACATTTACAGTACTGTACCATATTTATGGGAAAATACTCACATACAAGCAGACCTTTAGAGTTCAAACTTGGGTTTATCGTTTACAGTTCAAACCTGTGATGTTCAAGGGTCAACTGTATATAGTTCAGTAAGTATATTTACATTGTTGCACAGCGGATCCCTAGAACATGTTGTTCTTGCAAAACTGAAACTCTATGCCCATCAAGCACTATCTCCCACCTCTCCCACCCTTGGCAACCACCTTTCTACTTTCTGTCTCTGACTTTCACCACTCTATGTATCTCATAAATCTGGTCATACAATATTTACCCTTTTGTGATTGGCTTAGTTCACTTAGCATAATGACTTCAAGGTAATCCCTGTTGTAGCACGCGTGAAAATTTCATTCCTTTTTAAAATTGAATAATATTCCATTATATGGATATACCACATTGGCTTATCCGTTCATCCATCAGTGGACTTCTGAGTTGTTTCCATTTCTTGGCAATTGTGAATAATGCAGCAATGAACACGGGTGTACAAATATCTCTTTGAAATCCTGCATATAAATTCTTTTGTGTATCTACCCAGAAGTGGGGTTATTGGATCCTATGATAATTCTATTTTTAATTTTTTGAGGAACTGTGTACTGTTTTCCATAGCAGCTGCACCATTTTGCATTCCCACCGACAACGCACGGTTCTGATTTCTCTGCATCCTTGCCAACACTTGTTTTCTGGTTTTTTTTGATAGTGCCCATCCTAATGAGTGTGAGGTGATGTCTCATTGCAGTTTTGATTTGTGTTTCTTGATGATTACTGATGTTGAGCATCTTTTCATATGCTTGTTGGCTATTTCCGTATCTTCTTTAGAGAATTGTGTGTTGAAGTCCTTTGCTTATTTTTAATTTGCTTATTTTGTTGTTGAGTTGTATCAGAAATATGATTTGCAAATATTTTCTCCCACGGCATAGGCTGTTTTTCATTCTGTTGATTATTTCCTTGGATGCACAAAAGTTTTTAAATTTGGTGTCCCATTTATCTATTTTTGCTTTTGTTGCCTGTGCTTTTGGCATCATATCCAAACAATCACTACCCAATCCAATGTGCTGAACCATTTCCTCTACTCTATGCTTTCTTCTGGGCTTTTAGAGTTTTCGTTCTTTAAAATTTTTTTTAACGTTTATTCATTTTTGAGAAACAGAGACAGAGACAGATCACAAGCGGGAGGGGGCAGAGAGAGAGGGAGACACAGAATCCAAAGTAGCTCCAAGCTCCGAGCCGTCAGCACAGAGCCCGACGTGGGGCTCGAACTCACGAACCACGAGATCATGACCTGAGCTGAAACCGGAAGCTCAACTGACTGAGCCACCCAGGCACCCCCGTTCTTTATTTTTTCAAGACTATTTTGGTTATTTGAGGTCCCTTGAGATTCATATGAATTTTACCTTTTTTTTTTTTCTATTTCTATAAAAAATGCCATTGGCATTTTGGTAAGGATTGTACTGGATCTGTAGATCCCTTTGGGTAGTGTGGACATTTTAACATTGTGTCTTCCAATCCATATACATAGGATGTCATCCATTTATTTGTAGTAAATAAATCCATTTTCTTTGATTTCTTCTAGAATTCTTTTTTTTTTTTTTTTAGTTTTTAGTGTACAAGTCTCTTGCCTCTTTGATTAAGTTTATTCCTAAGTATTTTATTCTTTTTGATGCAAATGAGATTGTCTTCTTAATTTCATTTTCAGATTGGTCATGTTTAGTTTATCGAAATGCAATTGACTTTTATGTGTTAAGTTTGTTTCTTGCAACTTTGCAGAAATTGCTTATTAGTTTTAACAATTATTTAACGTGGAATCTTTAGGACTTTTTTTAACATATAAGATCATGTGATTTGTGAACAGATGATTTTACCTCTTTCTAATTTGGAGGCCTTTTATTTCTTTTTCTTGCCTAATTGCTCTAGCTAAGACTTCCAGTACTATGTTGAACAGAAGTGGAAAGAGTAGGCATCTTTGCCTTTAACCATATCTTAGAGGAAAAGTGTTCAGTCTTTCACTGCTGAATATGATGTTAGCTATAGCCTTTATTATACTGAGGTCATTTCCTTCTGTTCCTAGATTATTGATTGTTTTTATCATGAAAGGGTGTTGAATTTTGTCAAATGCTTTTTCTGCTTCAACTCAGATGATCTTGCAGATTTTTGGTCCTTCATTCTGTGAATGTGGTGTATTATGTCGATTGTTTTTCATATGCTGAACTATTCTTGCATTCTAGGTATCAACTCGGTCTGGCCATAGTGTATAATCTTTTTCATGTGCTGTTGAATTCAGTTTGCTAGTATTTTGTTGAGGAATTTTGCATCAAAATTCTTCAGGGATATTGGTTTGCAGGGTTTTTGTAGTGTCTTTGTCTGACTTTAGTATCAGGGTAATGCTGACCTCATAGAATGAGTTTACAAGTGTTCCCTCCTCTGTACCCAGATCTTCTTCATGCACTTACAGAGGTGTATACATGTACAGAAATCTATAGTTTTATTTAGAATTTTTTCTTTTTAAAAAATATTTACTTATTTATTTTGAGAGGAAAAGAGTGTGGGAGGGGCAAAGAGAGAGAGAAAGAGAATCCCAAGCAGGCTCTGCACTGTCAGCATAGAGCCTGATGCGGGGCTGGACCCCATGAACTGCAAGACCATGACCTGAGCCGAGACCAAGAGCCAGACACCAAACTGACTGAGCCACAGAGGCACCCTTAGAATGTTGTCTTAAGAATGAGAGTCAACATGACAGAGAAGTAGGGGGACCCGAAGTTCCCTCATCCCTCAAACACAGTAGTATGGAGGCCAGAAGTCTTGGAATTCCAGGAATCTGGGCTACAGAGTAACAGAAACATCTTCGGGGGCCTACGGGGACAACGTGGTGGGCCATGGGGATACTTCAGTGAACAAATCAAAGCACACCTGGTGGAAAGTCCAAACCACCACTATGAGTAGGGAGATAAAGCAACCAGAGTCACAACAGAGAGCATGAAACACACTCGGAAAACATCCCCTGAAGGGCCAGGCCCTGGACAGTGTATGACCCCTTTTTAATATAGTAGTGCTCATAGGTGCAGGACTCATAACAAGCCGTTAAAACACATAAGGGTCAGCAAACTAGCCAATATGATAAAATGGAAGCATTCTCCTCAAAAGAAATTCCAGGAAGAAATGACAGTGAGAATTGCTCAAAACAGATATAAACAATATAACTGAGAATAATAGTCAAACGATTAATTGCTGGGCTTGAAAAAAGCATAGAAGACAGGAGAGAATCTCTTGTTGCAGAGATCAAGGAACTAAGAAATAGTCATGATGAATTAAGAAATGTTGTAAAAGAGGTGAAAAATAAACTAGATGCAGTGACAGCAAGGATGGAGGAGACAGAGGGGAGAATAAGTGAAATAGACAGGATAAAGCCAAGAAAAAGAGAGGTAAGAAAATACTAGACCATGAGGGGAGAATTAGAGAACTAAGTGCTTCAATGAAACGGAATAATATCTGTATCATAGGAATTCTGGAAGAAGAAGAGAGAAAGGAAGGTTTACTTGAACAAATTATAGCTGAGAACTTCCCTAATCTGGGGAAGGAAACGGACATCCAAATCCAGGAGGCACAGAGAACTCCCTTCAGATTTAATAAGAATATATCTTCTCCATGGTATATCACAGTGAAACCGGCAAAATACAAAGGTAAAGAGAGAATTCTGAAAGCAGCTAGGGACCCATGGGCCTTAACCTACAAGGGTAGACACACAAGGGTAGTGGCAGACTTATCCACTGAAACTTGGCAGGCCAGAAGGAAGTGGCAGGAAATATTCAATGTGCTGAATAGGAAAAATATGCAGCCAAGAATCTTTTATCCAGCAAGGCTGTCATTTAGGATGGAAGGAGACATAAAGGCTTTCCCAGACAAACAAAAGCTGAAGCAGTACATGACCACTAAACCCACCCGGCAAGAGATCCTAAGGGGGACTCTGTGAATGGAATGCTGCAAAGACTACAAAGGACCAGAGACATCACCACAAACATGAAACCCACAGATAACACAATGACACTAAATCCATATCTTTCAATAATCACTCTGAATGTAAATGGACTAAAACGCACCAATCAAAAGACATAGGGTATCAAAATGGATAAAATTAAAAAAAAAACAAGATCCATCTATATGCTATCTACTAGAGACTCATTTTAGACCTGAGGACACCTTCAGATTGGAAGTGAGGGGATGGAGAACCATCTATCATGGTACTGGAAGTCAAAAGAAAGCTGGAGTAGCCATACTTATATCAGACAAACTAGACTTTAAATTAAAGGCTGTGACAAGAGATGAAGAAGGGCATTATATTATAATTACAGGGTGTATCCATCAAGAAGAGCTAACAATTATAGATACTTATGCTCCCAACTTGCAAGCACACAAATACAAAGATCAATTAATTTCAAACATAAGCAATCTTATTGATAAGAATACTGTAATTGCAGGGGACTTTAATACTCCACTTACAACAATGGACAGATAAATCATCTAGGCAGAAAATCAGTAAAGAAACAATGACCTTGAATGATACACTGGCCCAGATGGACTTGACAGACATATTCAGAACTTCTTATCCAAAAGCAGCAGAATACACATTCTTTTCAAGTTCACGTGGAACATTCTCCAAGATAGATCACATACTGGGTCACAAAACAGCCCTCAATAAATATAAATGAATTGGGATCATTCCATGCATATTTTCTGATCACAACGTTATGAAACTTGAAATCAACCACAAGAAAAAGTTTGGAAAGCCTCCAAATACATTGATGCTAAAGAATATCCTACTGAAGAATGACTGGGTGAACCAGAAAGTTAAAGAAGAAATTAAAAAATATATGGAATCAAATGATAATGAAAACATGACAGTCCAAACCCTTTGGGGTACAGCAAAGGCAGTCATAAGAGGAAAATACATTGCAATACAGGCCTATCATCTTAAGAAACAAGAAAAATCCCAAATACAAAATCTAACAGCACACCTAAAGGAACTAGAAGCAGAACAGCAAAAAAATAATAATAATAATAAAATAAAAAAAACACAACAAAACACAAAAAACCCAAAAAACAAAACAAAACAAAAAACAAAGCCAGCAGAATAAGAGAAATAATAAAGATAAGAGGAGAAATAAACAATACAGAATCCAAAAAAAAAAAAAAACAGTACAACAGATCAATGAATCTAAAAGCTGGTTTTTTGAAAGAAAAAACAAAATTGATAACCCCCTAGCTAGACTTTTCAAAAAGAAAAGAGAGAGAGGACCCAAATAGATAAAATCACAAGTGAAAGAGGAAAGATCACAGCCAACACCACAGATATACAAAGAATTAGCAGAGAATATTATGAAAAATTGTATGCCAACAAATTGGACAACCTGGAGGAAATGGACAAATTCCTAGACACTCACACACTATCAAAACTCAAACGGGAAGAAATAGAAAATTTGAACAGACCTATAACCAGTGAAGAAATTGAATCAGTCATCAGAAACCTCCCAACAATAAAGAGTCTTGGGCCAGATGGCTTCCCAAGGGAATTCTACCAGACATTTAAAGCAGAGTTAATACTTGGGGCGCCTGGGTGGCTCAGTCGGTTAAGCGTCCGACTTTGGCTCAGGTCATGATCTCACGGTCTGTGATTTCGAGCCCGTGTCGGGCTCTGTGCTGACAGCTCAGAGCCTGGAGCCTGCTTCAGATTCTGTGTCTCCCTCTCTCTCTGACTCTCCCCCATTTATGCTCTGTCTCTCTCTGTCTCAAAAATAAATAAAACATTAAAAAAATTTTTTTTAAAAAGCAGAGTTAATACCTATCCCTCTCAACCTGTTCCAAAAAATACAAATGAAAGGAAAGCTTCTGGATTCATTTTATGAAGCCAGCATTACCTTGATTCCCAAACCAGACAGAGACCCCACTAAATAGGAGAATTACAGGCCAATATCCTTGATGAACATGGATGCAAAAATTCTCAACAAGATACTAGCAAATCAAATTCAACAGTATATGAAAAGAATTATTCACAATCAAGTGGGTGCCTTTCCTGGGCTGCAGGGCTGGTTCAATGCTTGCAAATCAATCACATTAATAGAAGAAAGGCTAAGAACAATATGATCCTGTCAATAGATGCAGAAAAAACATTTGACAAAATGCAGCATCCTTTCTGAATAAAAACCCTCAAGAAAGTCAGGATAGAAGGAACATACCTCAGCATCATAAAAGCCATATATGAAAAGCCCACAGCTAATATCATCTTCAGTGGGGGAAAGCTGAGAGCTTTCCCCCTGAGATCAGAAATATGGCAAAGATGCCCACTCTCACTACTGTTGTTTACCATGGTGTTGGAAGTCATAGCCTCAGCAATCAGACAACAAAATGAAATAAAAGGCATCCAAATTGCTAAGGAAGAAGTCAAACTTTCACTTTTCGCAGATGACATGATTCTCTACATGGAAAACCTGAAGACTCCACCAAAAACCTGTTAGAAGTGATACATGAATTCAGCAACTCACAGGATACAAAATCAATGTACACAAATCAGTTGCATTTCTATACATCAATAATGAAGCAACAGAAAGAGAAATCAAGATCTTGATCCCATTTACAATTGCACCAAGTACCATAAAATACCTAGCAATAAACCTAACCAAAGATGTAAAAGATCTGTATGCTGAAAACTATAGAAAACTTATGAAGGAAATCGCAGAAGACACAAATAAATGGAAAAACATTCCATGCTCATTGATTGGAAAAACAAATATTGTTAAAATGTCATTATTACCCAAAGCAATCTACACATTCAATGCAATCCCAATCAAAATTGCACTGACATTCTTCTGAAAGCTAGAACATACAATCCTAAACTTTGTATGGAACCACAAAAGACCCTGAATAGCCAAAGTTATGTTAAAAAAAAAAGGCAGGAGGCATCACAATCCTGGACTTTAGCCTCTACTACAAAGCTGTTATCATCAAGACAGTATGGTACTGGCACAAGAACAGACACAAAGACCAATGGAATAGAATAGAGAACCCAGAATTGGACCTACAAATGTATGGCCAACTAATCTTTGACAAAGCAGGAAAGAGTATCCAATGGAATAAAGACAGTCTCTTTAGCAAATGGCACTGGGAGAACTGGACAGCAACATGCAGAAGAATGAAAGTGGACCACTTTCTTACACCATACACAAAAATAAACTCAAAATGGATGAAAGACCTAAATGTGACACAGGAAACCATCAAAACTCCAGAGGAGAACACGGGCAACAACCTCTTTGAGCTCAGCCACAGCAATTTCATGCTCAACATGTCTCTGAAGCAAGGGAAATAAAAGCAAAAATGAACTATTGGGACCTCATCAAGATAAAAAGCTTCTGCATTGCAAAGGAAACAATCAACAAAACTAAAAGGTAACTGACAGAATGGGAAAAGATACTTGCAAATGACCTATCAGATAAAGGGTTAGTATCCAAAATCTATAAAGAACTTACCAAACTGAACACCCAAAAAACAAATAATCCAGTGAAGAAATGGGCAGAAGACATGAATAGGCACTTTTCCAAAGAAGACATCCAGATGGCCAACAGACATATGAAAAGATGCTCAATGTCACTCATCATCAGGGAAATACAAATCAAAACCACATTGAGATACCATCTCACACGGGTCAGAGTGGCTAAAATTAACAACTCAGAAAACAACAGATGTTGGTAAGGATATGGAGAAATGGGAACCCTCTTGCACTGTTGGGGGGAATGCAAACTGGTGCAGCCACTCTGGAAAACAGTGTGGAGGGTCCTCAAAAAGTTAAAAATAGAACTACCCTATGACCCAGCAATAGTGCTACTAGGAATTTATCCAAAGGATAGAGGAGTGCTGATTCATAGGGGCACATGTACCCCAATGTTTATAGCACCACTTTCAACAATAGCCAAATTACAGAAAGACCCCAAATGTCCATCGACTGATGAATGGATAAAGAAGATGTGGCTTATATATACAATGGAATACTACTTGGCAATGAGAAAGAATGAAATCCTGGCATTTGAAACAACGTGGATGGAACTGGAGGGTTTTATGCTAAGTGAAATAAGTCTGTCAGAGAAAGACAGATATCATATGTTTTCACTCATATGTGGAACTTGAGCAACTTAACAGAAGACCATGGGGGAAGGGAAGGGGAAAAAATAGTTTCAAGTGGAGAGGGAGACAAACCATAAGAGACTCTTAAATACAGAGAACAAACTTAGAGTTGATGGGGGTGTGGGGGAGGGGGAGGAAATGGACGATGGGCATTGAGGAGGGCACTTGTGGGGATGAGCACTGGGTGTTGTATGGAAGCGATGAATCACGGGAATCTACCCCCAAAACCAAGAGCACACTGTACACACTGTATATTAGCTAACTTGACAATAAATTATATATTAGAAAAAGAATGTTTTCTTAAAATTTAAATGATATCATACCAGGCAGATTTATTTATTTCGTTTTGTTTTATTTTGTTTTGTTTTGTTTTGTTTTTCATGAGACGGTCTGGCTCGGAGAGCTTTTCATGGTGGTGCATATTGAGTCCTCCCCATTCTTTCAAGTGGCTACATGGCCTTCAATTGGTATTTAGTTGTCTCCTACATCTCAGGCACTGTGCCAACCAGTAGGTATCAGTGGGGGAAACATAGGTGCTCGGATATACCTGTGAACAAGACGAGCAATACCTCTGCTCTCAAAGAGCCTACAGTGTAGTTGCAAGAGAAAGACAGCAACCCACTTTGTAAGTTAATTTCTTATTATGGTAAATGCTATGATTGAAAAGAAAAGGGTCATGTGATGACAGGCCTGGATGTTGAAGGGTTCTTGAGTTGGTCAGGGAAGGCTTCAAGGAGCCATCCCTGTGACATGTAAATGTTTGCTGAATGAATGAATGAATGAATGAATACATAAAGAAAATACTGACAGAATGAATAAATAGCAGTGAGTTGGTTTGTATTGTAGGAACATATGTTTATCATTCCATAATGTATATAGCCCTGTGTAGCTTATAGCTCTCTATAGAGGGTTAACAGTCTGCCAAGGATAGGTCATGGGATGGCTAAGACCAGATCTCCCAAGGTTAGATGCTGTTCTAACTCAAGAAGGAGCTATATGAGTCAATTTTGGAGACCAAGATTTTTGCTACCGGGTAATTTTCAGCTTTGAAGTTCACAAGCAGATGGCCTTCTCCTAAGGGGAAGGTTTAAGAGATTTGGTTCCACCAGCTTAGTGTAGATAAAGTCACCTGCACCCCACCACCTGCCAGAGACAATTATAGGATGTGTACCTGCAGGGAAGGTTAAACTTGAGAAAAAGGGATGAGTTGAAGAGTACAGGAAAAAATGAGGAGTAGCTGGGTGGCATCAGACCTTCCCAGAACAGGGCCACCACTGGAGATCATGGTGTCAGCTCCCTCTTTTTATCCAAGGCTGACAAAGAGTGAGAAAGCCCCTATTAAGCCTCCATTTCCTCCCTCACTAAGAGGGACACAGATAGGAGCAGCTCTGGCAGGAAGCAGGAAAGCTACGGGAGCCATGGAGACAGCTGATGGCAGAGCCAGAGACACCATTCTTAGCGACACTGTCGCCATTTTGGCTCTGTGTAGACAGAAGTGGCTGTGGACTGAGTGGTCAGCCCAGAGAATATCCTGGGGTTTTACCCCTAGGAGTGTGCCACTAGCAACTTTTGGCCAGAGATGAAACCTCTCACTTGCTGAGGTCTTGTGGAACAGGGCCCGTGGGGATTTGGCTGGGTTTTCACGAATCACTAACATGATGGGGAGTTCTGATGTTTCTCTTTGGATCCCAAATGGAAGATATATATTTTCTCTGAAAGCTCATTGCATGACTGTGGCCTGTTAAACATATTCCCCCATAATCAGGCATGGATTCAAACCATACTTGAAGTACGGTGTCACTCAAAAGCCTGGAATAGGGGCGCCTGGCTGGCTGAGTCAGTGGAGCACCTGACTCTTGATGTCAGAGTCATGAGTTTGAGCCTCACGTTGGGGTAAGGCTTACTTAAAAACAAACCAAAACAAAACCATGATATGGGAGCTGGGAGTCCTGGCTCTCAGCCTGTGACGTTTCATATACCTCCCAACCTCGCTGGACGGCAGCTTCCTCACCGATAACATGATGACGCTGGGCTAGATGATTTGAACTGCTCTTTTCAGCTTGAGATTCCATGATCAGATGACTTTGGAAAACATACATAGTCCCCCGGGGCCCGTGGTAATTTCATGAAAACCAGAGGTCGAATAGGTCCAAGCCTCTTGGGTTTGGAGGAGGAAATGTAGTACATTATTTACAACATTTGCTAGATCCTGGAGTAGTTGGCTTGGTCAAATATACGGCGAAAAAGGAAATTAGAAACCCAAGATTAAACACGAAGGGACAAGAAGAAAAGATCAAAGACTTGGTGCTTTATTCCCCAGTTGCAAAGTGCAGCTGTTGGGGACTTGCCCCCAACGCTCTGCCCCGCCTTACCCCCACTCCCCTCCAGCGGGAGACAGTACTTGGGCGCCATTGTTAATACAGGCCATAGAGCCGGGGCCCTATTCAATGGCATTTCTCTACCCTTTAGGAACTGTGCTAGCAGTCAGTTGGATGCGGGGGCCAAGAGAGCCTCTCATCTTATTGCCCCCTTTCCTTTGTTTCTGGCTCTGGAGAACCAGGCGTCGTTCCAGGCAGAACCCCACAGGATAGGTCAGTGACGCTGGTGGCAAACGTTTGGGACAGCTCACGTTTTTCCAGTTCGGGACTAGCTTGCTCCCAATGGTGTGAAAATCTACTTTCAAGGAAGTTTTCCCCAATGTTTGGTAGTCATAAGTGATGGCTGTGGAGTTGGATCTCGTTCTCTGCACTCCAGATGAATCCCTGGTAACATTAAATTAAACTGTGTTGTTAACGCAACGGAGGAGAGAAATTAAAGGGGCCTAAGTCTCTCACCCCGGCCAAAGAAGTTAAGTGCAGGGAGGGGAAGTTTGGGAAGCTGGTTTTTAATCTTTGCAGCAATTACTGGTTTTTTTTAATGTTTACTTTTTATTTTTAATTTTGTTTACATTTATTTATTTTTGAGAGACAGAGTGCAAATAGGGGAGGGGCAGAGAGAGAGGGAGACACAGAATCCGAAGCAGGCTCCGGGCTCCGAGCTGCCGGCACAGAGCCCGACGCCGGGCTCCAACTCATAAACTGTGACATCATGACCTGAGCCAGAGTTGGAGGCTTAACTGACTGAGACCCCCCAGGCATCCTTTAATGTTTAGTTTTGAGAGAGAGAGAGAGACAGCGTGTAAGTGGGGGAGAGACCGAGAGACGGAGACACAGAATCCAAAGCAGGCTCCAGGGTCCGAGCTGTCTGCACAGAGTCCTATACGGGGCTGGAACTCACGAACTGTGAGATCATGATCTGAGTGGAAGTCAGACGCTTAACCAACTGAGCCACCCTGGTGCCCCTCTTTGCAGTAATTATTTATTTATTTATTTATTTATTTATTTATTTATTTATTGTGGTAATTAAAAACTTTTTCTGTTGGAGAGAGAGAGAGAGAGAGAGCAAGCCAGGAGAGGGGCAGAGGGAGAGACAGAATCTTAAGCAGGCTCTATGTTTGGCATGGACCCCGATGTGGGGCTCGATTCCAGGACCCTGGGATCATGACCTGAATGGAAATCAAGAGTCAGACGCTGAACTGACTGAGCCACCCAGGCACTCCACAGTATTTTTTTTAAAAAGAATAACAGTTTGGAATATTCTGCTTTTTATTTTGATGTCACTTAGTCTAGAGTAGGCAGCCAATGGTGGGGGCCCTCAGGGGGACCTGCATTCCAAACAGGCCACGGAGTCTCCACTGTGAAATGGAGGAGGGGGTGCCAAAAACCCTGGGGTGCGGAGCTGCAAACCTTGTGCCTGCCGAAGTGGGAGGCCCGGACCCCAAGCCCCCCACCGACAGCACTGTGGCTGAAAAGACTGGGTCCTGCCACAGCCACCTGCACTCACCAGAGTAAGCTTTCTTTAGGGGAGGGCTTGCAGTCTGAGGCACGGTGGCCACAGGAAAGGTGAGGCCAAGGGGAGGGATGTGGGTCCAGGCATACCTTGGATATAACGCGAGTTCAGTTCCAGACCATCACAATAAAGTGAGTCGAATGAATTTTTCAGTTTCCCAAGTGCATAGAAAAATTATGCTTACACCATTCTGTAGTCTATTAAAGTATGCGAATAGCATTATATCTAAAATAACAATGTACACACCTTGATTTAAAAATAATCTGTTGCTAAGCAATGCTAACCGTCATCTGAGCTTCTGGCGGGTCATAATCTTTTTGCTGGTGGAGGGTCTTGCCTCAAGGTGGAGGGCTGCTGACTGATCGGGGTGGTGGTTGCTGAAGGTTGGGGTATCTGGCAGTTTCTCAGAATAAGACTTCAAAATTGGAGTCCACTCTCTCAAACCCTGCTGCTGTCTTATCAACTAAGTTTATATAATATTTTAAATCCTTTGTTGTCATTTCAACAATCGTCACAGCATCGCCACCGGTAGTTTCCAGCTCAAGAAACCACTTTCTTTGTTCATCCATCAGAAGCAACTTCTCATCTGTTCAAGTTTTATCTGGAATCGGTGCAATTCAGTCCCATCTTCCGGTTCCATTTCTAATTCTGGTTCCCTTGCCGTTTCGACCACATCTGTAGTGACTTCCTCCACTGAAGTTTTGAAGCCCTCAAAGTGATCCATGAGGGTTGGAATCTGTTTCTTCCAAACTTTTAATGTTGATATTTTGACCTCTTCCCATGAATCACGAATGTTCTTAATGGCATCTAGAATGGCGAATCCTTTCCAGAAGGTTTTCCATTTACTTTGCCCACATCCATCAGAGGAATCACTATCTATGGCAACTATAGCTTTCCAAAATGTTTTTTTTTTTTTTTGTTAGAGAGAGAGAGAGAGAGTGCGCACACACACAAGCAGGGGAGAGGGGCAGAGAGAGAGGGAGAGAGAATCTCAAGCAAGCTCCACACTCAGCGCAGAGTCTAATGTGGGGCTTGATCCCATAACCCTGGGATCATGATCTGAGCCAAAATCAAGAGTTGGATGCTCAACCGATTGAGCTACACAGGTGTCCCCAAAATGTATTTCTTAAATAAGACTTAAGAGTTGAAGTTACTCCTTGACCCATGGGCTGCAGAGTGGATATTGTGTTAGCAAGCAGGAAAACAATATGAATCTCACTGTCTATCTCCATCGGAGCTCTTGGGTGACCAGGTACATTGTCAGTGAGCAGTAACATTTTGAAAGAAATTGAGTAGTAATAGTTCTCAACAGTGGGCTTAAAATGTTCGGTAAACCATGCTGCTTATAAACAGATGTGATGTTATCCAGGCTTTGTTGTTCCGTTTATAGAGCACAGACAGAGTAGATTTAGCATAACTCTTAAGGGCCCTAGGATGTTTGAAATGGTAAATGAGCATCGGCTTCAACTGAAAGTCATCCGCTGTATGAGCCCCTAACAAGAGAACCAGCCCGTCCTTGGAAGCTTTGAAGCCAAGCATTGACTTCTCCCGTGTAGCTATAAAAGTCCTAGATGGCATCTTCTCCCCAAATAAGGCTACTTTGTCTACATAGACAATCTGTTGGCCAGCGTAGCCTCCTTCATTCATGACTGTAGCTAGATCTTTTGGATAACTTGCTGCTTTACCTTACACGTCTATGTTAGGGAAATGGCTACTTTCCTTAAATGTCATGAACCAACCCCTGCCAGCTTCCAACTTTTCTTCTACAGCTTCCTCACCTCTCTCAGCTCTCAAGGAGTTGAAGGCAGTTTGGACTTTGTCCTGGATTAGGCTGTGGCTTAAGGGAATGTGGTGGCTGGTGTGATCTTCAACCCAGACCACTAAAACCTTCTCCATATCACCAATCGGGCTGTTTGGCTTTCTTATCATTCGTGGGTTTACTGAAGCAACACTTTAAATTTCCTTCGAGAACTTTTCCTTTGCATTCACTCTCTGGCTGTCTGGTACAAGAGGTCTATCTTTAGGCCTGTCGCAGCCTTGGCCTTCTCTTCCTCACTGAGTTTAGTCATTTCCGGCTTTTGATTTAAAGTGTGAGACACGTGACTCTCCCTTTCACTTGAACACTTAGAGGCCATTGTAGGGTTATTAATTGGCTTACTGTCAATATCCTCGTGTCAGGGAACAGGGAGGCCCGAGGAGAGGGAGAGAGACCGGGAGAGAGACCGGTGAATGGCTGCTCATTGGAGCAGTGAGAACACATACAACATTTGTCAATAAAGGTTGCCATCTTATATGGGCATGGTTCATGGCACCCCAAAATAATCACCATAGTAACATCAAAGGTCACCGATTACCGATGGCCGTTACAAATATAACAACAATAATGAAAACGTTTGAAATACTGCAAGAATTACCGAAATGTGACACAGAAACACGAAGTGAGCGGATGCTGTTGGAAAAATGGCATCTATAGACTTGCTCGACGCTGGGGCACCACCCAACCTTCAGTGTGTAAAAAACACAGTTCTGTGAAGGCCAATGAAGTGAAGTGCAATAGAACGAGGTATGCCTGTAGTCTCAAGAAGCAGCTGAGGGGGTCAAGGGCCTGGGCCCACCCCACCCCAGAGTAATGAAAGAGTGGCGACTGGAACCCGCATGGATCAGAAAGGTGTGTGGGGAGGTACGCGAATGATACGACAGCAGGGGAGAAAGGGCAAGAAAAAGATTCACAAGGAGAGAAAGAGAGACACAGGTGGTGGGGATGTGGCTCCAAGAAATGAAAATATTTAAAGTAAAAGCAGACTCGTTTATCTTCTTCCTCAGATTGGGCTGGGGAGATTTGATGGGGGTGTGGCTTGAAGGCCTGGCTGCACTGGCCTCCTTCCCCATCTTGCCTGGGCCCATCCTGCCCCTGAGGCTTTAGTCAGAGAGTGTCTCTCATTTCTGACCTATTGCTCTGGTGGCCTGTGTGTCCTTCCTCTGCCCCCCGCCCCTCCACTTCTGGTGCCTCCTGCCATTCATCCTTTTCTCCTCTCTCTTTGGCTTTCCCCAAAACTTTGCGAGCACCTCTTCCCCTTGAGCTGGCCTAAAACCTCCCATTTTTAGCACCTCCAGCAAAACTGAAGATTAGGCAGCGACCAAGGGCTCCAAGTTACGGTGACAAACTTCCAATTAAGGACACTGAATATGTTGTGTGGTCAACAGGAATGTTGGTTTTTCTCTGCAGAACCGACAAGCAATCCAGAGCCTGTGGAGTTCGCCAAACGTAGCTCTCACTTCCTGGTGATATCCTCCGGGGACTTGCATGGAGACACTTCTGACCATTGGCTCCCTGTCTCACTGGATTTTAAGAAGGATGGATGCTTCTTAATGCTTCTTAAGAAGGATGGATTTTAAGAAGGTCGTGCTAATGGTATTTTGTGTGCTGCGGTAAGATTTGTAGACTGCCCAAGCCGGCCAACACAGGGGGAAAAACCCCCAGACCAAATTAAGATCCGCCTCATGTTTACTAGCCCAGAGCGAATGTGCTTTACAGACTCCAAATGTGTCAATCAAAGTCGCCAAGTCTTTATGCCTCCAGCCGACTTCCCAAGCCCTGACCCCATCAGCAACCCGTGGCCCGTCGGGCCCCTGCGGGAAGTGACAATTAGGAGTAAGTTTGCCAAAGGATGGTAGGAACAGTACGGTACTTTATGAGACTTCAGCCCTAAAGAGATGGTGAGCGTATATCCGAGCAAACCCCTCCAAGAAAAAATCAGGACCCGCAACGTGACCAGGCTGAGTGTGCTTACGTGAACGGCAAGGGGAAATATTTTAAATCGGGGCTGTTGTATAAAATACAGGACATGTGTTTGCCAGAATTATGACAACCACTACTTTCTGTAAACCCAGAGAAGGGCCTCTGCAGAATCGCCAGGGCCCCTTCGGAAACCTGGTCTTATTCCTATAGTTCTGTGTCCCGCCCCCACACCCCTCCAGTCGTCACTCAGCTGTTGGTAGCATTTAGAAGGCCTTGGTAATCATTGAAGGCAAATGATAGAACACAGATTTTGAAAAGGACTGCTTTGCTGTTGCCAACATCATGGGCATTGTTTGTTAGCGTTTATTGGTTTTGGACGGGGAAAGGAAGAAGGAGGAGGAATTTGATCAAGCCCTTCCAGCTAGAACTCTGTGAGCCGCAAGACCTGGATTCTGCTGGGCCAGCATCTGCCAGATCTAAAGCAGGCCCTTTGTTTCTTGGCCTTTCTCTGCCCACTGTTTCCTGGTGCTCGTTTTCTCTGCACATACAGAGGCAAACAGAGAGATTCTGAATGGTTTTGGGGCCCCTCCTGGGTTTCTTGCCATGCAGCTTAGATACTTCAAAAGAAAAAAAAAATCAAGAGCAAAGCTGAAGTTCCAGAGAAGTTATTGTTTGACACTGTATTGTGGACAAGGGTTTTCTGGTACAACAGTGGGTTGGGCATAGGCTGAAGGTCTAGAGAGTCTCTTCCCACTGTGACCATCCTAGGATTCTTTGATGTCAGTGTCTCCTACAGAAGAAAAAAAACAACAAACCAATGTTTTCTTTAGGGAGAAGAAAGTAGTCATTTTATTAATGTTGAACTGTGAAGTTATGAAGATTATTGGAAACTCTTCATCCAGTTGGGATGTCACACATAGCACGTCTATGGACGTATGTGTAACTGAGCTGCAACATGCAAGTGAAATCTTGCACAGGACTGGGGGTACTTCCTAAGAATCTGGTATTTCTTCAGATAAACACTAGGTGGCATGGAGAACTTGATAAATAGAAAACACTAATATCACAAATTGGAAAACAGAGGCTGAGCCTCTCCTTCAGTCTGCAGCAATCGTAAAAATCTCCCTGTCGAAGTTCAACAGAAAAAAAAAAAAAAACCATCAGCAAGAGGGTGGCTGCTGCTTACTGACACATTCCCAAGGAGAACTGGGCTGAAGGAATTTGTTCCCCAAATCTCCTCGTATAATCTTTTCTTGAGTATCGTTTTATAAACATGATGATAAATTCAAAAATTTAATTGTTACCATGACCAGATTCCTTAATAGAAAACAGTCTATTTCTGTCAATGTGGACGTGTTTTTCATTTGAGCAACCCGGACAGACTTTTCTCCTCCCTCTTTTCCTTTATGAAATCAGCCAAGGGAGCAGGGGGTGGGGAGCAGGGGGTGGGGGTGGGGTGGGGGTGGGGGGACAAAGCAGACTCTGATCACTCTCCTCCACACATCCCTTTGGATGAAAAGGCAGAATTTTCCCGGCCATTTTGACATTCCCGCCATGTTCATTTCCTTGTGCTCAGGGCTGAAAGGGGCGTCTCTTCCCCACAATGCCGAGTGCGAACACATGGGGCAGGTGTCCTAACTATATAGTTCAACAGCTGTATCACTCCCGACTACCATCTCCTCTCCTTTGCTTAGCAAATCCCGTAGGGAAAAGCAAAGCTCCATCACACCGAGACATGCTTCTAGCCTGCTGGCACTTGAAAGTCCTAAAACACACACTGTTCACAGCCGTGTAGCCACGCCACGGGCTCGCCCTTGCCAGCCAGACGGCAGCTGGAGTCAGAGGACCTGGGGTGGACAACCAAGACTGTCAGGTCTGGTCTTCATAGAGACAGCAGTTAGGTGCCCGCCAGTGGGAGTCTGTGGCTCAGCTCCACCCTCGACCAGCTCTGTGACCTCTCGCATGCTCACTGAACCTCTGAGTCCCCATCTGTGCAACGGGAATTATAAAAGGGTCGTATGGAGAAGATCAGATGTGAAGGCACTTTGTAGGCCGGGCCATACCACAGTATCATTTTTCCAAGCAGCAGAGGGAGCATCCAGATGGCACGTCTCATGTCTTCTGAGTCTGAGCAGAAGCAGCAAAGCCTGATGGTCCAATGATGCGGCCTGATTCCAGTAGCGTGAACCAAAACGACCGTCCTACGTTTAGAAGGTGTCTCCCTAAATTTCTGCATTTTGGAAGTCTCTCCCTCTTGTTCTCTCATAAAGGAAATTCTGCACGCAAAATCCCTTTTCAACCCGCTAATTTTTTTTCATTTTATTTATTTTAGAGAGGGAGAATGTGAATGGGGGAGGATAGGCAGAGGGAGAGAGAGAATGCTAAGCAGGCTTCACGCTCAGTGCAGGAGCCCGACGCCGGGCTTGATCCCACGACCCCGGGATCATGACCTGAGCTGAAATCAAGAATTAGGTGCTCCACCGACTGAGCTACCCAGGCGCCCCCCCAGCCCACTTTAAAGTGCAGATTTGTATCTGTCCACTTTTTGTTAAATACATCTTGTTAATTTCTACATAAGTGAACTAAACACACACACACACACACACACACATGCAGAATTTAACAGGCATTTCAAACTGAAGGAATATTTTCCTTCTTGAGGGTTTTTGGGACATTGTATTAAAAAGCATTATAATCTGGGCATCTGTGGGTGGCTCAGTCGATTAAGCGTCCTTCTTCAGCTCAGGTCATGATCTTGCGGTTCGTGAGTTCGAGTCCCGTGTCACGCTCTGCGCTCAGAGCCTGGAGCCTGCTTCGGATTCTGTGTCTCCCTCTCTCTGCCCCTCCCCTGTTCCCCTCTGTCTGTCTGTCTCTCTCAAAAATAAATAAGCATTAAAAAATTTCTTTACAAAAGCATTATAATCTGGTTGTATTTTGTATGCAACTTTGGACATGTCTGTTTTTCATGTTTCCTCTCTCCCTGGGAATGAAGAGTCGGCTAACACTTTCAGCAAGGATTATACCCACTTCATTAGTGTACTGCCCTCCTCAGAAGGAATGGCCTTGTTTAAAAAAAATTTTTTAATGTTTATTTATTTCTGAGACAGAGAGAGACAGAGCATGAGTAGGGGAGGGGCAGAGAGAGAGAGGGAGACCCAGAATCGGAAGCAGGCTCCAGGCCCTGAGCTGTCAGCACAGAGCCGGACGCGGGGCTCGAACTCACGGACCGTGAGATCGTGACCTGAGCCAAAGTCGGACGCTCAACCGACTGAGCCACCCAGGTGCCCCAAGGGATGGCCTTGTTTAAGAAATTAAACAGGTAAATCTTTTTCTATAAAAACTACCACCTCCTAAAGGATCAGGTTTGCAAACGCAAGAGTACGTTTTGTCACCTATCGATGGATCCAACCACCCCTCTGCCATCCACTAATTCATCTTATGAATTTGCTCAAAATGAGTTGAATTTGCTCAAAATGGTAGCCATCCGTGGGGACTCTTGCTTAGCCTTCACTCTTTTCCTACTTAAAAAGAAACATTGACATTCACACAAAGACTTCATTTCCCGCGATGACCTTGCTCTGCATACGGACAAATCCAGGGCCCTCGTGCAGGCCCGGTCACAGGATGAAGCGAGCCTGTGCGGATGGACGGTCAGCCATGGCCCCGTGAGCGCGAGGTCTGACTGTCCCAACTCTGTGCTGTGTCTGTGGCTCGGACTAAATGAAGAGCCTTCCAGGGCTCTAGTGGCTGAGATTACCACCTAGGTAACCCCGTGAGTGACTGGGTGCCAGCGTGTGCGGAATGTTCCTGGCTCCCCCGCCACTCCATTCTCCTTGCAGCCAGATTCATCCTCAGTTTCAACATCATTTCTCCGGGGTTGCCATGGCCACCCACAGCTTGCACGCCCCAAACGTCAGGCTTGTGTTATTTCCACTGGCCTACAAGGACAGCTGACATCCTACCTATCCTGGGTTTTTGCCTTTCATTCTCTACGTTTATACTGTGATCTGGGTTTTTAGTGTCCCTTCTTTATCTTACCCACAGAAAATGTATTATGCCCCCTCTATCTGTTCAGAGCTACCCTTCCCCAAAGCACTCTAAAAAGATTCTCAAAAGCTCTAAAGGTACTTCTCATCTTCATAAAAATTTTCTTTGTCACATTGTAATAGATCTCAGATAGGAGAGCAGGACTGAGGATTAACTAAAGACATTTATACTAAGATGTGAGTGGCTGATAGACTCTTATCTTCCCACAGATTAATTGCATCTTAAAGGAGAGGTACTTATCCAGCTCAAAGGGATCTTGAAGTGGTCGTGTATGTGGGATGTCGTGATGCGGCTCCTTCCAGTGACCCTTGCCTACTTCCAGACCTGTGCTCCCTCAGTTCCTCTCACCCCTGTGTGCACAAAACAAGAATGTGTTATGTCTGACTGTCTTCAGAGGATTTGCCAATCCTTGCTCTAGAGCGTCAGCACAAAAGGCATACTTCTCCCTTTGATTTGGGTTTGCTTCCTGGGCCACTGCCTTCAGTAAATAACATCTTAAAGTATCTTAGGTGGTTTCTGGAAAGTTTAGGAGTTTTCTAAACATGGAACAAATGCACAGAACATCTGGATGATAGGCTCTTGGCGATGCTTCAAGGGTCCCACTGTCACTGACAGATGGGGCCCATCTGCCAGGATGGGCATTTGGAAGCTCCTAAAGTTAAAATGTCTCTCTGTTAATGGCTTATCTCAAAGCAAATTTTGGGGGTATAGATCCCAATGTAGTGCTCAAACTTCCTGTGCAAATTTCCAAATCTTCACAGTACACCAAATGCTTGCTTTTCTTTTAAAAAATGTTATTTCTGTATTAGAAAGTTTTATTCAGGTTTCATCACCAACAGAACCACAACATACCCCACAAAACCAAAATAATTACAATAATCTCTTGCACTTGTTATAATATATGATTTTCAAAGTACTTCTATGTATATTATTTGATACTCAGAGCAGTGTTGCTGGATATGCAGAGCAGATATACAGATATCTACTTTGTGGATGAGAAAATGGAGGCCCCTAGAATTGAAATGACTTGTTCAGGGTAGGGGCACTTGGGTGGCTCAGTCGGTTGAGCGTCCGACTTCAGCTCAGGTCATGGTCTCACAGTTCATGGGTCCCGGCCCCGCATAGGGCTCACCGCTGTCAGTGGGGAGCCCACTTTGGATCCTCTGTCTCCCCCTCTCTCTACTTCTCCCCCACTCACGCTGTCTCTCAAAAATAAACATTGAAAAAAGAGAGAAATGACTTGCTCAGGGTCACATAGCTACTGAGTATCAGAATTCAATTTCAGATCTTCTAACTCCTGTATTATAGGACCACACTAATTGATTTGATAAGGAAAGCCAAGTCTGAGAGTATTGCTCATATAAAACAAAGATTTCAGTCGGAGGCAGTTGGTATATGGTCTCTAAGATTGAGCTTGGAAGGTGGCGTGTCCAGTCTTCTTCAAGAACTGGGCTTAATAATTATTTGAACTCGGTAGAATACTTTAGCTAAGAATTACTACAGAAAGAGTATGTTGAGCTGCAGGGCCAGCGTGTTATATGAGGCCTGGGTGGAATCTTTGTGCTGTCCACTCCTACAAAACAGGATTAATCACATTCCAGCAGATGACTCATTACCACACATCTTAAGACAGCGTGGATTAACAGCGATCCAAGCCACTTGGCCAGAGTAATCCTCAACTTGGGACACCTTGCGAACCTCTCAGACCGATCACTCTATGCTCCTTAGCAGGCCTGAGTGCTCCCAGGTCCACATTCTTTCTATCTTCTCTACAAATAAGTGCCAACTCTGATCAGCGACAGAAGTCGGATGCTGAGAAGAAACTGGGGAAGTGCCAATTTCCAGAGTCTTCTCTGAAGACTCTATTGCATCCTGTTTTCCCAAGAGCTTCTCACTGACGTTCAAGCCAAACATTATAGATTGGGGGCCTATTGCAACACTGTGTTTGCTGTGATTTCAAAGAGAACTTTAAAACCAAACCCAATCTCTTGTTGATGACCTTTGAACCATTCTCTACTGTTGGGTAATGGAAGTGGAACAAATACAAGTATTATTGTTTATCTGTAGGCTGGATCTACTTGTCATCAAAATAATTGGTTGAAAAGTAAAAAGCATAACTAAAGCAGTTTTGTGTGTGTGTGGTGTGTGTGTGTGTGTGTGTGTGTGTGTGTGTGTGTGAACTAGCCAAAAATGCACTGAAGCAGTCTGTACTTACACACAGAATTGGGAAACTGGTTTGTATCCAAAGATGCGGCCCAGTTTTACATGCCTCGTCCATCAAATAGGATAGTTAAAAGGAAGTCACTTTTCAGGGGTGGGTCGGACACAAATGATAGATGAAACTGGAGGAAGACTTCCTTTTAAAGAAATGGAATTATCAGAGATAATCAAAAGAAGAGATTTAGGTATCATGCTCAACCCTGAAACCCAACTCCGGCCACTCTGCATCAGGATCTGTCTTTGATGCTGAAAGTCTTACATGATCAGAGCCGATCTGTGTCTCAGCATTTAGTGGTGGCCACCAAGTCAACCTGTGATCCAAATCATTCAGATACCGTGCAAGAAACCAGTCATGGAAAGCTTAATTCTTTTTTCATCCAAAAATTTCTCAACCTCATTTGGACAGAAATGGAAAATGACATTTCAAACTTTAATCCCTTAATATGTAGTCTGGTTCTTTCCAAAGGTTGCAAGGTTTCCAAGTTCTGGAATTCATAACTAACTAACCATATGGAAACAGAATGTTCTACATATCTTGGCTTCCCGAATATTGTCAGAGAATGAGTGACGCTCGTTGACACGGTGCAGGATCGTGCACGCAGGCAGTCATACGGGCAGCCTCACTCCTTGCCGGAGCTAACTCTTTCCTCCCTTAAGACTGGTGTCCTTACTAGGCCAAGTCCATTGAATGTTAAATTTCTATCACCAAACCTTTGCCCTTGTTGCTCCCCACCTCCCCACCCGATGATGCCTTCCTTGCTTGTCTTTCAAGATCCAACTCAGATTCCAGCTTCCTATGAAACTTTCCTTGTCTACTCCAGACAATAGGGATCTCTCCAATGCCCGTTAGCTCATGGGATTCATTACATCACACAAGTTGAGACTCTTTCTTGGTCTCGCCGTCCCCACCCACCCTGCTCCAGCCCATTTCTAATTACATCACAACCGCCACAGCTCAATTCCCAAACTAGTCTGTCAGAGAACAAGAGTGGGCTGGAAAGCCAGATGGTCGTATCTTCAATTTGGGGCCCGTCTGCTTTCTAGAATAGTTTAAAGGCCTCTGAGAGCTTCCCTCAGTTTCTTCACCTCACAGGAACAATGGTATCTCTTTCAAAGGGTAGTGAGAGAACATTTGCAATGTGCCAACAGTGCAAAGCCTGGCATATAATAAGCAGGTAATCGATGGTGGATATGTATGTACTTCTCCCCAGTATCTACTCCATGTGGGTCACTCACTTGACTAATGGATCGTGCCTTGATTATTGGACACATTTTTAATGCAGTGTTCCCGAGAAAGGGACAATAAAATAATAATTCTAGGGTTATGAGACTGGGTAAGGTCATAAGAAGTCATCTTACTATGATGTATTTATTGATATGGAAATATGTTCACTATCGTAAGTCAAAAAGGCAGTTTCTTAAATAGGATGTTTAGGGTCTGTATGGATGTGTGTGTGTGTGTGTGTGTGTGTCTGTAGTTGTTTTAATTAAGAAGTATGCACCAAAATGTTAAGAGTGGTTATGTCTGACTGGTAGGATTATAAACAATTTAAATTTTCATTTTGCTTATCTACAGTAATGTTGCTATTATGAATATATACTAAAAAGGCATAATTATTTTAAAACCTCATACATGGATGTCTTTACAGTATGAATGTAGATCAGGGTGGTTGGTGGGAAAAACGCAAAAATGAAAAAAATTTGGGATCACGGGACACGAAATTTGTTCTTCTGTTACTGCTTCGCTACCTTTACCATAGAGTTTTTAGTTTCTAGAACTCATGTTCTAAACGATTCCCAGGCTTTTGTGCTGGTCATTCATTTCTGGTCAATTAATGATTAGGTTGTTCTTGCCAGGCAGTGTTCTGAGAAGGGAATCTTTTTCAGCTTCTAGAATTACTTAAATATACAGAAGGTTGCCCTTCTGTAAGGCTAGATGCACAGTACCCTCCAAGGCTGCAAGTGCCCTTAGGATACAGACCGTCCTTTTTCTCCATCGTCTGCTCTCCCGGCAAATTTCCTGTACTAGACAGTGCCTCATCGTGTGGGTCAGCTCGGGACAGGCATGTGGGGACTTTAACTAAAATCCCCTGTGGTCATACAACCTGGATTTGTAACAGAGGTAGAGAAGTAAGTGAGGCCAAGACCAGGAAACACAGGGTAGGGTTGGAGGAGTCTTATTTCTTTCTCCACTGGCTTTAGGAAGAGCTGAGCATATGCTTACAGCCATCACCTGGATTTGACATTCATAATTGCTTTCCAACTGATAACAAGGAAGAGGCCATTTAAGAGGGCTGCAGAGAATTGAGGCTCCCCTCTCCAAGAGCTTGCGCACAGACTCACTTGCCCTGGGACCCAGCACAGAAGCTGCGGTTTGAAAGCACCTAGACCACAAGTGGAGGCAATTCATTTATTATTTGTCCTTTTTTTAAAAAATGTTTATTTTTGAGAGAGAGACAGAGTGTGAGTAGGGGAGGAGCAGAGAGAGAGGGAGACACGGAATCTGAAGCAGGCTCCAGGCTCTGAGCTGTCAGCACAGAGCCCGATGCAGGGCTTGAACCCAGGAACCGCGAGATCATGACCCGAGCTGAAGTCCGATGCCCACTGACTGAGCCACCCAGGTGCCTCTATTTTTCCTTTTTTATGTTTATGGATTTATTGAGAGAGAGAAAGAGAGAGAGAGAGAGAGAGCTCATATGTGCATGCATGAGGGAGCAGGGAGGGGCAGAGAGAGGGAGAGAAAGAGAATCCAAAAACAGGCTCTGCACTGTCAGCGCAGAGCCCAATGCGGGGCTTGATCTCATGAAATGTGAGATCATGACCTGAACCGAAATCAAGAGTTGGACATTTAACCGACTGAGTCACCCAGGTGCCCACATTTGTTATTCTTAAGCATCTGTAGGAAGGGGAAGAGCCTGTTGGGACTCTTTCCAAGAAGGAGACACTAGCAGGTGCAATTTTTTGCATTCTCTCTCTACCCTGCTAGTGCCAGTGGGTGTGCTATCCGCCCCCCCCCCCCCGTGTAAATCATATATCCAACAAGGGGTTGCTATGCGAAATATCTAAAGAATTCATACAACTCAACACCAAACAATTTAATTAAAAAATGGGCAGAGGATCGAAATAGACATTTTCCCAAAGAAGACATCTAGAAGGCCAACAGACACATGAAAAGATGCTCAACATCACTCATCATCAGGGAAAGGCAAATCGAAACAACAGTGAGATATCACCTCACACCTGTCGGATGGCTAGTATCAAAAAGAGAAGAAAGAAGTGTGAGGATGTAGAGAAAAGGGAATCCTCATATACTCATACACTTTTTGTGCGAATGTAAATTGCCACAGCTACTGTGGAAAACAGAATGGAGGTTCCTTAAACAATTTAAAATTAATCTAGCAATTCCGCTTCTGGGTATTGATCCAAAGAAAACAAAATCACTAATTCAAAAAGATATCTGCACCCCTATGTTCATTGCAGTCATATTTGTAATAGTCAAGATATGGAAACAACCTAAATGTCCATAGATGGATGAGTGGATAAAGAAGATGTGATACACACACACACACACACACACACACACACACACACTCAGTGGAATACTACTCAGCTATAAAAAATGAAATATTGCCATTTGTAACAACATGGATGGTCCTGGAGAGTATTATGCTAAGTGAAGTAAGTCAGACAGAGAAAGACAAATACCATATGATTTTACTTATATCCGGAATCTAAACAATAAAGCAAGTGAACCGACAAAACAAAACTCACAGATACAGGGAACAGATTGGTGGTTGCCAGATGGGAGGTGGGTTAGGGGGTGGGTAATATACGTGAGGGGGATCAAGAGGTATGAACTTCCAGTTATAAAATAAGAAGTCATGGGGATGAGATGTACAACATGAGAAATTTAGTCAATAATATTGTATTGGAAATTCAGAAGTTGCTAACAAAGTAAATCTTAGAAGTTCTCATTGTAAGAAAAAATAATGTTGTAAACGTGCATGGTGACAGATGGTGAAATCATTGCACTGTATACCTTAAAGTGACAGAATGTTGTGTTGCAATTCTATTTTAGTAAAAAAGGAAAACAAAAATACCATGAAGTATTTATTGAGTGCTTACTATGTGTAAGACACTTATCTATATAATGGAGCTAACGAGTGAACAAACTTCCTTCCCTCATGGACTTTACATACTCAAACCTGATGATGTTTTTCCAATTCCGATCAAAGAAGAAAATTAGGGGCACCTGGGTGGCTCAGTCGGTTAAGTGACTGACTCTTGATTTTGGCTTAAGTCATGATCTCATGGTCGTGAGATCAAGCCCTGCAGTAGGGCTCTGTGCTGACAGTGGGGAGCCTGCTTGGGATTCTTTCTCTCTCTCTCTCTCTCTCTCTCTCACACACACACACACCCATGCTCTTTCTCTCTCTCAAAATAATTTTTTTAAAAAGAAGATAAGGCAGATGAACTCTGGATCAAGAACCAACTGACTACGCTCCACGTTCCTTAGCGGAGTGGCAGATCTCTGTGGCCCTTATCTTCTTGTTTCATTCAGGTTGTGTTCCTGCCACGAAATCAACATTTTCATTATGAACACTTGCTTTCATCTACTGTGCATAATCACTTCAGAAAATAACTCCAGAGGCCAAGATTTCAGCTTTTGGAATAAGGGTGAGCCCTGGAGGTAGAGATAGACAAACTTTCTGACTTCCCTGCCAGGTAGATGAACCTGTAAGCCATCTTATTTACAGGTATACTGCAGGAGTACAATTTTTCTAATAACAGTAAAGCCGGGTGCCACAGAAGAAGATATATTGCCTACTAAGGAAGAAATATCTGATAGAAAATTTAAGTGACTATGTTACAACATGATTCTTACACAACGTTCTGATTATATTTATACATTAGTTTTTAAAGACCACTAAAGAGTGTGGTAGTTTTGGTGGTGATTCAACTAAGATGTCCATATTTAACCAAGGTCATTCACAGTCTGGCTTGGAAAATGACGTATCAAAAGGTACAGGTTCATGTATTGATCAGTTTTCTTCGGTGAGGGTGTGTGTGTGTGTGTGTGTGTGTGCGTGTGCGCACGTGTGCGTGTCCGTGTATGGGTGGGGGAAAGAGAGAGATCAGAGGATATGGAGAGTCATCTTGTTCAGAGAACTTGGCCTGAAGCTTATAACAATGTCTTAACGAATCTCTTGGCATTGGAATCCAAGCATCGATTTTTATTAAACTTTGGAGGTTTTACAATTCTCACTGAGCTGAGGTCAGAGCTGGCGGACTGCGGCCCAGCTTCATGCCCTAATAACCACAGCCTCTTAGTATATGGTCTTAATAGCTAGTGGAACCTCCTCCTCTTCTTCCCCACCGTGACTGTCATTGCTTCAGAAATGCCCCAAAATGGCACTAAATCATGTGCAAACACACCAGATGGATTGCTAATCTCTTTTCAAGGCTTCCTTAATGGTGCATTCATAGCCCCTTGGAGCAAACTCAATTTCTCTCTGTGCACTCTATTTCCACTTTTACAATTCTGGAAGAAATCATTTTGGCAAACGCATTTGGTGACTTGGATGAAAGGTAATTTATACAATTGCTTACCTACTATGACAACAAGCAGCAACTCGAGTCACAGGAGGATGGATGGCTATTCATCAGTCACAGCTAAGACACATAAATGGGCCTGGAGCCTTTTGTAAAGCTTGAAGCCGTGAACTTGAGCTACTTCAGGCAAATCTTCTTTCTTTGGAGGGGGGCAGGGAATAGGAAAAAAAGTCAGCTCTTTGGATCTTCACCCTTACAAGGATCCCCAGATCTTAAGGGAGCCTGAAATGAGCCCAGCAGAGGGGACGGAGCTTGGATGGTACCAACGACAAATGCCACGGCCCTAAGTGGGGGGCACTGCCATGCTCCAGAGGGAGCCTGTGCCACGCCCAACAGAATTCCGGCTCTACGCATGGATGTTGCTCTGCACGTCAGGCCCAGTAGAGAGCTGGACATTTAAGAAACATATTTATATTTGCAATTAATCATACTTAACGTATTTTAAAGTAGCTAATTATATATGTTAAGTGTCATTAATGTTATATATTAAATATGATTTCTATAATGTGTATATATAAATAATACGTGCACATAAATATTTCAATACACACATACAACCTTGAGTAGAGTAGCTGTTTTCTAGGGGCACGGCGTGGGTTTGTTCTAAGCCAATGGTTCACAACTATGGCTGTACAGCCGGGAAGCTTTTGAAACTCCTGAATGTCCAGGCCTACCCCAGACCAACTGAATTACAGTTGCTGGGTGAGACCCAGGAGCTAGTATTTTTCTGAGCTCCCTAGGCGATTCTGATACGTATCTCAGGCTGAGAACCACTGCTTTAACCAGTTAAGGCTGACAAAGGCACTGGGTCACTAACTTTGATGCATACTGCAATCACCTGGGAAATTGTTAAAATGCAGATTCAGTAGGTTTGGCTTTGGGGCCTGAGATTCTGCATCCTTAAAAAGTTCCCGGGGACACCTGGGTGACTGAGTCGGTTGTGCAACAGACTTTGCCTCAGGCCATGACCTCATGGTTGGTGAGTTCGAGCCCCACATCAGGCTCCCGGATCTCAGTGCAGAGCCTGCTTTGGATCCTCTCTCCCCCTCTTTCTTTTCTCATCCCCCAGTCGCGCGGGTGTTCTCTCTCTCAAAAATAAATAAACATTAAAAAAAAAAAAAGATTCCCTAGGTGATTCACACGCTGGTGATCCATGGACCACATGTTGGGAACCCTGGCTAAAGAATTCCACCCTGGGGGCTCCTGGCTGGCTTACTCAGAAGAGTATGCAACTCTTGATCTCAGGGTCCTGAGTTCGAGCCCCACGTTGTGTGTAGAGTTTACTTAGGAAACACACACACACACACACACACACACACACACACAAGAATTCCATCCTGGAGTTTGCATGTTTCCCATGCTCTTTTAATTGTTTAATTTCATAATAGTCCTCTCCTCTCATACATCTCCCTCTTCTACCAGTGCCTATGTGGGAGATTATTGTATATGGGGATAATCAGGCTGGTAAATTCAGACACTTCACCTTGTCATCTCCAGAAGAACTGAGATAATAGATCGAAGGGGGGCTGAGTGACAGAGTGGAAGGTGGAGGTGGATAGAACACAAACTGGGGAAGAGGGTTGGCTTTAGTCTAGTAGGTGCTGGAAAGGGAACCCAGATTTGGAGTTAAGAAGTCAGTCTCTTAGAAAGCCCGAGTACGAAATGTGAAAGTTAATAAAGGGAAACCTTATTTAGAATAGATTTGGGAAGCCCTGAAGGGAAGCTCTCCTATAGGAACTTTCCGTCACAGCTTACTTCACATTCCTGGACAGGAAGAAGTTCCCTTTACTTCTCTGGCAGGAGAAAGGAAGATTTTCTCCTAGCTCAGCAAGAGCCGAACCAATGAGAGGCAACTCACTCAGCCAATGAGAAACCATCATCATCCTGAACTCTTGCTTTTCTCCCATAGACTTTCACTCAAAGCAGCCCCTCCCAACTTTCTTTCTTCTCTATGAAGCAATGTTCCTCTCCTTTGTTCTCTGGACTTGCCTATGGTTGCCATAGCTTGCATGTCCCAGATTGCAATCCCTCTCTTCACCCAATAAACTCCTTTTGCTGGTAAAATAACTGGCTCTTTTATTTCGAAGGTTAACAGAGGATCCGCCTACAGCACACCCCTTAAATGGTAGGATAGACCGAGGATTCCTAAATAAGCCTCCTGAGCTGTATCCAGGTCTGTCCCAAGCACCTCTTTCCCGTACAGCCCCTACAGCATTGCTTTCTTGCCCCACCTTATGTTTTGCTGGCCTCCAGGAGAAAAATCTGAGTGTTGCTGCCACTGAGTTACTATAAGGTAAGGGCAAAGGGATGGAGTGGAGTGTGGCCACGAGAAAGAGATCCCAAGGGGATCTCCTAGTTGCCTGTGCTCAGTTAGATAGGTGTTAGGATTTAGAGGATTAATGCCGGTGGTCGGTCAGCAACCACCTAGTTCAGGTGTTGGGGCTCGACATGAACAGTAGCCCAGAAAAAGCTGGTACAAATGAAGATTTCTGAAATGATAAAGAGGGTTTTTCCATATCAGAGCCCCTTTTGGACAACACACAACAATATGATGGACTTGGGATGTACTTTCTCATATCATGTCCCATCATCACTGATATGTAGTTAAAACATTAGTTGTTACCCCTGAGGATAGAAGACGCGTTGAATTAAAGGGGAATCATATTACTAAACAGGATATTACAAGGAGGGCTGAGAGGGCACACGTGAGTGGCGGGAGCGAGAGGTTAGTATGTGCTGTGTGTGGGTTTGGTGGGTCATTAGGTGTTATCACGTAGATAAAAGGCTCACTAGTCAGGTGAACACAGAGGCTTGAATTAAGGCTACAGCAAATTCGAGGATAGTCAGTAGGATGACAGTAATGAAGGTAATCAGGGCTATGGTGGGGCTGATGTTTATCAAGGCCGAGGATGCTCCTCTGATTAAGTGAATGAGTAGGTGGCCGTTCCGCGTACTTTACTGCTCCTTCCACACACTCAGCTCATTTGGAATTGGAGTGTATAGCCTCTCATGTCAGGCTAATACGCAAATTGTTACATGGGAAAGAGCATGGATTCTGCCATTAAACTAGGGTTCTCAATCCCACCTCTGCCACTTAAGGACAGTGTGCCCTCCCCTCATCCCCCATTCTATAGTTATGCTTCTACTGGTCACCCTGCTGGGGGTGGGGGTGCATGCAATTAGGGAAGGCTTCAGAGAGCATATGTCTGGGCCTTGATGGATGGGACAGGATTTCCACAGGCAGAGATGGAAGGAAAGAATTTTCTAGAAGGAGGCAATGATATGCAAAAAACTGGCAAGGGTAGTCCTATATTGTTTGAAGCTGCTGCTGGGATCCAACCTGTTGGCTACTGTGTTACTCTGCTTATCAAGTTTGTTCTCCACTTGTAGTTTGCATTTGGTTTCCTCCGACCAATCAGGAGACAGGAATGGGTTACTTTGCTGTTTACCTTGAACTTTCCAGAATTTCTGCAAACTCAACACAAATGCAGACTTCCAAGTACAAGCCTTGTGGTCTTCCCACCAGGTCCAGCCCAGTGCTCCCTGATGCCCGAGCCCCCAACACTCTCCTGCACCGCGGCTCTGCTGTTTTCCCGTATTCCCTACCAGAGCAACGAGAGAGAACCTATTGCCTGTGGGAGTAGGAAGGGGAGGCTTCATGCAGGAGGTGCATTTGAGCTGGGCCCTGAGGGGTGGGCATTGGACGGAAAGGACATTCCAGGAAGAGGCAACCACACAAAAAGTGTGATTAGTCTCCTACAAATAGTCTCCTAAACTGTGGACATTGGCGCTAGAGGGCTAAGAATTCAAAGTCCAGTCTGGCCGTTTCCTAGTTATTCTTGGGTTTTTTGTTTGTTTGTTTTTTGGGGTTTTGCTTTGTTTTGGTTTGGATTTTTGAGATAGAGACAGAGAAAGCGCAGGTGCGTGAGCAGGGGAGGGGCACAGGTTAAGGGGGAGATAGAATGCTAAGCTGAGCGCGGAGCCTGACACAGGTTTTGATCCCATGACTGTGAGGTCATGACCTGAGCCGAAATCAAGAGTCAAATGCTTATCTAACTGAGCCACCCAAGTGCTCCCTCCTGGTTCTTTTTATGATCCCATGCTTCAGGCCTCTCTCCCCCTGCACCCAAATGCTCTCCTAATGGGCGATGCACAGTTACGTAGTTGCCCATTCTGTGTATCTGGTCTTCAGTGGCTGCACAACCTCCTTCCCCCATTCTGCTTAGAGTGCATGGATATGAAAAGTACTCCCTTATAGGGTTGTTGTAGGGATTCAATAAAATGCCATGTCTAAAATTCTTTGCATCAGGCTTAGGACAAAGTCTTAACATATTAACTCACTGTATTATAGCTTCTGCTATTGAATTTTTACAATAGAAGATGAATAAAAGTTGGCATTACTCTGTGAATAAGAATTACAAAAAGAATTTTGAATCCTTTAAATGCACTTAGAGAGCAGTTTTGAGGACTCCAAGGGTCCACACTTCTTATAACTAAGTTCTCACTCCATTCATCCATTCTACAAATATTTACTGAGCACCTATAGCATGCCAGGGATCATGCTAATTGCTGGAAGCATGGCAAACAAGACAAAGTGCCACCCTCTGCCCACATGGAGCTTACCTTCTAAGAGAGAGAGAGAAAGCCCATAAACAAATGGATAAATGTACAATTAAGTCAAGTGGCAGCAAGAGCTAAGGCAAAACTCAAGCAGAGTGGGTGACTTTTCGGTGAAGGGCGTTGAGTGGTCAGGGAAGGACTGTCACCAAGAAGTCCATCTGAGCAGAGACCTGAAAGCACGAGAGGATGAGTCACAGGGATATTAAATGAAAGGGCTTTCTGGAAAGAGGGAAGAACAAGTTCAAAGCCCCTGAGGTTTCATGTGTCTGAGGAACAGCAAGGAGGCCTATTAGTTGGATAAACGCAGTGTTTGCTTAAAGGGACACACAACTGTCAATATCTTTATGTTTATTTCAAAGTCCTGAATACTAGAAGTCTTAGAGAGAGCCAATTGTGAAGCCTGATGACTCTTGTGGATTCTCTAGTCCCTGGTACGCTGCTCCTTTCCTGTGCCATGGACCTTTGGGTGACACCTGCCTTTGCGTGTATGCAGTTGGCCTAGAGTACCCAGGGAAGTGAGGGAAGACTTACTTTGGTTCTCACTAGAAGGCTAAGGACCCAAATTAATGTATTGGGTTTTTATGGGTCAATGCCTCATCCTTTTATTCATTCCTCCACTCAACGAGCATTTACGACTTACTTTCTTTAGGTATAACTATGCTAATTTCTGTGAAAGACACAAATAATTCTAAGACAATAAGTCCATCAATCTTGAAGCCTTTTTGGAAACATTTGCAATAAATTATAATATTTTAGAACTATGAAATCCCAGTCTTTAAGGGCTAAATGGGGTGAGAAGCCATACATACGTGAACAGCTAATGAAATAGTGATTAGCAATAATATCAGCCCTAGGCAATTGTAGCAGAAACAGCGCAATGCAGCAAATGATGATAAATCTTAGATACGTTGTTCAGATAATGAAGACTATAACAGTTCGTCCAGAGAGGCTTCCTGGAAGTAGAAGGTCGGGCCTTGAAGTACATGTAAAGGTAGAGAGGGAGGGAGAAGGAACAAGGGTACAAAATGGCAACCCTTTGAGATGATCACTCCTGAGAAAAATGGATGCTAAATCAGTCATGCTAGCCAGCCCCGCCCTCTCTGTCATTATGACCCATGGTCTCGAGCTGTCATAACCTTTCTAACACTTCCATCCTTTAAAATCTTAAGGGTTTATGCACCCCATGTAATATGTGAACTCTAACCTGCAAGATAATAGTATCCCCAGTTTCCCAAGAACCCAGGCCTAAGGTAACAATTGACCTCAATCCTAATTTGCTTCCAGTTTCTATAAATGACTCCAAATTGCCATAAGAAGATGGATGGCCTTTTCCAGCTTGAATAGGCTTTGAATGCAGAGGTGACTAAGGCATCTTTTTCACGTTTGAGCAGAAAAATATCTAGAAAGACCCAGAAATACCTAGGCCAAATGGTTTTGGGTGGCTTGATGAAGTTGTTTCTCTTGCAGGCCTCCAAGCTGAGTGGGTACAGTGGCTGTGTCTGGTTAGCTCAGCTTTGGCCACTTTTCCGCAAAGAACACTGCATTCCAGTCTGTTGGACTAGGCTGGATCTTTGCTTTTAATTACAACAGCATACTGAGAATGGACAGGAGTCTTACTTTTGTTCTTATGTTAACTCATACCATTCCTTTAGTTTCCATCCTAGTTCTTTTCCCTAGAAGATACTTTTGGAAATCCAAGTTCTCAAGATGGCGCCCAGGATAATGAAGTCCAAAGAGTGGCGGGTGTGTGTGTGTGTGTGTGTACCTCATCTGTATTAGTACTGTTAGTATTTGTGCGCATTGGATTTTAGCTACCCAAGCTGGACAAGGAAGCCAGAATCTATCAATGACTACTGAAGATAGAAGTCATAAAGCCTGGTGGTGGAGAGTTTGGTCATATTAATAACATATTAATATAATAGATGCCATTTATTGAATTCCTTACATGGCACCAGGCTATCTGCTAATCTGATCTTTCCAGAAACTCTGGAAAGCAGGTACCCTTTGTATCCCCTTTTTGTAGATGGGAAAACTGAAGGTCAGGGAGGCTACGTGACTTCCCATGTCTTTTTTTTTTTTTTTTTAAACCAAGATGTCTCTTTTTTTAGTGTTTATTTATTTTTGAGAGAGACAGCGCGAGTGGGGGAAGGGCAGAGAATGAGGCGGAAAGAGGATCTGAAGCGGGCTCCTCGGTGACAGCACAGAGCCTGATGAGGAACTTGTGAACCGGGAGATCATGACCCGAGCCAAAGTTGGATGCTCAACTGACTGAGCCACCCGGACACCCCTAAGTTGTTTTTTAAAACTTTATTTATTTATTTATTTATTTACTACTTAGTTACTTCTTTACTTATTTTAGTAATCTTTACACCCAACGTGGAGCTCGAACTCATGACCCCAAGATCAAGAGTTGCATCCTCTTCCAAGTGAGCCAGCCAGGGGCCCCATTGCCCAAGTTCTTATAGCTAACTTCTAGCTAAAGTTCTAATAAGCAGCAGTCCTTCTGGTGGCTGGTCAGACTGGGCGGGTCTGAGTCTTAGCTTGATCTTTCTAATTTATGTAACAGCTTTTCCCCCTTTTCTGTAAAATTGTGTGCTGCAGCCCCTGCCTCATAAAGTGTCTACGAAGATGGAATTAGAGAAGGTTTGAAGGTTTGACAAACCTCCTGGGGCCTGGCATATATAGTAAGTGCATTAGTAAAAGGTAGCTGCTCTTAGTAACAACCTGATCCCCAGGTCTGGGGACCATCGTGCTGTGACTGTCCGTGCTAGACCGTATGCGGGTTTCACCGAGCGGCCAGAGTGCACATCTGTTTGTATCTCCTTCATCTGATCGAGCAGTGCGCACGCTCCAGTGCAAACACTGGAGCGTGTGCCAATTCTATTAGCTTGGGTAAATTGGGCAGGGAGCTCTTGGCAATCGAAGGCATTCATGTAATATTCCTATTGGAATTTGTTGTGCGTTTGCAAATTGGTCCTATGGGAACGTGGTTTCTTCAGAAATCCAGCGGTTGATACAAAGGACACTGGGCTCTTCAGTGCATTGGGTGATTCAGATCGCAGGGGAGACTGTGTCCCTTGCAATGAGACATAACTGTCTTTCTGCGTAACAAGTTTGGTTACTTTGATGGGCGGCTCCTGGCTGCCCGTAGCATTAAGGCCTATGTCTCACTCCGTCAGGAAAAACCTGTTATGTGGCATATGGCACGTGGCTCCAGATCCACACGCATCAATGGGGAGCTAATGCAAAATCGAGTACGTGGAAAACTGAACAAAGACTCACAGTCACACGTTTTCCTCCGGCATGGAGATTGCACGTGATGAAAATCACGGGAGTGACGCGTCACGCTGCGCAAAGCGGAGCGAACCCTTAAAACCCGCCATGCTGGCCTCCTCCTCCTCCTCCTCACTTTCTCCTCTTCACCAGTCTTTCCTTTATGTTAGGTACATCTTTCTGAGACACTTTATGTACCAAGTCACTCTTCTCTTCAAGAGCTTTCAGTGGCTCCCTATTGCCTCCGGCACCAAGTGCAAAGACCTCAGCCTGTCTCTTTTCCACAACTGCACTCCCCGCTTCACCAACTCATTCAGTGTCTTTTTTTTTCATCCTGTACATATTTATCGTGCACCTCCTGTGTCCCCGGCACTGGGCTAGGTACTGGGGACATGTCTGTGAACCAGATGCCCTCACAGACCTGCTGCTGCTTTAATCAAACTCTTCTGGTTCTCACCCTTCACCCCGTACCTGCGCCTTCTGCTGGTGCGTCTGCACACACTGTTGGTCTTCTATGGAAATGGCTTCCCTTCTCCTTTCTGTGGGTGTATGCTTTTCACCATGTCTAAAACCTCTATTAAAATGTAAGCCTCCCCCACAGGCCCCACACCTAGAAGTAGCAAGCAGGAGCCCAGGAGGGCCTGCCTTGCGCAGAAGGCTGGAAGATCTGTAGTCAGAAACCATCTGTCTAAAGCCTTTGTATGCAAGTAAAGGAAAAAAAAAAAACAACTCCCAAAGACTTTACATGTGCTAATTCATTTCATTAAGGCTCATTAAGTAGGGACGGGAAATGCAGTTCCAGGCTAGAACAATCCCTGAAGGTGACAGACAGAGAATACAGTAGAGCTTTTGTTATCATGGATTTTGTACGTGTCTTGGGGTGGCGATGAGACTATGCAGGTCGCATTGATTAACCCAAACTTTAGCCATCCTTGGTATGCCATATTAGTGACACGGATTGCTCTGGAGCAAGCGGCTAGGACTTACTAATGCAATCACAGCTAGACTCAGTGATAGAAATGTAAATCTGAAATGAAAATAGCACAGCCCGTGATAGTCATTCAGCTAATTATGTACTGAGTCGCTACTAGAAGTTGGCCAAGCCTGCCCCTGACATATGTGGGGCCCAGGACAAATGTACAAAGGGAGTCCTGCCTACCTTATGTCTAAAGACTTACAACTTACAGATTAGGCTAACACTGTTTAATGGAAAGTGTTCGGTCTTCCGACCTCCAGCAAATAAATATAGCGTAACTTCATAGCGATCTGGAAGCTCAGGTTCAAGTTTAAAATCCTTGGATTCAGTAGCATTCCATGCTGAACATGACAGCGCACATGGGTCAGTGGTCTGGCCCCCAGTCCCCAGCCTGACCTGCTGACCTCCTTCTCTTCCTTCTCATCTCTGGCCCTCCCCGTGCAAGGTTTTGGCACATTGGTGTTGTGTTCCACCCTTACAAGGATGGGCCGGGAAAAGAGGCCTGCACAGGCCCTAAAAGCAGGCGCAAGGCCATCTAGGCAGGAAATTCCTGGGCCCTGGGTATCTATGGTATGGACTAGAAAGAAGGGCATGAACTCTCATTGGGCATGTTCCTTTGGTCCAGAGGATTCCTGCTTCTGGGAGGAGCGCAGCCAAAGGAGGGCCGTGTACCGGGGATAAGATGATTCAAATGTGCTCCCTCTCCTCCAGAAACTTACAACTCGATGAAACAGACGTACAGGTAGGTAACCCGCTCTAATGTCGTGGGATTATAAATGCTCTCCTGGCTGAAGCCCAGAACACAGACAAGGATACAGTGAGAGATGATGGATCTGAGGAATGGCAGGTAGAGGAAGAGCCAGAGAGTGAGATTTCAAATGCCATGCCTTTTATTCCTTTTCTTTTTTTAATGTTTGACTTTGTGTTCATCGAGGTACAATTAACATGCAGTCAAGTGCTCAAATTTCATTTTACAGCTCCATGAATTGTTACAATTCCGGCGAATCACAGGCCCTCACCAGTCTACATCCCCTGCCCAAAGGTAACCACCCTTCTGACCTCTGTGGCAGTAAATTAGTTCTGCCTCTTTTTGAAGCTCATAAATGCAATCATACAATATGTATCTTTGTCTGGTTTCTTCCAATCCACACTATGTCTATGAAATCCATTCATGCTGTGTCGTGTAGCTGTCGTTTTTTTTTCCTTTTCACTGTTGTGTAGCATTTTATGTTCTTAAAATATGACATTTTATTTATCCGTTTTGCCTTTGGTAGACATTTGGGTTGTTTCCAATTTGGGACTGTTATGAATAGCGCTGCTATGAGCTTTTCCTATTCATGTATTTTGGTGAACATTTATATCATTCTTTAAATTTCTTTTATTTTGAAATAATTTTAGACTTAAAAGACAGACTGTAATTTCCTCCAAGCACTTAAGGCTCTTTAATTTCTTTTTTGTTTTCTCTTATAGAGATGTAAGCAAAATATATACTCAGCCAGTGATCTGTATTTATTCTTTGAATCACAAGATACGGACATGCCTTAGATTTGCATTTATATCTAGTGCCTTTTAAAATCTGGGGTTCTTAATTTCCAACTGCTTTTCTGTTTTTCAGAAAAAACTGTAGCTCCTTACATTTCTAATCAAATTTTCTTATTGAAATTCCTTTCGTTCCTCCTGGGTTCTCAAAGCCAGTCTGTTTCTGCCCCTTTGAAATGTAGGAGAAAGTACCTGATTTTTCCCAAGCCTGCTTCTGCTCAGCCAGGGCCATCAGAGGCATTCTGGATTCGGGTCTTCACGAGTCTCTTTCCAAGTGAGCGA
Source organism: Acinonyx jubatus (assembly GCF_027475565.1). NCBI lineage: Eukaryota > Metazoa > Chordata > Mammalia > Carnivora > Felidae > Acinonyx > Acinonyx jubatus. The sequence continues at coordinate 106,918,738 of NC_069389.1, read as the reverse complement.
ATGGTAAGTCTGACAGTGTGGCTACAAAACCCACAACTCGTGGTTGGTAAAGGGCTGTGTTTGTAAACATCCATTGCCAGCTGATCAAAGAACACACACATGCACTCAGACACACAGACACACACCCGTACATGGATGGGTAGATACTAAGACTGAACCTGAACTTTTGAGGCCTCCAATGCAGGCACGTGATCGCTTCAGGTAACTCTAATGCAAAAATGGACAATTCACAGAATTCAATTAATATCAAGCCAATTAATGGCAAGTTCCTCCTGTCCATATGTTTTATGTATTTCCCACACTCGCCCTTCCCACCCCAACCCTATGGTGTAATACTCAGTGTGCACAATGAGTGTTTCCTCCATTTCGCAGAAGACAGTGGAATTCACAGTGAATGCTTTGGCCTAGTGATGCTCCTCATAGTTGCATGTCCCCAGAACACAGGATATTTTCTTCTTCTTCGGAATCATAGGACTATCTCACTGAAAACCTACTCATTTCTGGCCTGGTTTTTAACTGCCACCCAACGCAACAGGTGCTGGAAAATCTGTAGACCCCTACTACAGACTTCTTGCTTGATGGAAGCAAAATATCTAGGCAAAGGAGAAGACAGAACAGACTATCCATCCTCTGGAAATGCTTGCTGCCCCATTATTCTAAGATTCTGTCATTGCTTGCCAATCCAACAGCATCACCAGCTTTTTGTACATTTTATCCGTATGTTTCTGAGGCATGTATGTTTAAATTACTAAAAGGCAGATTTAGAAAAGCAACTCATTGTCAAAGATCCCTTAGGATCCATCTTATTTAACTACGAACCAGATGTCTCATTTTCCCAGTAGGAAATAGACTTTGAACTTGGAAAGTTCACATTCTGTTTTCTACTCATCTCAACGCAGTGAGAGGATTTGCAAATTGGTCAAGCGAGCCTCTTGTATCCCAAAGCAGTGGAGCGTGTTTGCATTGTGTGGGCTATCACCGGAGTCGGGCTCTGAGTCAGGAAACCTACGTTCTGCTTCAAATTCCCCTACACGTTCAGGATGACCTCTGGGAAGTCACAACTTTTGGGGGCCTTTGTTCCACCGTCAGGTAGAGAATCACGCCTTGACTACAACGTTGGATGATAGAAAAGAGACGTGCAAGATGTTTTCGGGCTGCTGAGGGAAAGATAACCACGTAACCCCAAAAAGGCATGCTATCACAGTAAACAGATTTTTTAAAAATATTTATTTACTTACTTAAGTAATCTCTACACACAAAGTGGGGCTCAAACTCACCACCCTAAGATCAAGAGTTGCAGCTTTACCAACTGAGCCAGCCAGGTACCCCTAGATTTTTTTTTATTTTTTCTAAAGTGAGCCTACTTAAATCTGATTGTGTCACATGCATTCATAGAGATTCCTATGGTGTTAGAAGGAAACCATAGGAGAAACCTTTAGAGAAACCATCTATCCCAATCGTCCATCTGGTCAATAAACTTTTCAGTAGCATTGTAACAGACTCTGCTTGAATGCTACCTGCCCAGAGAGTTGACTATGGCCTGAGCAGCCCTTTTCTTTGTTGAACCACTTTTGCCATTAGCATGGTCTTTTTATTTTATTTTTTTTAGTTTTTATTTATTTATTTTTGAGAGAAATAGAGAAAAAGCGTGTCTGCATGTGCAGGAGGGGTGGAGAGAGAGAGAAAGAGAGAGGGAGAGAGAGAGAGAGAGAGAGAGAGAGAGAGAGAGAGAGAATTCCATGTAGGCTCCATGCTGTCAGTGCAGAGCCCAATGCAGGGCTTGATCTCATGAACTGTGAAATCAAGACCTGAGCCAAAATCAAGAGTTGAACACAAAACCGACTAAGCCACCCAGGTGCCCCTAGCACTTTCTTCTTTTTAATGTTTATTTATTTATTTTGAGAGACAGAGAGAGAGAGAGAGAGAGAGAGAGAGCAAGCAGGGAAAGGGCAGAGAGAGAGAGAGAGGGAGAGAGAGAATCCCAAGCAGGCTCTACACTGTGAGTACAGAGCCCAGTGTGGGGCTCAAACTCACGGACCATGAGATGATGACCTGAGCTGTAATTAAGAGCCAGATGCTTACCAACTGAGCCACCCAGGCGCCCCTAGCACTATCTTTCTTAAATTAATCTGGGAGCCATGTCTGTGAGACTTCTGTCTGCTGATTCTTTCCTCTGGACCCACTAAGCTCAAGTTTGTGCTTCCTTCCACAGGATGGCTCTTCAGATATTGGATATCATCCTGTCTCTCCTTCTGCAGAAAAAAGTTATTTTCCTTAACATCAAATTCACCCCCATCCCAGAAACTTGCTGAGACGATAATGATGATAAGGCTCAGGGACCCTGGGCATACTGCTGGATATTCCCCAAGGGGAGCTCAGAAATCTCATTCAGACAATGCCGCATATACAGTCCTGAGCCAAGGGGACCAGAGAGTAAGACTCCCAGAAGACCCTGCTTCAGCTATTTCTCCTGTACCCTGAAGGGCCAAGAGGGTTTTATTTTGACAATCCTCTTTGAATCCTGTGGATTCCTGGGAGGTCTTGAAGTTCTTCTGAGGAGAAATTGTTAATAGAATAGGAGGCATTGAACAAAAGAGATGTGAAAGTGATAAGCAAGTGATGGCCAATCTCTTTCATACAAATGAAGGGGTGGATATTTGTGGAGCACCTGCAAGGCTCAACATTTTGTAAATGAGGACACCAAGGCATGGGGAGATTCAGTGACTTTTCTCAAGTCACAGAGCAAGAACTTGGCATCCGTCTGCTTGTAAGACCCCCATCTGTTCCACTAGGCCAAGCTGCCTCCCTTTTTATGGGGGAGGTCAGGAAATATCTTTTCTTAATTCAGTCCTTCTTCCTGTAGGTGATCTGAGGTGGCTTTGTTCTGTAGAAGGACTGGATGCACTTGCATTTTCCTGAGCCCTGAGACAGACTCCTGGATCTTTCCAGTCACCTGCACCTGTATCACCCACCTCAATAATGGCTCTCCATTGAGATAGGAGGTGTGAGCAAGGGCTGGAAAGCTTTATTTATATCCTAATCAAAACAAACTCATAGGGACCAGAATCTCTTGGGACAGTGTGAGTATCGACCAAAACCTTGCACTCAGAAAGGCCCAGCACTAGTTTGAATGCTCTGCTTATCACCACTTTACAATTCTTGAAAGTTTTTTGAGTAAGGGACTCCACATTTTTATTTTGCATAAACCCCACAAATTATGTGACCGGTCCTGATAAGGCCACTCCTCCACTGATACCTGGGCAAGAAGGGCCTCTGTCCTCTGCCTTAGACTTTAAAAGCCGCCATCTATCCAGTGGTGCACAGATAAATGTTTAATAAATGTCTGTGCTGGGGGGTGGGGGGGTGCAGTGGGCAAGAGAAAGGCTTGGTTTGCAGTGTTTGGTGAGGTGTAACGAGTTCCACCACAGTTGATGTCACCAAACCCACATTTGGGAAGAGATGTCCCCAACGGGTTTCCCCAAGTGGGTACAAGCCAGTTCCAGGATGCTGCCGTGACATATCTCAAACGCCAAATGAATGAGTGAGTGAATGAATGAGTGAATGAATATAAGAACACATGGATGTTTCTGTAACCTCAGTATCCATGATTCTAAACAACTATTCTTATGAATTACTCTATTCATATTCCAGGGAAACTCTTCTTCATTTCTTGCTCTATTTCCTGATCCAACAACAATAGCAACAACAAAACATGTCTGGATATCATGAAGACTTCTGGGTTGTATAGCTGTCCAGATATGGCTGCTACTTCGGAGTCCAGAAGGGATTTGAGTGCTAAGGTTAAAGAAAAAGGCGAATTGGGGCACCTGGGTGGCTCAGTCAGTTAAGCGTCTGACCCTTGATTTTGACTCAGGTCATGATCTCACCATTCATGAGTCTGAGCCCCACATCAGGCTCTGTGCTGACAGTGTGGAGCCTGCTTGGGATTCTCTCTCTCTTCCCCCCTTTCTCTCTCTCTGCCCCTGCTTTGCTCACACCGTCTCTCTCAAAAGAAATAAACTTAAAAAAATACAAATAAATTTCTAAAATCCTCATTATCTGATAGCATAAACACAATAGATTCTTGCCTAAAAAATTGCTTCCTTGGGTTCACCTTGTGGTTCTGAAGGGATTCACACATTAGCATTGAATTCACAACACTTGCACTTGGTGGCTGAGAGGCATTTTGCAATATTAAATAATTCACATCACTCTTAAATTTGTGAACATGTAGGTCTAGGTGCAACGTGTATAGGATGATTCCAATGGACATTATTAAACTATTTTTTAAATTTTTTAAATGTTCATTTATTTTTGAGAGAGAAAGAGAGAGAGTGCAAGCAGGGGAGGGACAGAGAGAGGGGGAGACATGGAATCCGAAGCAGGCTCTAGGCTCCAGGCTGTCAACACAGAGCCTGACGTGAGGCTTGAACCCACAAACTGTGGGATCATGACCTGAGCTGAAGCTGGACGCCCAACTGACTGAGCCGCCCAGGCACTCTGATTCCAATGGACATTAAATACTAGAGTTGCAGATACTTTTATTTTTATAAACATACGTAGTAAGATTGAATCAAATGACAGCTCTAGTAAGATAATTTAATTATGATTTAACTATTATTAATTATTATTTAATTTAATTAAAAATTCAATATTATTTACCATTTATACTTTGCCTTTTTAAAAATGTTGAATACTTGAGAAAAATCCTTATTTTGAAAACATGAAAATATTTTAAAGAATTTTTACCTGCATTTTACTTTTTGATTAAAATGTGTTTAGATTTTAAATAAACATTTGAAAAGGTGGGGGGGGGCACCTGGAAGGCTCAGTCAGTTAAGCGTCATAATCTCGCGGTTCATGGGTTCAAGCCCCACGTCGGCCTGTCCGTTGTCAGCGCAAAGCCCGGTTTGAAGCAAGCCTGAGCAAGGAGAACCTGCAGGGCCCGGTTATTAGCGCGCTTGGTGGGTGGGGACAGCCGCGTGTAGAGGTGGGAGGTAGGCTCATGATACTGAGCCTCCGCGACTACTAGGCTTTGTCTCCTGTCTCTAGTTTTCTCTCTCATTGGCAATGTGCGCAGCCTCCGGAGTGAGATGTAGATCGTGGCCTTAGTCTATTGATTGTCCGACAGCCCGACAAATAAATGATGTTGTATGTTATTGACTCCTTTTCTTCATCTCCACGCCATCTCTCCAGGAAGTCTTAGGACAGGTATTTGGACAGAGAGAGGAAAACTGGATTCCTCCGTGGCAAGTTTGACCAGAAGATGAAGAGAAAATCCTTGCAGGAGCCCTGATCCGGCTTTTCCTTGTGGAACAATGGTTGGGAAGAAATGATAGGTGGGCCAACGGGAGCAAACATATCTGCTTCCCGTCAGTCCCTGTTGGGTGGCTGGAGGCTCCTGGCTCACAATCAGGGCGTATCTACCCAGCAACCATCTGCTGCCTAGAAGCAAGCTGAGTGTGTTTGGTTATTTTCAAAGTAGTAGGAGAGAACAGTGATGGAGCCTACGTGGATTCATGGTGAGGTGGGAAGAAACTGGGTCAGAGCCTAGGCGGGGAGACCTTGGCTCATTGACAGGAGAAGTATGGCAGTGGGGGGGCAGCACAAGGAGCTGTGGGCACAGTCTCTCCAAGAAACATCTTCCCAACCATAGGTTGGCCCGTCTGCAGTTAAAACCTCGAGAGGACACTAGAGGAACCCATGTGAAAGGGAGGTGCGTTTTTCACATGCCATGACAGCCCTCGGCTGGTTTCTCTCGATGTTAGAACCTGCCCAAACCTCTGAGTTGGACCCGGACTGCAGTCACCTGTGGAGCGTTTTTAAAGGCTTTGTTATTTTTAAAGGCATTGTCATTTTTAAATAACAATGATTATGAAATCAGAATCTCTGGAGTTGGATCCCTGGGCACGGATCTTTTGAAAGGCTGTGTAGGCGATTCTCATGTGCAGCCAGGGTGGGGAACCTCCGCTTTAGATTGTGTCTGCAGACCCCTGTGACTCAAATTTCTACTTTTTTTTTTTTTTGGTGGTAAAATACATTTGACATAAAAGTCACTGTTTAAACGATTTTATTTTTTAAGTTTTTTACAAAGAGTTCTCTTAATTCTCTTTTTTTTAGGTCTACTCATTTATTTTGAGACAGAGACAGAGAGCGTGTGCACACAAGCGAGGAGAGGGACAGGAGAGAGTAGAGAGAGAATCCCAAGCCGGCTCCACACTGTCAGCATGAGCCCTGATGCAGGGCTCAAACCCACTAACCATGAGATCATGACCCGAGCCAAAATCAAGAGTCGGATGTTTAACCGACCGAGCCACCCAGGCGCCTCTAAACCATTAATTTTTTTTTAACGTTTATTTATTTATTTTGAGAGAGAGAGAGAGAGAGAGGAGAAAGCTCAAGCAGGGAAGGGGCAGAGAGAGAGGGGGAGAGAGAATACCAAGCAGGCCTGTGCACTGTCAGCACAGAGCCCCATGTGGGGATCGAACTTACAGACTGTGAGGTCATGACCTGAGCCAAAGTCAAGAATCAGATACTTAACCAACTGAGCCACCCAGGCACCCCTAAACCATTTTAAAATACGATTCAGTGACACAGAGTACATTTATGATGTTTGAAGCCATCACCTCTTTCTAGTTCTAGAACTTTTCCATTACCTCAGAAGGGGACTGGACACCCATTAGAAGTTACTCCCCATTCACCCTCCCCCCCCCAGTCTTTGGCCACCACCATTCTACCTTCTGTCTTTATCAAATTTGCCTGTGCTAGATATTTCATATACGTGGAATGATATTGTGTCTATCCTTTTGTATCTGGCTGATTTCACTCAGCATAATGTTTTCAGGGTTCATCCGCACTGTAGCACATATCAGTGCTATATGGATGGGTATTCCACTGTATGGATAGATCACATTTTGTGAATCCATTCATCTATTGATGGACACGTGGGTTGCTTCTGCCTATTGGCTATTGGGAATAATTGCTGTGAACACGGGTGTACAAGTATCTGTTCAGGTCTCTGCTTTCAATTCTCTTGAATTGAAATTCAAATTGCTGGCTCACATAGCAACTCTACGTTAAACCTTTTGAAGAACCACCATTTTACATTCTCACCAATAACGTAGGAGGGGTCTAAGAGATGGCTTCTGTTAGTCCTAGGAGGAGGGAAGACACTACCAAGGTCACCTGTGCATAGGGAAGCCGCTGGATGGTACTCATTTTTGAGCCGGTTCCCTTCCTGTCCTGTCTTTATCCTTTTTTAAAATCATGCTGAAAAATAAATCCTATCCTCTTTTTAAACTAAGTTAAAAAAAAATTTTTTTTAAAGAAAAAAGAGGCACCTGGGTGGCTCAGTCGGTTAAGCGTCATACTTCGGCTCAGGTCATGATCTCACGGCTTGTGAGTTCAAGTCCTGCTTTGGGCTCTGTGCTGACAGCTCAGAGCCTGGAGCCTATTCAGATTCTGTGTCTCCCTCTCACTCTACCCCTCCTCCCCCCCCCCCAAAATAAATACACATTAAAAGAAAATGCTAAACCAGGTCTTACCATGGCAGTCCCACTTTGGAAGTCTTTCAATCCCTAAAAACACTTTGAGGAAACTCATGGCACTGAGAAGGCTGCCTGGCACCTCCTGGGATCATGTCACACAACTCCACTTGCCCTGCTTGCTAGGCTTGGACTCAAGGAAAGGGCGGGCGCTGCCCTAGTGTTCAGCCTTCTTGCCCGGCTTCCCTTTGGCACTGGCACCTTGAGCGTCTGCATGAGCCGTCTCCTAAGGCCTGGAGCAAAGCCTTCGCAGCCAAGAGCAGCCAGGCAGCACAGACACCTCCTCCTGCCTTCTGGCCTCCGAATATGCTTTGCATTAAAATACCCATTTTGGCTTTGCCTTTGAGTCAGTTCTCAGGGGAGCAATAAAAGATGAGCCATTAACATATGGCCCACGGAAATGTGGAGGATGGAGAAATGACTACAATTCATTCAATATAGGCCTCTTCGGCCCTTTTCCCACATGCCAGCATTGCCTGCAGTGATATGCGTCTTAATCCCTTCCCTCGCTTGGGCTCAGTTTCCCTATCTGCTAAATAACCAAGGAATCTCCAAGGAGCACTTCCAACTCAACGTATTCCATTATTAACATTCAGACAGAGCCTGGCTCTAACAAACACTGAGTATCCGCCCTGTGCGGTACAATGGTAGGCAATACGTCGGAAGAGATTTTCTTTCCCGGGTGGAATGGTATGAAATCAATGTCTTTTATAACGATACCAGTCTCAACCCCTCCAAAATAGAGCTCCACTCTTGGATATGTTGCAGGATAAGATTTTGTTTGCAGAATTTTAGTGTGACCTTTTCGGAAGCAGAACTTTGTGTTGGGGGGTGGGGTGGTGGAGTGGTAAATGGGGGTGGGAAATGCTGGATGGTGATTAACCAGATAATGAACCCGGTCTGCTTTTAATCAGCCCCTTCCTGTTCTCCCAGACCTCTAAACTTTTAATATTAATGGAAACAGATTTGAATTCTGGAAAGAGCTATTCTGGAAAATAATTGGATATTTACTAGGTGAAAAGTGAAATTGTGCAGGCATTTCATAGGGTTTGGTATTTGACAGGTGCCATTTTTCTTTCCAATGTCTTGCATACCTCTGTTTTATAAACCAATATGGATAGTGGCATAAAAAGATTACAGGTTTACATGGTGGTGAGGCCTGCGAATATGTTCAAGGGGTTGGGAGTTGGTGGGCAGGGAGAGAGAACTTCAACTGGGGACAAAGCTGAAAGGCTTGAATTAGTAGAGAAGAATTATTTGTAGGCAAATAGTGATGGGTTTTTAAAAGAAATAGAGCTGTGTTCATAGGTGGGGATTGCACCCAGAAAGAGAGAGAGAGAGAGAGAGAGAGAGAGAGATGCTGCTTATGGAACTTACCTGTGGAAGTCTGACTCCATCTAGGAAAGTCAGGACTCCCTTGGTTTCAAAAAGGACTTTGTAGTTAGTTGAGGAAAGAAGGCACTGGAAGAGAAGGGGGGGGGAGCTTTTACTGAAGCCAAGCACAGACCTCTCTAGGGCTTTAGGCAAACAGAACAAACCATAGGCAGATCTGCTAGGAAGAAGAAAAGGTGGGCTGCCCCAGTGGGTTGACTCAGCCCCCTTGGGTTTTTTGCCTTGAGGGCTTCTCACTTCAGTTGTTACTGCTGTGAGCATCTCAACCCCCACGAGGTCCTCCTTGAACGGTCTGGCCCTAGTGTGGACAGAACACTTTTTAAAAGAATTCCTCTGGATGTAGTTGAAACAGGCAGAGATGTTCACAAATTGTTTTTCTCTACATGAAGGAGATAACCCAAAGGGATACTTTACAAAGAGTACAAGCAGGTTTCTTGCATAGATATTTTCCTGACACTGCCATAATTTACTTGTAGTGCCAGACAGCTGGGACTTTACCAGAATCGTAGCAGCTTTTTGGCCCTTCCAGCTCCCTGTTAGTCTCCACAGGGTGGTCGCCATCTTGTTTCCCACAGGGAGAAGATGAGCATCTGGTATTCTTTTCCTTTCTGGTCCAAAAGTTAGAGGAACTCGTTTTCACAGCACTATTTTTTCTCTCTCAAATTAGTGGTTCTGGTTTTCAAGCTGAACGATGCTCCTCATTTTCTATCAATTGGCAGGATGAGATGTGTCTTTCATCTGTGAGTACAATGTTGATCACAGGTGAGGCTGGGCAGCAGGAGAGTCTGGGGGGCTCAGCATACATTGAGTCGCTGCTTGGAGAACAACGGAGACTCACGCCCACTGATGAAGTAATGTATTTAGGTTTTAAGGGAGGTAGAATTATTTTGCAGGACTTTATTCATGTCCTTTAGGGAGGACACCCTAGGAGCTTTAGGGGAGTATCCCAATCATATAAAAGGTTTTCTTCTGTGAAGGAGTCTGGGATGACCATATGTGCCATTCGGTCCTTTCAAATGTTTGTAGGTGGTTACTTGGAGCAAAAGATGAAATGTTTTAGCTTCTGCAAATTCATGGAAAATATGGTGTGCTTTCAGCTTATCCTAGAAACTAGGTCATTTAAACCATGTTCTTACGGGTGTGGAAACTGAGGCCGATAGAAGGGAAAGAATTTGTCAAAGTCACTCAGTAAATCACCAACAGAGCCAGGAGTAGCCTCCCGGCTGCTTGAGCACCAGGGCAGTGCACTGTCAACTAATGAACTTTGGGGAACCAAATTAAGCTACCCAGCTCGCACAGAGATCAAACCCAGGACCCAGGACACCCAAATATTGCTTTCTACGCTCTACTTCTAAAGGACCCCTATTGGTACAGGAATCCTGAGCGGGAAAAGATGTCTTCATCCCCACTTATTTCAGCCTCATCACCTACTCTACCCTGCTTATAGCCCAAAGCCAGTCCCTGGTGTAAAATTTCTGTTCTTTTCTCCTCCAGTTATTGCTTCCACTCCTCTAAACTTATACCAGACACTGTGTTCATTCTGTAAAATTCACAGAAGGTACGCCTGGAGTGAATTGGGTTGGGAAAGAAAAGGACAGGAGAGAGAGGGAGAGGATGGGTTTCTTTGAATCCATGGGCCAAGCTCAACCTAACCAAATGCAACACCTCGGGCTATATTTTCTGGGGAGTGCTCATCTTCAATACACCATCCAGAGAGACCCGATGTCGACCAGATACCCTCCAAGGACCACCTCCCATAGCCTGCAACTATCTTGCTCTGCAAAAACACAGCTGACGAGGGGTGCCCGGTGGCTCAGTCAGTTGAGCGTCTGACTTTGGCTCAGGTCATGAACTCACTGATCGTGAGTTTGAGCCCTGCGTCGGGCTCTGTGCATACAGCTCGGAGCCTGAGGCCTGCTTTGGTCTCCTTCTCTCTCTGTTGCTCCCTTGCTTTCTCTCCCTCAAAAACAAATACAGATTAAAAAAATTAAAAAAAAAAACCACAGCTAAAGAAACCACCGCCTATTTCGTAGTTGGAATAATAACACAGTTTATCTGTGTGCCAATGATTCACTTTGTGGAACATCTATCGCAATTTTTATTTTTATTGAGGTGAAATTCACATAGCATAAAATTAGCCGTTTTAAGGGAACAATTCAGTGGCATTTGGTGCATTTGTGATGTTGCATAGCCACCACCTTTATCCAGTTACAAAACATTTTCATCACCCCAAAAGGAAATCCTATACCCATTAAGCAGTAACTACTCCTTCCCCTCTTTCCCAGTTACTGGAAACCACCAATATTCCTTCTTTCTCTATTGATTTACCCATCCTGGATATATCATATAAATTGAATCATACAATATGCAATCTTTGGTGTCTGGCTTCTTTCACTCAGCATAATGTCTCCAAAGTGCATCCAAGTGGTCGCATGAATCAATACTCTCATTCCTTTTCGTGGCCAAATAATATTTCATCATCTGGGTATTCCACAATGTGTTTATTCAGTCACTCGTTGCTGGGCCTTTGGGCTATTTCCACCTCTTCGCTCTGGTAAGTAGTGCTGCTTATGCATATGTGTGTACTTGTATTTGTTTGAGCAGCTGTTTTCAATTCTTTGGGGTATATATCTAGGAGTGGAATTGCTAGATCGTGTGGTAATTCTAGATTTAACTTTTTGAGGCACTGTATGGCAAAATTTTTTTCTCTCCAAGATTTTATTTATTTATTTATTTATTTATAAAGTTTATTTATTTATTTTGAGAGCAAGCAAGAGAGAGAGACAACATGCAAGTGAGGGTGAGCAAGGCGCAGAGAGAGAGAGGAAGAGAGAGAGAGAGAGAGAGAGAGAGAGAGAATCCTAGACAGGCTCCACACCATCAGTGCAGAGCCCGATGTGGGGCTTGAACTCAAGAGCCATGAGATCACGACCTGAGCTGAAATCAAGAGTTGGACACTTAAACAACTGAGCCACCCAGGCACCCTCCCAAGATTTTAAATTCACATTAGTTAACACGTAGTGTAGTATTGGTTTCCGGAGTATAATTCAGTGATTCATTACTTACGTGTAATACGCAGTGCTCATCCCAACAAGTGCCCTCCTTAATGCCCGTCATCCATTTAGCCCATCCCCCCACCCACCTCCCTTCCAGCAACCCTCACTTTGTTCTCTATACTTAAGAGTCTCTTATGGTTTTCCTCCCTCTCTGTTTTTATCTTATTTTATTTTCCTACCCTTCCTCTGTGTTCACCTGTTTTGTTTCTTAAATTCCACATATGAGTGAAATCATATGGTATTTGTCTTTCTCTGCCTGACTTATTTTGTTTAGCATAATACGCTCTAGTTCCAGCCACATCGTTGCAATTGGCAAGATTTCATCCTTTTTGATGGCTGAGTAATATTCCATTGTGTCTGTAAGTATATGTATATAGATATGTATATACATACATATCTATATACATATCTATATACATATATATAACTCACATATTCTTTATCCATTCATCAGTCAATGGACATTTGGGCTCTTTTTAATATCATTCTGACTTCTCCTGACCTCTTCTCAAGCTCCTCGTCCATATTTTCTCACTGCATGGTTGGTAAATGCTCAGGGGATATTAGCTGACTTTTAAAATTAGTCTGTTTAGTCCAAAATTAGTCAAATATAACTTTTCAAATAAGTTTTACTGAAAATTCATCATTAAATGCTTTCAAAACTAGACAGGAAATTCTTTTTGGATTATACACCAGCATTACTTACTAGAACTTTTTGCACTGTCCAGTATGGTAGCCATTAGGCACATGTAACTACTGAGCATTTGAAATATAGCTAGTGAGGCTGAAGAAATTAATTTTAAATTTCATTTTATTCTTGTTATCTTTTTATTAAAAATAAAATTTAAATAGCCACACGTGGCTAGCGGTTACTGTAATTCTAAACAGCATCCCCAATCGTTTTCAGCAGAATAAAAGCTGAAAACTATTATTCCCAAATAGCGTATATTTTTCACATCAGTGAAACATAATGGATGTGTTTGGACGTGATGAAAAATAAGTTTACTTTTCTTTGTAAATATCAAGCATAGATACTCGAAGCTGGTAAAGGTAGTGCAAAAAATAGTATTTTTAAACAGTGCTGGCGGTGGTATATTTTTTAATGAGCATTCATTTGTGCCTGCGTTCATGTATTCATATTATTCAATGAAGGTTTTAGTTGAATGCTTGTTATATGCCAGGCACTGTGCTATGTGCTGAGGACACAGAGAGGACCAAGACATGACCCTGCCCCTCAAAAGTGCACAGTCAAGTAGTCAGGTGACTACAAAATAGCAGTAAGATGTGATGATAATGGTTTTCATTTTGTAAGCACTATGTCACTGCTAAGGGCTTTATATACATTATTTCATTTCACCCTTGCAATAGCCCTGTCAGTTAGGTGCAATTATCCCTACTTTACAGACTAGGGGGCTGTAGCTTAGGGAAGTTAAATAAGTTGACTAATGTTGCACGGTGAATGCTGTGACTGAGGTCTAGAAAAGGTACACTTCTTGCACAAATGAGGGAGTAATTCACTAAGTGTAGACTACAGGTAGGAGTTGAAGGAGGGAAACTGAGCTGGACTTTGAAGGAGGAGCAAGAGATATGCCCAACAATGATCCACTTGTTTCTATAGCTTTGACGTTTTTTCACATACTTGACCCAGCAACTCCACTTCAGGGAATTTATCTCAAGGAAAGATCCAAAAGTGAGGAGAAAAATCCCTACATGCACGAGGGTGTTCATTTGTCTATTATTTAGAATACTGGACAATTGGAAACAACCTGCAGGTTTAACAACAGGGGGATGGTTAAATCAATTATGGTCCCACTACTCTATAGAATATTAATGCAACCAATGGAAAAACTTTAAATGATGATTAAAAAGAAAAAAGACTAAGCAGCAATACCCAAAACATTTATTGTATGATGTCAAGTGATAAAAGCAAAGTACCACATTGTATGTTCGCTGCAAATGCAATTATGGAGAACATGATTACATACAGACGGGGTTACAAGGGACCCATGCACACACAAAAAGAGGGGCATCCAGGCTGTGGCATCAGGGGTAAGAGTTTATTTCTTGTTTCCAATTTTTGTTTAGTATTATTTTATCTCTTACTAGAAAATAAGTGGAAATTGTAAAAGAGACATCTAGCCTTTTCCCCTGGCTTTAATATGACTTTTACTTGTTCCAAATAGCCATTTTCACTGGAAAATGTGAGATTCCTTTTAAAATGGAGCGAATATGGAAAATATTGTGTGGTCCATTTTGTCTTAGCCAACTCAGAATTGGCCTCTGGGTAACGAAAGTAAGTTGAGAACTGTTTTCTTTGCACATGTTTCAGTGGTCTCGATTTCATTGTGATGTGCCACAGAAATCACATTGCTGTCAAATATTGGCTGGTGTTTATGAGGCTGTGGATTTGGAACAAGAGAACTCAGGAGTGACAGTCATTCCATTTTCAAAGTGTCTTTCTCCTGGGGCCAAAGTCAGATTCTGAGTGTATTTCTTTTTAATTTATGTGATGACATTAATATAAATCCAAGTCTTAATGTTGATGATGGGCTGCTGTTGACAGGCAAACGTGGAAGACAGAAGGAGGTGTTTATTTTTCTGAGGTTGTTGGGATGATGTAACTACAAATACAGCCTCAATAATGCTGTCTCCTTGGTGCAATATGGGGTAAGGCTTTGGTGGCACAATCCCGTTTACTGTGGGACTCTCTCAAGCCTGAGATAAGCAACATAGGGTTTATTTCTCACCAACAAAAAAGGTCAGCTATTAGACGCGGCGTGACCAGAGGGCAAGGGTCACACAGACCAAGCCTCAAATCCTGGCACCTTAGGCAAGTTACTTTACCTTTCTATGCCTCAGTCTTCTCATCTGTAAAAAGGGAACAATAATAGATCTCACCTAATAGGTTTGTTTTCAGTATTAACTGACGCAATACATAGTGCTTAGTCTAGTATCTGACAGTAATAGCTTAACAAATGGTAAGTGCTGGGGTGCCTGGCTGGCTCAGTCAGTGGAGCATGTGACTTTTGATCTCAGGATTGTGAGCTTGAGCGCCACATTGTGCGTAGAGATTACTTAAAAATAAAATCTGTAAGGGGCACCTGGGTGGCTCAGTCAGTTGGGCATCTGACTTCGGCTCAGGTCATGATCTCACAGTTTGTGGGTTTGAGCCCCATGCTGACGGCTCAGAGCCTGGAGCCTGCTTAGGATTCTGCGTCTCCCCCTCTCTCTGCCCCTCCCCTGCTCGCGCTCTGTCTCTCAGAAATCAATAAACATCAATCAATCAATCAATCAATAAAATCTTTTTAAAAATGGTAATTGCTATTATTAGCATGTATAAGATACCGTGCTAAGTAATAGGTTTTTTGCTTGCCTTTTTCTCTATTACATTATACATTACTTGAGTACAGGAGCTATATGTGACTTGTTCACCATTGTAGCCCCAGTCCCTAGCACATGGTTTGGGACACAGCAGTTGCTTAAGAAATATTTGTGGGTATTCTGTGTTCTTTTATGAGATGGGTAGTTGGCTGTAGCCACAAGAGGAGGCAGGAGAGAGGCTCAGGAAAACAAAATTTACTATACTTACAGGTGCTAGAGATAACAGACATATTCCTCCCAAAGGGCCACAAGGGAGACACCAGGTGGTCAGGAGGCAGAAGACAGGAGCAGGGGGAAGGTGTAGGCCATGGCCTTTATTGGGGGTTCTGCAGGAAAGACAAGGTGGGGCAGGGTGAAAAGTTACAGGTCATTTGAATGATGTCTGTGGGCTTTGGGCTATAGGGGTGGGGTCATAGTTGTCTGGCACCTGGCCCTGGGATGAGTAAGACAGAAAAATATTGTCTCCTGGGGTGTAGGGGCCTGACAGAGGAGATGTGGCTTTGGATTGATCAGTTTGCATACAGAAGGCATGCTCCTGGCTAGGTCCTTTGCTATTTCTAAGAACTGGCTACTCTAGGAGGGGGCAGTCTCTCTCCAGCCAGAAACGTTTTCTAAAATGTCAAAACATTGTAATATACAGAAAATTAAAAATATTTTAATTAATTTGTATTAAAAAAATTTTTTTTCATGTTCATTCACTTTTGAGAGACAGAGAGAGACAGAGCACGAGCAGGGGAGGGGCAGTGAGAGGGAGACACAGAATCGGAAGCAGGCTCCAGGCTCTGAGCCATCACCACAGAGCCTGACGTGGGGCTCGAACCCACAAACTGTGAGATCATGACCGGAGCTGAAGTTGGATGCCCAACTGACTGAGCCACCCAGGCACCCCCAAAATATTTTTATTTTTAACAGTGGAATGACTTTGATGACTGTGCAGTGCTTTTTGCAAATACCAGGAAGCATGAGATGCCCCTCAGGGGATTACAGGCATTGTGATTGGGGGCCGGAATGGGGCAGGCAGATGTTCTTAGGCATCTGGGGCTTTGAGGAAATAGGCACTCAGTTTCGAACCAGAAAAACAGGCCTTTTTTTTTTTTCTTTCTTTCTTTTTTTTTTTTTAAGTAAGCTCTAGACCCAGCGTGGGTCTCGAACTCAGGACCCTAAAATCAAGAGCCCCATCCATGCTCTACCAACTGAGCCAGCTGGGTGCCCCTGGAAAACTGTGCCTTGAGTACCAGTTCTGCTTACTAGCTATGTGATCTTTGGTATGTCAGTTAATCTTTCTTAGCCTCTCCTTCCTCAACCCTAAAATGGGAAGAAGAAGAATTTAAAACCTCACAAAGTGTTAGGAATTTATGTGTTTTGCAAACTGAGAAACAGTAAATATAACTAAAGGGGTGTTATTGTTATTATTCTAGGCATATATATTTTTTATTTTAGAGAGGGATGGGGGGGAGGGGCAGAGGGAGAAAGTGAGAGAATCTTAAGCAGGCTCCAAGCTCAGCAGGCTCGGGGCTTGATCCCATGACCCTGGGATCATAACCTGAACGAAAATCAAGAGTCAGATACTGAACCGACTGAGCCACCCAGGAGCCCCAAGAGGTGTTACCATTTTAAATAATAGCAATGCTATGCTGGAAATGGTAAGTTTCAGATAGGTGGACCTGATTCTCTATAAGGGCTATAGCAGCTCTGAAAAGAAAAAGACCGCAAACTGTTACTTAGATTACCATTATTATATTGGTTTGTCATTTAAAAAATTATGTTCATTATTTAGGGATAGAGGATAAGGCCTAAGAAAGACTTGCGCTTCATCACATCTAATCTTTGCTTAAATTGTTTCTAAGATTGAGACAACTGATTGGGAACTCTCAAGACTGACACATTTTCCTTCTGCTGCAGTAATGAAAGATATCAAAGCCAATTTGGAAGTGTAGTAGTGAAATGAAAGTTTCGAGTGTTCCTTATTATTTGCACTTTCAAGTCTCTCCCCCTGTCCTCATCCTCCCAAAAGACTCTTCAAATTATTTTAGCCCATGAGCTGTGGTAGAAATACCAAACTGATTTATCTGGAGAATGGGAAGGAAAAGTGGATGCATAGATAGGCACAGAGGGGTTCTAATTTTGATTTGATTACTGGGCAAAGGAAAAGTATATAAACACATACACACACACACACACACAGAGAGAGAGAGAGAGAGAGAGAGAGAGAGAGAGAGAGAGAAGAAACTATATATTGTCACGGAGCAAGAATTCCTGTCCCCTCAAAGGTCCTTCTAGCTGGACTAAGAAACCAATTGACATGAGACAGATTAACAACAAAATCAAATTTAAGAGGCAGACGTATGGGGAATCCACACAGTCATGGAAATTCCAAAGACAGGCAAAATGAGGTATACGTGTGATCCTGAACTAACGAGAAGGGGCAGGGGTCTGGGACTTCAGAGGGAAGCAATGCACCTCACAGGCCCATAAGAAGAGCAGATGTTGGTAATTAGATGTTTGCCTGCCATACAGATGGGTCACTCAGATAAAATGTACCTCTGTTAAGAACACTTATTCTGGCAAAGATCCTCAATTTAGATTCTTCTGTGTGCTTAAGGGAGGGCAAAAGTTTCTCTGGGCCGGCAGGCTCTCGATTTGCCTTTAGCTCAAAATAATCTGTAGAGACCTCTTTTAGGCAACAGGCTTGAGCAATGGAAACCTAAGGTAGAATGGCCCACAGTGGCCAAGGGGCTGAGTACAGACAGGCTCCTTAGCCGAGCAACCTCAAAACATCCATTGGCTCTAGCTGACCAATGGGCTACCCACAACCAGGCATAGGTACCAAAAAAGGAAATTCCGTATGTTCTCACACTCAGTCACTCCCCCCACTTAACAATACCCCCACCCCCCACCCCTGCCTCCGGGCAGACAGATTCTCCTCTGCTGTCCCGCCTGCTGCTCCCTTGCAGTGTATTCAATAAGCTTCTATCTCCTTTGTTCTGCCTTAGGTGAATTCTTTTGCTGCTGGCCTCCACCTGATCGATCTGGTCGCCCCACATAATCCACAAGGCACAGTGGTGCATTCAGGGGAGGGGTCTGCCCCGAACCCCTACAATATCTGTGTATCTATCTGGCATATTCTTCCTTAAATAAATGCTTCACATCTTTAAACCCACTTGGTGATCTCCATTGCTGTTGGAATCACTCACCAGGTTGGTGCTTTGTGTTTGGTCCAAGAAGAGTGGATCTAATGATTCCACAGTACCTGGTACCATGGGATTTTAAGCTGTTGCAGAAACCATTTTTCTGCTATGTTCAGAAAAGAAAAAAAATACAATGGCGACATGCAGATCAATTTCTGCTTTGAGCATAACAACATAAACTGCTTCATCCTATGGGGCAGGAAAAATCATTTTCCCTCTACTTTTCTAGGTTGTTGGCTGAGACCCCCCTGTAATAAAAGACAGATTGACAGGAGAAAAAAGTTTTAATAATATATATATGTCCTGTACACATGGGAGAGACCCAGGAAATTGGAGTAATTCTCTGAAATGGCTAAAGCCATCACCTTAAAATATATCTCCAGCTAAAGACAAAAGAAGATGCTGGGGTGGGAAGTCAGCTATGGGAGGTGACCGCGAAAAGTACAGAAAACAAGGGTAAGGTTGTTACACAGATTGAAGTTCATGACTTCTCCATCGACGACAGTTTCTAGAGATTTAGGGTCGTCTTCCTCTTCCTGGTACAGCCAGAAGGACACCCTTCCAGACGGAGATTTCCGTTATAAATGTAAATGTATCTTATAGAAGGGTAACTTCTATTTGGTTTTCAGAGCCTGTTGTTCCTTAAAAATAATCAGCTCAAAATAATGCTTACACTAAAGGGACATAAATTGGGGTGGCAAATTCTGTCCCCTTCAACTTGATTACTTTTAATTTTCCTCCCTCCTTTGATTAATTGGGCTGGGTGGCTGTGGTGCTGTAGTAAGACAAACATAGACGTTGGGGTGAGATAGTTTGGGGGTTGAATCCCAGCTCTGCTCCTTATTAGCTGCAGGATGTTGAGGAAGGACCTGAGTGTCCTCTGAGCCCTAGTTTTCATCTGAAAAATAAGAGAAGACTTTGTGAGGATTTAATGTGACACTGTACGTAAAGCAACCGGCACATAGTAGATGTTCCAGAAATAATGGGTGAGGAAAGTAAAATTATTTTGGTTGTCTCTTCAAAAGAAAAAAATCACTGGAAAGACAGGTAGTCTCTCGGACTCATTTATGTTAATCAACAAACACATCTATACTACAGGAAGGACAAGTAACTTCCTTGGTCTGACTCGGGTCTGTATGGCAGTCACTTTTCCTCCACGTTAAAAGCTAACTTAGATTTTTTGGTGGAAATACATTAAGTTCTTAAATAATTTAAGAAAACATTTTGGTCTCCCCGTCTTCTGCCCAGGTTGCCGCTTCGAACCATTGTAAACAACATCAGCAGATTAATTGTCCTGAAACACCAAGCTGAGAGTAGCATTTCTCTACTCACTGGAGTCCAGTGGCTCCCCACTGCTTACCAAGTTCACAACTTCCCAGCCTGGCAGTCAAGGCTATGTCTGGGACCTTTAGAGTTGTATCCTGCACTGCTCTTTCCTAAAGGATTGCTAGATGGCTAACAGCCAAAGTGAACCTTGTGTTATTTCCTAGAAGCACTCTCCTGGAAAAAACAGAGAGGGAAAAAACTGAGAGGGAAAAAATAGAAGCAGATAGAGTTTGATACGTGCTGCCCCAGAATTTGCCACTTTGGCATGTGGATTAAGGTCAAGCAGACTCAAGAAGAGCTTTTACACTCCCCCCTTATAGGTAGGAAGCCTGTACCAAGAAGAGAGCTACTATCAAAGATAACCTTTCTTTTTTTTTTTACATTAAGGAAGAGTTCTCTGCTTGGCATGGCAAACATTTGTTTACGAGACATTTGCTGTTCCATCTTCCTGTGAATTATCTTCCTTCCCTTTGAAATCCCAGGTCCCTGCTCCCTTCTCCTTAGCTCAAGGTGGTGCATAAACCATTGCATAACTGCTGGGGAGACTCTCGCGTCTTTGTGGGGTTCCTGTGTGTACATAATTAAATTGTTTTCCTTTAATCTGTTTTACGGCAATTTAATTGTTGAGCCAGCCAAAGAACCTAGAAAGAAAAAAGAGGAATGTTTCCTCCCCTACAAAGAAGAAAATGGAGAATTACTATGGGGATTTCAGTACGTGTGCATGTAGGTATGTGTGTGTTTGTGTGTCTGTGCATAGGGATCATCCAGCCAACTGTTCTCATGCTTTAAGAAGAGTTTGAAGGGAGCAATATTTTTATACCACTCCAAAATATGCCTCTTGGTATATTGACTGTTTTCAGCTGGTTGTTTTTAAGAAACAGACACAGTTGAAGTTCAGAAAACACGGCCGAAGTTACCCTTTTGTATGGGACATTTATTTACATTTATAAGGGAAATCTCTATTTGTACGAGTGTCTCCCTGGCTGTACCAGGAAGAGGGGGATGGCTCTAAATCTCTAGAAACTCTTATCCTCGGAGGAAAGTGACTTAATTCTGCATAACAGCCTTTGTCTACTGTACCTTTCCCAGTTGCCTCCCAAAGCTGACTCCCAACCCCAACACCTTCTTTTGGCTTTAGCTGAAGGTGTTAGTTCAGGTAATGGCTTCAGCCATTTTGGAGACTTACTCAGATCTCCTGGGTCTCTGCCTTGTACCCAGGCGACATACACGTTATTAAGCTTTTGTTTTTCTCCTGTCAACCTGTCTCGTACCAATTTAATTCTTACACCAGCCAAAGATTCTGGAAGGGCAGAAGGGAAAACTTTTCTGCCCCTACGACTTCTGCTTTGAAGAGCAGCTGGAAAGAGCCACTTCTGTAGTCTATGCCGCTGCCAGAGGAACTACCCTTATCCCTTCAAACTGTTCAGTTTCTCTTGCCTCCACCCTTTGGCTCTCATTCCCTCTTCCACCTAGGGTGTTCCAATTACTCCCGTGCACCCATCTCCATCTCCACCTGTGAAAAATCCCACCCAGCTGGCAGAGCCAGGTTCAAGTTCACCTCCACTTCCGGTTCCTTCCCTCTCTTCTGAGCTCCTTCTGTACTGTGCGTGCGGTGTCAGTCTCCCGTCGTGAACTCCAGTGGTTCGTGCGCTTCCCCGATAGCAGGGCTACTAGGCAGTTGTTCGGGTTGTGCCCCGAATAAAGGTGCCTGGCTGAGAGCACAAATGGGGGCTGAAGCCAGGCACCTTTTCTAATTTACACAAAGACACCTTATAGAGCAGTTCTGCCTGATATATAGACGACTTCGCCCGCACAAGCCGGGGAGGGGCAGGCAGAGGGGGGAGGGGCAGATGGAAGGAGAGAGTGAGAATCCCAAGCAGGTTCTGCGATGTCAGCGCAGAGCCCGCACGGGGCTTGGATGTCAGGAACCGTGAGATCATCATGACCTAAATCAAAAGTCAGATGCTTAACTGACTGAGCCACCTAAGCGCTCTGATAGACAGCTTCTTGAGGACAGGGACAAGGTCATAAGAATCTTTGTGCTGCCCCCAGCACTTTGACCAGTGTTCCCTGGAGGCCTCCTTGTGGGCATTGAACTAGACTCCCCACTCCTCAACCCCCACCCACCTCCGCACCCCCGGCCCTAAGTGGTTAATTTTTTTTTTTTAATTAAAAAAAATTTTTTAACGTTTATTTATTTTTGAGACAGAGAGAGACAGAGCATGAACAGGGAAGGGTCAGAGAGAGAGGGAGACACAGAATCTGAAACAGGCTCCAGGCTCTGAGCTGTCAGCACAGAGCCCGACGCGGGGCTCGAACTCACGGACTGCGAGATCATGACCGGAGCCGAAGTTGGCCGCTTAACCCACTGAGCCACCCAGGCGCCCCCCTAAGTGGTTAATTTTATGTGTCAGCTTGACTGGGCTAAGGGATGCCCCCAGAGAGCTAGTAAAACTTTATTTCTGGGTGTGTCTGTCAGGGTGTTTCTGGAAGAGATTAGCAATTGAATCAGTAGACTGAGTAGAAGATCTGCCCTGAATAATGTGGCCAGTTACTACCTACTCCACTGAGGGCCCCAGTGGAACAAAAAGGCAGATGAAGAGCAAAGTCTTTCTCTCTCACTTCTTGAGCTGGGACATCTATCCTCTCTTGCCCTCGTGCATTGGAACCCCTGGTAGGGACTCGGACTGAATTACACCACCAGATTTCCTGCTTTGAGAGGTTCCACGTGGCCCCTCCAGAATCACAGCAGCTAATCCCTATCGCCAATCTCCTCTTAAATGTCTGTATGTGTACTATTGGTTCTGTTTCTCTGGAGAAGTCTAGTATACTTTCTCACCCACCATATCCAATTAATCACCCTGTCCTGTTGATTCCACCTCATAAATAACCTCTCAAAGCTACCCATCTCTGTATTTCCTTCGCTGCCCCCTCTAAGGTACTGTTATCTTGGGACACCTGGCTGGCTCAGTCAGTACAGCATGCAATTCTTGATCTTGAGGTCGTGAGTTGGAACCCTGCGTGGGGCATGAAGCTTACCTAAAAAACAAAAGGTATTGTCATCTTGCTTCGAATTCCATAGAAATTCAATTTCAAAAGGTTTTGCAGCCTCCTGTCTTGCTCCCTTCTTGTGCATGCTCCTCACAGCTGCCATGGAATCTAAAATAGAAGATTAGTCATGTTACACACCCCATTGCCAGGCCTTCGTGATCTGTCTCTATTCCAGCTTTGTCTCGCTCCCCAACCACACCTTCCCTACCCCAGGTTGCCTAATCTTTCCATTCCTCAAAGACTTTATAATCTCTGTTTTATCCATACTTTTCTTTCTGCCTAAAGTTCTTCCTGCCAGCTCCTGTCCTTAACCGAATAACTCCTATTCATTTTTTGGGTCCCAGCTTGGACATCCCATTCTCCAGTGTCCTAAACCAACCCCAAGTCCAGGCTAAATGCTTCTTCTAGACGCTCACACAGATACACACCCCGCATTTCCCTTATTATACTTTATGACAATTGTGCATTTATGTCTCTGTCTCCTCCACTAGACTGGGAGATCTCGGGGGGCAGAAAGCCTGCCAGCCTCATTTACGGTTATTTCCCTGCCCTATCTCTTCCCCCAGTGCTTGATATAGTAAGAGCCCAGTAGTTGTTTGTTGAGTGAATATTCGAGCTGCAGAGATTCATTAGTTCTCGTCTGAGGAGAGCTTTTATACACACGAATTCAGATGGTACCAGTGGTAAATTTAACTATATAATGAAAAAACATTTCAAAAACTTGGCTGCCTTTCATCAGCAGTGAGTGTAATGGTATATACTTAGTGGCACAAATTCAGATGTACAGATCAGAATGAAGACTGTTTGTTGCAGGTGGGGAAAAACCAAACCAAAACAAAACACCCTACATTGTTTGAACTTAGAGCATCTAGGAAACCCACCCCCAGCCCCGAATTTAAGCCTTCCTTTAACTGTTATTTGCTCAGTGGCTATGGTTTCCTTGATTTGGTGGTGGCTGTTTTTCCCCCGTGGTTTAAAATACCTGCGGCCCAAGTAACATTTATGAAAACTCCCAACCACGTGTGATCTCTCCATAATCTGAACTTTTCCATAAACTCCTTACATGGTTCTCATCATGATACCTAGTGTTGCAATTATGAAGTTACACAAATTACTGCCCTCCTACTTTGTCAGCTCCTTGAGGGCAGGGACTGTTTACTTTCATTTTTGTAGCCCAAGCTCCTAGCAAATGCTTGACTCATAGTAGTGTCTAGGGCATAGTTGTTGAATAAATGGATGCAATAGTCACAAGGATCCATCTTGAGAGCAAAAAATCATCTGAAGCTCAGGCTTAGGCCAGAACTAAACAACATCTCATGCAATATGCAGGATGCAGTGTCTAGTCTGCTGTTCCCCGTTCCCACCAGTAGCCATTCCTTTCTAGATGTTTTGCAGAGCCCATATTTATTTAATTGGAACTTAACTGCATCAAAAGAAACGAACGTAGATAAATTGGACTTCATCGAAATTAAAAACCTGTGTGCTTCAGGGGCGCCTGGGTGGCTCAGTCAGTCAGTTAAGCGTCCAACTTCTGTTCAGGTCATGATCTCACGGCTAGGCTCGTGAGTTCGAGCCTGGCGTCTGTCTCTGTGCTGACAGCTCAGAGCCTGGAGCCTGCTTCAGATTCTGTCTCTGTCTCTCTCTGCCCCTCCCCCCACCGCCCTCTCTCTCAAAAATAAACATTAAAAAAAACTTGTATGCTGCAAAGGACACCATCAAGGAAGTGAGATAACAACTCACAGAATGGGAGAAAATATTGTTAAGTCCCTTTAAGGATTGAACATCGAAAGTATATAAAGAACTCTTATAATGCAAAAATAAAAAGACAACCCACCCAATTGATACATGAGCAAAGGATCTGAATAGACATTTTTCCCAATGAAGACCCGCATATAACCAACAGGCACTTGGGAAGATGCTCAACACCATTAACCATTAGGGAAATGCAACTCAAAACCACAATGAGACACCACTTCATACCTACTAGGATGACAACAACAACAACAACAATAAATGTTGGCAAAAATGTGGAGAAATTGGACCCCCCCTACATTGCTGGTGGGAATGTAAAATGGTGCAGCCATTTTGAAAAATAGGCTATGAGTTCCCCAAACAATTAAACAGAGATCATGTGACTCAACAATTCTATCCCTAGGTATGTACCCAAGACAAGTGAAAACATTAACACAAAAACTCATAGGTGGATGCTCATAAAGACATTATTTAAAATAGCTATAAAGTGGAAATGATCCATAAAATATAAGGAACTCATGTAACTGAATAGCGAAACACCAAATAACCCAATTAAAAAATGGCCAAGGACCTGAACAGACATTTCTCAAAAGGAGATATACATATGGCTCACAGGTATGTGAAAGGGTGCTCAACATCACTAATCATCAGGGAAACACAAATCAAAACCAGAATGAGGTATCACTTCATACCCATTAGAATTACTAGGATCAGAAAGACAAAAGATAACAGGTGTTGGTGATGATGTGGAGAAAAAGAGACTCTTGTGCACTGTTCTGGGAATGTAAATTCACATAGCCATTACAGAAAATATTGCGGAGTTTCCTCAAAAAATTAAAAACAGAACTACCTTATGATCCAGCAATCCCACCTCTGGGAATATTTCTAAAGGAAATGAAATCAGTATCTCAAAGAGTTATCCATACTCCCGTGTTCAGCAGCACTAGTCACAACAGCCAAGATATGGAAGCAATCTAAATATCCATTAACAGATGAATGGATAAAGAAAAATATATATATACAGTGGAATATTATTCAGTCTTATACAAGGAAAATCTTGTCATTTGTGACAATATGGACGAACCTGGAGGACATTATGCTAAGTGAAATAATCCAGATGCAGAAAAACAAATACTGGGTGATCTTACTTATATGTGAAATCTAAAAATATCAAATTCATAGAAACAAAGAGTACAAAGAGTACCAGGGTGTGGGGGGGGGGGAAGAAATTGGAGAGGTGTTGGTTAAGGGGTGCAAAGTTTCAGTTATGCAAAATGAATGTGTTCTGGAGATCTAATGTACAACAATGTGACTATAGATAAGAATAATGTACTGTGTATTTGCAAATTGCTAAGGGGGTACATCTTAAGTGTTCGCACCACACACAAAAAAGTAATAACTATGAGATGGGATGGGTGTGTTATTTAGTTCCATTATAATGAATAGTTCACAGTGTATTTATGTGAGATACATTGCACATCTTAAATATATACAATGTTTAATTGCTAACTATAACAATTAAATTGAGAAAAATGTAAAGATATATATACAAATTAAACGACAAAAAAAGTGGAAACAACCAATTGTCCATCAACTGGTAAATGGATAAACAAAATGTGGTATAGCCTCATAATGGAATATTATTAAACCATGAAAAGAAATGAAGTATTAATACCTGTTACAGCCTGGAAGAACCTTGCAAACATTATGGTAAGGTAAAGAAGCATGTCAAAAAAGATCAATGTAGGCTGGCCCGAGTGCAGTGGTGTCTACAATTCATTGACCAGTCAGTTACAGATTTCTTTGTTCTTTCTCCACTCTACTGCTTCACTTCACTAGACTTAAAAAAAAAAATCACGTGGGGCACCTGGGTGGCTCAGTAGGTTGAGTGACTGACCCTTGATTTTGGCTCAGGCTGTGATCTCACGGGTTGTGGGATCACAGTCCCGGGATCACAGTCGTGGGATCAGACCTGCCTCTGGCTCTGCACTGGCTGTGAAGCCTACTTGGGATTCTGTCTCTCTCCCTCTCCCTCTACCCTCCCTTGCTCACACTATCCCTCTTTCAAGAATGAAATAAAATCTTTTTTAATTTAATTTATTTTTTTAGTTTACATCCAAGTTAGTTAGCATCTAGTGCAACAATGATTTCAGGAGTAGATTCCTTCGTGCCCCTCACCCATTTAGCCCACCCCCCCTCCCACCACCCCTCCAGTAACCCTCAGTTTGTTCTCATACTTATGAGTCTCTTCTGTTTTGTCCCTCTCCTTGTTTTTATATTATTTTTGCTTCCCTTCCCTTCATCTGTTTGGTGTCTTAAAGTCCTCATATGAATGAAGTCATATGATATTTTTCTTTCTCTGACTAGTTTCGCTTAGCATAATACCCTCTAGTTCCATCCACGAAGTTGCAAATGGCAAGATTTCATTCTTTTTGATTGCCAAGTAATAGTCCATTGTATATATAAACCACATCTTCTTTATCCATTCATTCATCGATGGACATTTGGGCTTTTTCCATGCTTTGGCTATTGTTGATAGTGCTGCTATAAACATGGGGGTGCATGTGTTCCTTCGAAACAGCACACCTGTATCCCTTGGATAAATGCCTAGTGGTGGGATGGCTGGGTCATAGGGTAGTTCTATTTTTAATTTTTTGAGAAACCTCCATACTGTTTTCCAGAGTGGCTGCACCAGTTTGCATTCCCACCAGCAGCGCAAAAGAGATCCTCTTTCCCCGCACCTTCGCCAACATCTGTTGTTGCCTGAGTTGTTAATGTTAGCCATTCTTACAGGTGTGAGGTGATATCTCATTGTGGTTTTGATTTGTATTTCCCTGATGATGAGTGATGTGGAGCATTTTTTCATGTGTCGGTTGGCCATCTGGATGTCTTCTTGGGAGAAGTGTCTATTTATGTCTTTTGCCCATTTCTTCACTGGATTATTTGTTTTTTGGGTATTGAGTTTGATAAGTTCTTTATGGATTTTGGATACTAACCCTTTATCTGATTTGTCGTTTGCAAATCTTCTCCCATTCTGTCGGTTACCTTTTAGTTTTGCCGATTGTTTCCTTCACTGTGCAGAAGCCTTTTATTTTGATGAGGTTTCAACAGTTCATTTTTGCTTTTATTTCCCTTGCCTCTGGAGACGTGTTGAATAAGAAGTTGCTGCGGCCAAGGTCAAAGAGGTTTTTGCCTGCTTTCTCCTTGAGGATTTTGATGGCTTCCTGTCTTACGTTTAGGTCTCTCATCCATTTTGAGTTTATTTCTGTGTATGGTGTGAGAAAGTGGTCCAGGTTCATTTTTCTGCATGCTGCTGTCCAGTTTTCCCAGCACCACTTGCTGAAGACACTGTCTCTATTCCATTGGATATTCTTTCCTGCTTTGTCAAAGATGAGTTGGCCATACGTTTGTGGGTCCACTTCTGGGTTCTCTATTCTGTTCCATTGATCTGAGTGTCTGTTCTTGTGCCAGTAGCACACTGTCTTGATGATTACAGTTTTGTAGTATAGCTTGAAGTCCGGGGTTGTGATGTCTCCTGCTTTGGTTTTCTTTTTTCAAGATCGCTTTGGCCATTCGGGGTCTTTTGTGGTTCCATACAAATTTTAGGATTGTTTGTTCTAGCTCTGTGAAGAATGCTGGTGTTATTTTGATAAGGATTGCATTGAACATGTAGATTGCTTTGGGTAGTATTGACATTTTAACAATATTTGCTCTTCTTAACCAGGAGCATAGAATATTTTTCCATTTTTCTGTGTCTTCTTCAATTTCTTTCATAAGCTTTCTATGGTTTTCAGCATATAGATTTTTCACCTCTTTGGTTAGATTTATTCCTAGGTGTTTTATGATTTTTGGTGCAATTGTAAATGGGATCGACTCTTTGATTTCTTTTTCTGTTGCTTCACTATTGGTGTATAAGAATGCAACCGATTTCTGTGCATTGATTTTATATCCTGCAGCTTTGCTGAATTCATGGATCAGTCCTAGCAGTTTTTGGTGGAATCTTTTGGGTTTTCCATATAGAGTATCATGTCATTTGTGAAGAGTGAAAATTTGACCTCCTCCTGGCCAATTTGGATGCCTTTTACTTCTTTGTGTTGTCTGATTGCTGAGGCTAAGACTTCCAATACTATGTTGAATAACAGTGGCGAGAGTGGACATCCCTGTCTTATTCCTGACCTTAGGGGGAAAGCTCTCAGTTTTTCCCCATTGAGGATGAGATTAGCGTTGGATCTTTCACATATGGCTTTTATGATCTTGAGGTATGATCCTTCTATCCCTACTTTCTTGAGGCTTTTTATCAAGAAAGGATGCTGTATTTTGTCAAATGCTTTATCTGCATCTATTGAGAGGATCGTGTGGTTCTTGTCCTTTCTTTTATTGATGTGATGAATCACACTGATTGTTTTGTGGATACTGAACCAGCCCTGCATCCCAGGTATAATCCCACTTGGTCATGGTGAATAATTGTTTTAATGTATTGTTGGATCCGGTTGGCTAATATCTTGTTGAGGATTATTGTGTCCATTTTCATCAGGGAAATTGGTCTATAGTTCTCCTTTTCCGTGGGGTCTTTGTCTCATTTTGGAATCAAGGTAATGCTGGCTTCATAGAAAGACTTTGGAAGTTTTCCTTCTGTTTCTAGTTTTTGGAACAGCTTCAAGAGAATAGGTGTTAACTCTTCCTTAAATCTTTGGTAGAATTCCTGTTGAAAGCCATCTGGCCAAAAATAAGAAATCTTAAAAAAAGATCATATAATGTATTATTCCATTTATATGAAATATCCAGAATAGGCAAATCTACAAATGCAGAAAGCAGATTAGAAGTTGAGGACTCACTGCCTAATGGGGATGGTTTCTTTCTTTCTTTCTTTTGTTCTTTCTTTCTCTTTCTTTCTTTCTTTCTTTCTTTCTTTCTTTCTTTCTTTCAGAGACAGGAGAGAGAAAGCATGCATGTGAGCGAGGGAGGGGCAGAGAGAGAAGGAGAGAGAGAGAAGCCCAAGCAGGCTCTGCTCTGTTATCACAGAGCCCCGATGTGGAGCTTGAACCCGCAAACTATGAGATCACGACCTGAGCTGAAACCAAGAGTTGGACGCTTAACGACTGAGCCACCCAGGCACCCCAAGGGTTTTTTTCTAGGGGGATGAAGTTCTAAAATTAGATGGTAGTTGTGGTTTTACAACCTTGTGAGTGAACTAAAAGCCACTGAATTGTAGACTTTAAAAGGGTAAACTTTACAGTATGTGAATTATTCCTCAATAAAGCTGTTATTTTAAAAAGGAAACCAATATAAATGTCTTACCACCCCAATTCACTTCCAGTCCTTGTAAGTATTACACATATATTTATTTGTATATTTATAATCAGTGAGTGCCCAGCAGCATGTGCCATGCTTTTTCACTTAACATCATCTCATATATATATTCCCATGTGTTGTATTAACTTAGTTTATATGTTTGTCAATTTTATTTTTAAAAAAAAATTTTTTCAACGTTTTTTACTTATTTTTGGGACAGAGAGAGACAGAGCATGAACGGGGGAGGGGCAGAGAGAGAGGGAGACACAGAATCGGAAACAGGCTCCAGGCTCTGAGCCATCAGCCCAGAGCCCGACGCGGGGCTCGAACTCACGGACCACGAGATCGTGACCTGGCTGAAGTCGGACGCTTAACCAACTGCGCCACCCAGGCGCCCCCATGTTTGTCAATTTTAAAATAAAATTTTATCAAAGTGTAGCAAATATAATACATAGAAAAATGTACATTATGTAAGTACAGCTTGGTGAATGTTTCCAGAGTCACCCATCTACTTGTCATTTTGCATAGCAAAAATTCTGTTCATCATGGTGCTGTGTTACACTTCGCTTAGCTATTTCCCTATTTGGGGGGATCTTTTGAGTTGTTTTCACCTCTTCAAAATTATAAATAACAATCATCATCTTTATACATATTACTGCCCAATATATATAGAATAACCCTAGTTATTTCTTTTTAAAAAGTGTTTATTTATTTTGAGAGAGATCATGCAGGCAAATGCAAGGAGGGAAGAGGCAGAGAGAGAGTGAGAGAAAGAATCCCAAGCAGCTCTACTCTGTCAGAGCAGAGCCGGATGTGGGGCTTGATCCCATAAAGAGATCATGGCCTGAGCCAAAATCAAGAGTTGGATGCTTAACCAACTCAACCACCCAGGTGCCCCAAGCCAAGTTATTTTTATAAAGTATATTCTCCAGAGCAAGATTAATAGATCAAAACTATGTCAAATACTGGTAGACTGCTTTTTCTGAAAATCCAAATTAATTTCTAGTTCCACTAGCTATGTGTAACTCTACCCAGCTCACCATAGCTTCACAAACATTAGGTTTTATCATTTTAATCTTTACTACTCTAGTTATAAGGTGCACAATAGCACTTCACATCTGTTTTTATTTCTACTCTGTCATTGCTAGGGTGACTGTTCATGTATCTATGGGGTAAAGTAGTTCTCATGTGTGAGCTACCCATCTCCTTTGGCCACTTATCTAGTAGTATCTGGGTGTCGATTTCATATTTTTTTCTTAATTCTGAATGTATTTTAATAGTATAATCTTACTGATGATGTTTTCATATTTGTGTTTCAGTCTTGGGGCTCTCAAATTTTTTATTTAAATTGAAGTATCATTGACTATGTTCTATTTTATGTCGTTGCAAAAATATCTATTAAAATGTGATGATAGCCTCTGTTTATCTGATAAGTCATTTTCCCTCTTTTGCAGCTGGGTAAAAAAAACGCATTTGCTTCTTAATTTTATTATATTTAAGTCTTTGAATCACCTCAGATTTATTTTACTCTCTGATTCAAGCTATAGATCTAAGTTACTTTTATCGATACTGAAATCCATTAATTAAGTAGTGATTACTTTTTCTATTATTCTTTCTGGTTTGCCATATGTTGAGTTAATAATCAATTATATTCCTGAATATTGATATTTCCTTGAACATTTAAAATCCAAGTATACGTGTTGATAATTTGTTTTAAAATCGTAAAGAATGAGTGTACAATAATTACGCTCTTTCAGAAGAATTCTTCGAACAACTTGTCAAAGTCTATAAAACTTCTCTCAGTGGCTTTCATTTGGATGGCGTTAAATTTATATGCAAATATAGCTATCTTTACAATATTTGGTCCCTCAAGTATTATTTCTTCTTGGTAAATAGCATAATTTATTCATGTCTTCCTTTACTTCTCCCATTGGTATTTCACCATTTTCTTTCAATATATCTTTTTTTTTCCCTCTCAAATCAAGCAAACGACTAAGTATTTAATATGTTGCTGTCATTGTGAATCTCCTTTTTTCATTATATTGTCTAGCTTGGTGCCATTCT